>NW_015386441.1:1130958-1145424 GCF_001527695.2 Protobothrops mucrosquamatus | reverse complement strand
AAGAAGCAACGGGTGGAAACTAATCAAGGAGAGAAGCAATCTAGAACTAAGGAGAAACTTCCTGACAGTGAGAACAATTAACCAGTGGAACAACCTGCCTCCAGAAGCGGTGAATGCTCCAACACTGGAAGTTTTTAAGAAAAGACTGGACAGCCATTTGTCCGAAATGGTATAGGGTTTCCTGCCTGAGCAGGGGGTTTTACTAGATGACCTTCAAGGTCCCTTCCAACTTTACTATTATTATTATTATTATTATTATTATTATTATTATTATTATTATTATTATTATTATTATTATTATTATTATTATTATTATTATTATTATTATTATTATTATTATTATTATTAACTTAGCTGTGTACAACAACAAGCACTGCTTTTGGCAAGTTTTTGACTATTCCTGTACTCATGTACCAACTATGGAAGAGATGGTACACATTAGAAAAAAGCATTGCTGACCTCATCTGTTCAGACATAGTGAAGGCAGAAGAGTTTCTGTCTCCTACCATGAATTCCCTTGCTAGTTACTACCTCAGGGTTGTTCCTAGCCCATATTCCCTGTACTGGCTGAAACACTATGGTACTTGGAGAAAAAATGGAAACACATTGTGTATTTACTGTAACTCTAATATTCAAAGAGATGAGCAAATATATTGTTAAATTATTTGCTTACTGACTGATTAATGCTTTTGTTTGCTTCTGTTATAAAAACTATCAGTGCTTATGTGCCTAGATATGCCGAACTGATTACATTTTTTGATTTCAAATAATGGAATTTTAAAGCTAATTCTAGTCCTGACGATTGTTTGTGTAAGAAAAGTACATAAGGCTCATGAGATATTTGTAAAAGATAAGTACAAAGGATTAACAAAAAATCTTAATCCCATTATATATCATAAAATAAATTGGTGAATGTTATCATTTATTATTAGAAGGGCTGTAATAATAGTAGCTGTAATAGTAATAGCAATAAAACTCTGTATTTAGAAGGTAGAGGCAATCTCAACAAAGGGAATGAATGTAAAATGTGCTTTTAAAACAAATTTCACAGCAGCAGTGCCAGTATGAACGTGTCACTGAACTTTAACCTCTAGGGAAGGTACTGCAAGATTCAAAATCTCAGGCTATTTTTGACAACCGCTCTCCCCCAAACAATGCAGAATCATTATGATAGTGATTCCGGCCCTCACATTATACTTCCTCTTTATCTGTAATGTTTGTCACAGTTCTAGACATTTCATTCCATAAAGAAACATGCATGGAGAGGTGTCTTAATAAGTTAATGTTTTTAAATATACATTTTGTCCCCAATATTTTACAATTAATTTCTCCCAGACGAACCCAAGCTCTGAAAAGTATCAAAATGTTTGTGTGCATGTGTGTGTGAAAGAAAGAGAGAGAAAGAGAGAGTGAAAGAGAATTATCAGAGAGTAGACCATGAGTTTATTATTATGTGTTGTTAAAAAGGGGATTATAGTTAATAAAACAAGAATAAGGGAAGAGTTATGCAAAAGCAACAAAAATTCTTGTATCATCTTTAAAAATTATCACAGTTATTATATAAGCACTCATGGAATAGATTGAGATCATCAAAATGATTTGACAAAGAATAGATAAGCATAAAGCAGAATTTTCTACTTTAGACATTGCTTGATGCTTTCTAGCTTTACAGAAAATATTGGCATCCTAAAATAGGTAAAATATTCGCTGCATTGATTAATTATGTCCCATCAAGTTGGTGTCAAATGACATAAAAGCTTCTTTATATTTAGTGTCGTATGTATCTCTATGGAATAAATTGGAATATCTGACAATTGAACCTCATCTTAAGACCCCAACTGAGGTGGGCTACAGCAAATGCATTTATTTAATGTGCAGTTTCCATCCTTATGATTTAGCCCTTAATTTAACAAACAATGTGTATTCACCAAAAATGTAAAGTAGAATATCTACATTTATTATGTGCCAATAATGTACTATTATTTATAACAGGTTCTGAATAATTTTGCCAACTAATTGCAAAAAAATAATTCATTACCATGAATTAAAATAAATCTAAAGTTTTGATCTTTTCCAAACAGTCACTGAGTAATTGGTTTCAATTGAACAAGCTTCCACCTTTAAGTACTGAGGCCTTTATTTTTATAAGTTTATAAAATGGAAAGGCTAATGTAAGCATGTTGTGTCTAAAGCCAATCATTAATCTAAGGCAAATCTTAATTTCTTTTTTATTAAAAGTAGCAAATTTGTTCCTGCTGCTATTAAATATGCAAGCAAATTTAGTATCTTAGTATTTTATGGAATTCCACTAAAACTTTAGTACTTATTTTTCTTTCAATACTTTTTTGCATCATATTCTGCTTCTGTCAAACATTTGGCAGGGAAGTGCTTAATTTTGAATCTAGGTTGAGTTCTTTAAGCATGACTGAGGGCAAACTTGTCTTTTGCTTAAATTATGTACAAACAAAATTGTTAACTCATTTGGATATCTAACTGAATGCTTTGCTTCACCATGAAAAAAAGTTTTAAATAACCATAAAATAGTCCTTAAGGTTTTTCTCCACATATTGATTTAATCCTATTTGAATTTGACACTGACCAAGCAAGATCTATAGTCAGACAAATTTTTCAGTATAGGTAGTATCTTTCAGGCTGATAGTTCATTTTGATGGCAAGATTTAGCTTCTTTGTAGAGTACAGAGACAACCTGAGCAGTTCACACAATGACTTCTGGGTGTTTCCTCAATTTATGGCTACAATTGGTACCAGAATTTCTGTTGAAGGCAGTGCAGTCATAAACTGAGTCATCACATGGTTGGATATAATTTTATGACTATTTTTACTATGATTATTAAGCAAATCAATCATTAAACAAATCAGTTGTTAAGAAAATCACATGGTTATTAAGTGAATCACGTAGTTGTAAAACAAATCTGGCTTCCCAATTGCTTGTCCAAAGTTAGCTGGGAAGTTCACAAATCACAATCACATGACTGCAGACACGGCCATCATAAATGCAAGCTGGTTGCCAAGTGGCCAAATTGTGATCACTTGAACGTGGGAATAGCATAATGATCGTAACTTAAAAGACCGGTCACTTTTAGGTCACTTTTTCTGAAGCTAATCATAACTTCGAACTGTTGTTAAATGAACAGTGGCAAGTCACGAACTACCTGTAGAGGAACACATGTCTTCAATCTGACCTTATTTATTACTTAGCTCATTGTGTGATGGTATGATCAGACTCTGCTCTAGAAAATCACTTCCTACATGTAAAAAGTGTGTACCGACATGAATATGAATTCTCATGAATATGGAGACAATTGCATTCTGGATGCTGAACACTAACTGAAAAGCTTCAGGAAGAAGTATGTCACATTCATTCCATGACCATGTTGATCTCTTTATATTCCCCTAAATTTGTTTCTAACATTAATATAAATAATATCTCGGATAAATATTTCTCCTACATTTTAAAAGCCTTTTATTACATCCGTTTATTACACAATTCAATGATGCAACTTAAAACCATTAAAATGTGAATACATTTGGAATCCTGAATTCCCGTTATGATTCGTATCTGTGATATTAGATGTTAATAAAACATGCAGCAAAATTTCCAGTCAGAAAGATGGACTAATAGACACTAAACTTTGTGTGTTGTTTATATGTATGTTTGATAGTGATTTTTTATTAGTTATAAAAAATCACTATCAAACATACATATAAACAACACACAAAGCAACCTTGGTTGCTTCCTGAAAATAATTATACATTAAGACATATAGTGAATACTTTAAAGATCCTTCAGTATATCTTCAAATTAATATTACAGTAAAAAGTTAAAAATATCTAAAAATTGTATTTTAAACATGTTTCATATGTTTGTTTCTAATTTCTTTTAAAATATGTATTAAATTTTTTATTTTCAAAAATCTTTATTCTATGTATGCCTTTTTTTACAAAATTAATTTAAAATTAGGCCAACCCCCATGTGCCTCTTATTAAATTTTTTGAAAAACTGTTCTTATTCATTGATTTCACTGTGAAGAGCAAACACAACATAGACATAAGGCTATCTGAACGCTTTATTCGCTACATTTAGAATATTAATAACATTCTTCCAAGAAGTTGTCACATCAAGTAAAAGATCTTTATTCCAGATTGTCTTTTGGGGCCAAATTGAGACTGGATGCATGCATTTAATAAATTGTAGTCTCAAGTAGTCATTTTTTGTAAATAATTAGCTTCAGTGGAAGAATAAGTTAGCATATTGTATGCATCTAATGTTGCAAATGTACATACTGCAAACTTTCCTATTAATCAACAGTCAAGCACTGTAAGTTGGGTCTCATACATAATGAATTGTGCTTAAGCCTCCTGGGTTTCATTGATAGAAAAATAAGAGAAAACACAAGTGTAGTAAGCTTTTGAATAAAATTTAACTAGATTGCTCTGCATCCTGTAATTGTTTTGGAATCATGAGGGAATAGACAATTCATCTGCAATTTTGGTGGTAGTTTTGCCTTCATCTATCAAAGAATACTATTTAAATGACATTAAGGTGTTGAAATAACTACTTTAAAAATTCTACATAGAATGTTAATAATATATGTTTTATGTGTTTTTCCCCTTTCTTCCATACCCTTAAAAATGTTGTATATATGTGTGTTTAGAGAGAATATTGTCATGTCATTTTTAAGTATTTCAATACTTATTTTGATTTATTGCCTTCTTTTTGTAAACTGCTCTGAAAATATGATTGGGGTGATAAAAAGTCTAACAATCAAGATTATTCAAATTCACCTGAGAAATTTAATTTGTGTGCATTTAAAGTTAACAAGAATGTGTAATATTTACTTCCTGGTTTAGGTTGCTGACATTGACTAGAATATAAAATGTTGAAATTGTAAAAGCACAGTGTGTTAATTCTTTGGTTAAGTAATACTTCAGATTTATTTATTTGTTTATATAGAGCCAAGTGCCAAGAAAAATGAAACACTTTCTTGGAGTTGGGGCTCTGAGGAATTTGCTTTTCTTCAGATCTAGTTAGAGCTTTGTAAAGCTTCCATCTAATAAGATCTCATTCTCTAAGCACCTTCCCAATGTTCTGGGGCTACAGTTAACAGACTTCTCCAGTAAGCATGTCCATATAGAATAATATTCCACAAGATGTGGCCATCAGATCTCTTGGAAGTACAATTTGCCTACAGCACAATCCGGGCTTTTGTTCCAAATGTGCACTTGCATTTCCCATGTGCCTTCCACTCCTGGACCATGAACTCTCAATGTTAAACTATAATATGTAATATCAGTCCTATTTTCCCCCATTAGTCTACTCTACTGATTTGATCTCATCAACCTTGATATTCTGGAAAGGATTCTGCCTTCAGAAAATCAAGATAAGTGGCTATTCCTAGGAAGATTTCAAAGTTACTTGTAGATTAGTTTTCAGGAAATAGATTATATGCATACTGGTATGGTTGAAGATTCTATAATTTGTCTTTCCAAAATGATAACTGTCATATTGTGAAGCTTTTCAGAAGGACCACCAAACTTTTGAATAATAGTATTTTATCTCAAAAAAAAATTCATGAACCCAGGCACCACAATTCATTAGTATTGATCCCCTACAATTAAAATTTATATTTCATCATAACTTATTTCATTGTGACTTTCCATATAGAAAGATAGGGATAATTATTCTAACTGATTCCCAGACTATGGAATGTACTTCCTAATGAGATATGTTTGGCTTCCATTGTCCCTGGATTTAGGAACAGATTGTAAATGCAAGTCTTCCCAATCTTTTAATTGTTAATTAGTTAATGATTATATAGTGGTTTTTAATTTTAATTTTGGTTTCAATTGTTTTTTTCTGTAGTTTGTATTTTTTATTATCAGAAAACATAAATTTTGCAATAAACAGAAATGCAATAAACAGAAATTCATTATTAAAGAAATAAAGATAATGCATTTACAACCAATAAAAAAGCACGTGAGATAAATAAGAATACAATTTTATTTAATAACACTTTTTAACAAGGAAATATTTATATGAATACCAAGTAAAACACACACACACACATATTTATGAATGTGGTTTACAAAATCAATATCACTTGCACACAGACTTCAAGTATCTTCTCTCCCTTCCACAAGAAGCAGGGGTCATCTAGCTACTTTAACAAAGGATAATAGTGTGATTCTACAGTTTTTTAAAATCCAAAATGGAGCATCTCCCTTGCCAGGATTGTGCTAAAAACATGTCTGCTCAAAATTGTCTCTTTGCATACTTTGCTGTAGCAGCAGTTTCTTATGATTGGCATGTGAAAATTACCTTTTCCTACTTGGTTAAGGTCTTGTATGCTCTCTGGGTAAAGAGAAAATCAGCAGGTTTTTAGATTTCAGTACAAGACAAGGAGTCATTATTTGGATTCTCTGTCGACTGGGGAAAGTCCCAAGAATTTTTGAGTAACCTACTGCTGTTTGATAATGATTTGAACTTACAGGCTCCAGCATTTTAAGTCCAGATGAAGGTTGGACATTGGGTACAAAATGAAAAGTAGATGTAATAAATAATTTTTCATTTAATCAAAATGTTTAGAGGTTTTAGTATATCACAATATTCCTCTTAATTGAAGATAATACATAACTTTGGCAAAAAAAATGTTTTAACTCCCAACCACTCTTTGCTGGCTTTTCAATAATGAATAAGTATACAAACCTAGAAAATCATTGGAGTAAAGACCTGTTATAAAAACATGTATGAGAAAAAAATAAGGAGTTGAGATTAAGTTAAAATTTAAAATATTCGTTTTAAGGTAAATATTGCTACTACAGTATAGAAATTCTGCTGATGCCCCTTTTAAGTGGAGAAATGGATAAGATTGCAGGCTGAATTGTAATTAAATGTTGTTGGAATGAAAATAAGAGATACCTATATTTTCCAGAGAGGTGGGTCATTAAACCGAAACAATTCTATGGATGCAAATTCCCAATAAGAAGTACAATTAGATAATACAATATATGGGATTTAAAAATAGGAATCAGTTCAAATAATCAAGTGAAAATTTGTACACTATACGATAAAATTGAAGCATTTGCACACAGTTTTGTTCTCAGAGCTCAGTTTTACCAGGAGAAAGATCTTTAAAATCAATTGGAGAAGATGCTTATGAAGCTAAGATAACTGGGTGAATGGGTAGCAATTTCAACTAATTTCTTTTCTTAAAAATCCCCCTTTTAAATTGTTTTAGCACCCTTACAAATTTCAAAGTGGAGATTTGAAGCCAGGTTTTAAATCCATTTTTTTTCTGTGAGACTTTAAATCAATCCACCTTGCTTGACATTCTCCCCAACTATTGACACATTCCTTGCATAAATAAATATATTTTCCATTTGTCTGCTACAGAGAGATAATCAAAAAGAGAAGCAGAATTTTCAGAGAAAATGATAACTCCATAATACTTCTACTCATTGGCAATGCAAAGAAATATTTCCTTGTCCTTTTGTCTGTTTTTTGTTTTTGTTTTGCTTTGTGGTATTCCTTACTTCAAGCTTCATTCATGCAAAATTTGCTTTCCCCAATAGTTTGTGCAATAGTGTTATTCGTCTTTTTCTAAACTGGCATGCATCATACATGTTGGTGGGTGTCACTTAGGAAATCGTATTTTTCTGTTGCTCTTCAGATATTTACTCCTGTCTAAATATAGGAAAAGTGTTACCTCTTTCTAACCTATATGCCTGGACATTTGTTAATTTTGAAAATATTATAAGGAGATATTTCATCTCCCTAGGTTTAAAGGAGATTTGTGTGACATATTCACCAGGGATGGAAACTGAAGTGCTTTATTCCAAATTTCTTTTCCTACTTTTGTTTTTTCATATTTATTTCTCTGTACCCCACTCCTTCTCATTTGGATTTGGATTTTTTGGCCTGCCTTAAGTTTCTTTTACATAATGGCCTTTCTTTGTTGTACAATGTTTAAACTCTGCAGTTTTAAAATGAATGCTACTCTGTTACTCTTTCAACAGAGTGGAGGCCTCAATATCTTGTGAAATATGTGAAGCCACAGGGGAAATGAAGGAACCACTGAAACAATGTATAGCTTGGCTTCAAGCTTATTTCACTGAGCCCCAGTTAATGCTGAAACTTCCAGTGCCTCCTTTTCACCATCAACTCCTAGAACAAGGTCTGTATGTCTTGTAGTGTTATATTTGGCACTTCTTATATGATGTGCACTTCTGTTGTTGTTTTTTGTAAGGTTTGTACTTGGCTTTTGGGTAACATTTGCAATAATGAATATATGTAGCTCAGGTGTAGGATGAGGATGAAGGTTCATTCTCTTTTAGGTAACATGTTAGAACTTAAAATCTGCAAAACGTTATGATTTTATTAATATCAAAATCAAATGTAGTGGAAGTCTGTATTGATCTGCTAATCCTACTTGCTCAAACCACAGAGTGTTTCTCGAGCACAGCAGCTTTAAAAATGTGGCTTTCAACTCCAGGTATTCCACAGTCCACACAACTTAAAAGTTGCTGAGTTCGAGAAATACTGTGCTAAAAGAATGCTTCAGTGGGATTCAGCTACATGTCACAGTCACCAGATCTTCATTTAATGACAATAGTTTAATTATCATCCAGAAGAAACTGCATGCGATAAAATAAGAGTCTCAAGTTGCAGATTTCTAAAAAGTGTTATTTGTTTCTATTGGTAAACACAAGAGAAGTAGAAGAACAGTTTTGCTTCTTCTGACAGAGGACATCAGGGAGAGTACCTCCAGTAACTAGATACACAAGATACACAAAAATATTGGGGGGGGGGGGAATTAAAAAAAATATTTAACCATATTAATGCTTATTGATATCAGTGCCTTAAACTAAAAATAGGTTTAATTGAATTTTAGCTTAAACTCTGCACCCATGTGTTTTGTTTTCCTCATTTGGAACTCTGGAACAATGCTTGACGAGAACACCTTTTTATTTCTCTTGCTCCTTTGCACAAAAAGAAATTCATATATTGAACTATATAATTAATAGCATTGGCTGAATTATTAGAATGTAGACCACTGACATGTTTATCAGAAATACTTTAGGAATTTTCACTAGAGATAGCCAGAGTCGTCCTCCTCCATTTGTTACATTGCTTTTCTGCAGGTTGGCTGTCCCTGCATGTCGCTTTTAAACTTTCCAGTTTTGCAGTGATAATTTCAATAACTAGTGTGGGAATGGCTATGTGATTTATTTTTGCTACAGTTTTGTTCATCTCATTATGGGAAATGATTTTTTACTCTTCAAATGAGCAATGTTAATATACTGTACTGTTTTACATATGTGTTGGTGAATATTGCATTTACATCCTCTTTTTGCATTCTGTTATTTTAAAATACATATTTAATTTGCACTTATATATTCAGATGCAGATTTATTTTTCAGATGCTTTGAATAATAAATGTTGATGTATGTTAGAGACTGCATCCCCATCTATTTTGACTTTGGTATTTTTCTGTAAAATTGACAAAGGTTTCCTTGGCTACTGCTATATCAAAATATAAATGAATCAAAATTGAGGAATCTATTGTCAATTTCTTGTTGCTATTTTCTTGATAAAAATCCCTTTAAAGTTGCAGTCCTAACCATATATTCGAAGGAGCAAATTGACAAAAATTAATGGGATTGCTTTACCTTTATTTACTAAATTGTTCCTATATGCAGCTGTTAAAAGCCAAGCTAGAAATACCTCAAATTATAGCCTCCTTGACATTTGATCCTTACTGAGCTTTTCATATATAAATATTTAAGAATAAGAAACAATGCAAAGCGGGGGATTATGAAAAGGATCTTATGTATTGCAGTGACATTTTAACAGATAATAGAAGATTTATAGGAGAGAAAAATAGAACAGGTTGTTCCCTGACTAGGCAGAAATTTTAGCTCTCTAGCTTTTATTTCTGCATGTAAATAGAGTGATGAAACTGCAAAAGGCAAGTGTGGTACAGTGATTAACATGTTGAAGTTGATTAAGATGTTGAAATCCACACTGAAGTCCACTTTCTGTCATTGGGTGATTTGGAGCTATTCACTCTCTTAGTCCAACCCACTGAAAAATGTTGTAGTTTTGAAGGAAGGTGGGAGAAAGGAACACCATGCACATGGATTTAAGCTGCTGAACAAAAAGCAAGATATAAATCTAATAAATAAAACCCTCTGCAGGACAAGGTATTTATCATGTAGCTCCTAATTCCAGTTAAATATCAATTTATTTTCTTTGAAATGTTACATTATCTGATTGTTCACCAGCAGACTCTTCTTGAATGAGTCCCCCCCCACCTTCAATATTACACATATGCATTATGATTAGCAATCCTTGGAGTGGGATAGGATCTGTACTAATGTTTGAATTCTTCTGACAGGAATGTTTGACAAGCCTTCTTCTATGGGAACCATTTTCCTTGGACATTTTTCCAGGAGATTTCAAGGCAGTGGCAATGCTGCTTCCCCCATTAATTTGATCTTTTTAATCTGACTTTATAATTGATTTGACATTTGATCACCATGATGAATGTTCCGTTCCAAGAGAGGCCTGGGGGAACTCAGGCCCGTTCCAAGAGAGGCCTGTTGAAACTCCTAGCTATTTCAGAAGTTAAAATAGGAGTAGGCAATGTGAGGTGCTGGGCCCTTTTGCACCTCCCAGTGCCTTACTGATTGGGTTGCTAAAATAACATATTGTAATCAATTTAAGAACTTAATATGTAAAATCTGTAGCATGTCCTGGAATAACCTAGATTTGTTTGCCCTTTTTTCCCCCTTTGATCCTATTCCCCAAACAGAAAATCCTGAAGCTATCTTCATGTGTCACTCTGATTATTTTGTACTCTTGTACTTTGACACACACCCCCGCCCGCCAAAGACCTCCATTTTCCAATTACCTAAAGACTATACATCCCTATAATGGGATGAAAATAAATGAAGCTGTATTTGCCTGACATTAAATTGTTACTTTCACTAAAAAAACAATCTAGGGAATACTTACAACATGCAGTACAGACTGTTTGGATCACTGAGCCCCTTATTTTTTTCTACCTGATATTTCAGTGTTCAGGTAAACCTCTTGCATTAAATGTTTTTTTTTAATTTGGAAAAGATTAATTTCAAAGCAAATACATATTGTAACACTTAGTGACCTTTCAGCGGTCAAGTGGAGTTCCAAGAGGTATTTTTTATTTCCATTTCTCTTTAATGTTAGAATTTAAACTGAAAGTAGACATACATATTTTATAGTTGGAAAAACGACTGTAAAATAAGAGTGCTAATCATTATTTTTGATGGTAATGGTAAATAGTTGCAAAGTATGGCATTTTTTAAAAAAATTTCACAGTTCCGTATTGTCTATCATCCACACATACACAGTGTAGCAGTCACATATCTGTCACAGTTTTTTTAACATAAAATATAAAGACAGATACCAGCCATGTCAAAATTACAATACAATCTGTGCAGAATCTGATCAGATTTCTATAGTTCTAAATTGTGATCAGCTGAGAGATAATTACTATGATGTATTTCATGCCCAATCAGTGTGATTTGTCCTGCATTCTCATGATACAGGGAATCGTATACAATATTTAGTGCAAGATCACAGAGATCTTCTTGGCAGATATTAATGAATTTAAGAATACTAATGACAACTACAGCATGTCAAACAGTAAATGTTTTTTAAATGTGATGTTATAAAACTATCAAGCCAAGGCCAACATATATTTAATCCTCTCAGGGACAAAGAGAATACATAGCTCTGATTCAGTATCCTTCATCATTGGGATCATCATTGTGGGTATCAGGTCACAATAACTTAGAGCACAATATAATTTTTCCCTTGAAATCTTTTTGGAGTAAAAAAAAGTTTTGGAGTAAAAATTAATTTGTGTCATTAATTGACATAGTTTATCAAAATAAAAACATTAACAGATATCAGTTTGATTCTGTTTACCCATTACATCAAATATAGGCCACCTTGAATGTTAGAAAAGTATCCCTTAAGCATTCAATCTAAAGATTTTCTTGTGGTCTAAAATCTTGAGAGGCACAGGCCTGGAATTATATAATAGACCTACTTCCTTTGAAGGAAGTAGTTTGCAACATATGCATTCTATTCTAAACTCAACAATTTTGTAAATAAGTATGTCATGGTTTCGACAAACAGAGACGAATAAAGCAGAACGCAGAGATTTGCAAATTCCTCAAATAACATGTTTATTAGGTACAATGTATTGGCACATCAAAAGTGAAACCAAGTCTGGAGACACACATAACAATTCCCCAATACAAAGTTAAAAAATCCCTCCCATAGAACTATGCAGGTAACTACGTTCCCCAATACATCTTCTCGGCGGGCTTTTTATGCAACGCCCAGCTTGCAGTCTCGGGAGCAGCCGATGACCTTGGTTCCCACTGGACAAAAGACTATTTTGACTAGCGAAGCACCTGGGCAACCCCCTTCCCTCCATTCTATGTGGCAACCGAAAAGGAGTAGGAAAAATGGTTGCAGCCATGCTCATTTGTAGAGTTGACAAAGTAATTGTCAGGGTTAGGGCTGGACACATTGTCTTTCTCAGAAGGTTTGAAGCCAAGGAACCAAGTACCAGTATTAATCAAGAAATAACAGATTCAGGCCCTGTAATTCATGAACCTGATGTAAAGAATTCTGGCCTACAACTAAAAACAAGGCTTCCTAGCTTTCAGCATGACAGGACATAATTTGGAGAAAATGAGGCAAAGGAATAGCTGCTTGCAGAAGGCAACTTGTCCCATTAAAATATCTTTTAAGTTTTATATACATCTGAATGGCAATAAAGAAACTTTGTATGCTAAAGGCCACCTGAGATCCTCTGATGTAAAATAGCCAGTCTTAAAACCACGTGTTGTACATATCTGAACTCCTTAAGTATGGATGGTTTTGTTAACTGCAACCAACTCTCCCTTGGAATTTTCCTTTTGTATTTGGAGAGTTGAGACTGAGTTGTGACTCTCAGTCTGTTTTCAGACAGTGATACTTCTTGACCCCTTAACAAACATATGAAAGACAATCTCCAAATATTTAAGGTCATAATTTGCTCAATAAAGTTTTCACTAATTTTCATTACTCTGCATTTCTAGATGATCTCTTTGCAAAGATAGTAAGAATAGGAAACAGTGATTCTTTATGATCTCTTAGTCCAACAAAAGAGATGCTGTCCATAATTCTTTGGACAATCATGACGGTAAAACAGAACAACAGCAGCACTAGAGAACAGCCGTGCTCAAGATAGAAACTGGAGAAGTCATACCTAATATAAATGTAGGTATTTTCATACATTGAAATATATTTTGCATAATAACAAAAAAGAAAGAAATACCAGAACTATCTGATTCTGAATTCTAAAAATAAACAATAGGTGAAGTAGATTTTTTTTTCCAAATAAAAAGACCTTGACTGACATTGGATAAAAAGAATACCATAATAAAATAAAGGATTCTTTTGCAAAACAGAAGATATTTTATTAGAGAAGAAAATGCAAATTTTAATTGAGAAAAATATGAGCAAGTAAGCTGAATTCAACAATGAGGGGACTGATTCTGGTGTCAGGATTGTCAACCAGGATTGTATCCAGAGGCCATCTTCCTTAGTAAAATGAGAGTAGTATTTTTTCAAACCAGCTAGTTTGTTAAAGAAATGAAAATTGGGCACCAAAAAGACTTTTTTTCTTCCTGTGACTAATAGCAGCCCTCGAGCAAATTGGTTACTCCAGTAGAGAGCAGTCACCTCAGAATTAGACCTTTCGGAAGTCTACGTTTTTCTTTGCTGAATTGTTCAGCAGGTCACAGTGCAAAAGGTGCCCAGACCTCTAATTTAGAGAAAAGGCTTCCTAGCAGTGCCTTAATTTAAGTTCCTGAGGTTATGTTATCCACCAGACATGTTGTCCATATTGACAAGACTTGTTAACAGATCTTTTTCATTGCATTTCTTTATGATCTTTGTGTCTATCCCAGTAGCAATTATTTAGTATGAAATTCAAAGGTGAATAATTCTTATGCTGCTGGCAAAGTATGTATATGCAGATCTAGAGAGCACATTTAGGGTTTGGGAGTGTTATTCTCTGCTGACTTTCTTTTTTAAGCCTTCCTCCAAAATTCAGAGCCAACCTTTGAATTTGAAGGCTTGTGTGGAGACATAACCTACCCTTTGAATAATGGGATTTCAAAGATGTGAATGGCAGGAGCATATTCGAGAAGGTCTTGACTCTGACTGGGTGGCCCCGGGGGAGGAGACAGGAGTAAGTCTTGAGACTGTTATATGGGAGGAGTTTGACTCTGTGGCTCCTGAGGATGTGGACAGGATTCTCGGGAGGCTGAATGCAACCACATGTTTACTGGATCCGTGCCCCTCCTGGCTGGTACTGGCTGCCCGGGAGGGTACACGAG
>NW_015386441.1:1125186-1130011 GCF_001527695.2 Protobothrops mucrosquamatus | reverse complement strand
CTGGAACGAGCTGCCCCCAGAGATCCGGGTGATTCCGGATCTCCCCTCCTTCCGCCGCGCCCTCAAGACTTGGTTGTTTCAGCGGGCAGGACTGGCCTAGGGGTATTTTAAATTGGTTTTAACTAAATTTTAGTAGAAGCGGCCTATTTAAATATTTATTTTTAATCATTTTCTTAAATTTTGTATTTTGTATTGTATTGGTTGTTTTAAACTGGCTGTAAGCCGCCCTGAGTCCTCCGGGAGAAGGGCGGGGTATAAATATAATAAAATTCAAATTCAAATTCAAATTCAAATTCAAATTCTTTTGGCAAGTGGTTTCTTTCACATTCATCTCCAGTGGAACAATGGAGAACTTTGCCTGCTCAGATGTCATTAAACAAGCAATCTCAGCAGTCTCATGAGTCAACTGGAAAGCTACAGTGCAGTTCCATGCCTCTGTATGACTCAGAGCAGCCAGTGATGCTTTTTTCATCCAGTGTTTCCTACCCAGCAAGATTGTTATGTTCATGTGTATTCATGAAGTTACTTTAATTCTTTTTAATTTTTATTGTCTTGTTCTGGGTGGTTTTATTGTTTTATTTGATTGATTGATTGATTGATTGATTGATTGATTTCTCCATTTTGAGAAAATCATCATCACACCCAAAAGCAATAGCAGCAGCATTATAAGCCACTTAAGATCATATCCTGGGAAAAGAGATACAGCTGCAGTGAATAAAGTGAATTTACTCTTGTAATAAGGCTGTATTAATATTATCTTTTTCATCTTTCCTATTATCTGATGGATATCTTATTATGCATCATTTTGTTGTTTGTATCTTATGATGCAAAGACTGAGAACTTATGCACCAGAGACAAATACCTTGTGTATCAATCACACTTGCCCAATAAATAATGTTCTATTCTATTCTATTCTATTCTATTCTATTCTATTGACAAGTAAGCCCTTCTTAAGGAGGCCCTTCCTAAAGAAGGCCTTCACAGGGAAACAGTTAAAATAATAATTATCATTTCTTCCCTGTCCCATCCCCCCCCAAAATCATTAAGGAGTCACGTTACTTTTTAAAATGTAAGTATTTATCTTTAAAAAGTTGTTAAAATCACATGCAGCTGTTCTGGTAGATGCATCTTATTGATGGATGTTGTTATTCTAAGCACTTAGTCTAAATTTGACTTGTCATGATTCTCTCCACATTTCGAACATACAGTATAGTATGATATAGGTATCATATCCAAGTTAAAAAGAAGAGTTAGTTAAGGTGGCTAAAGGTAATTCAAAATGACAGCCGAGCTCAATGTGATTGAACAGAGTGAAAAAGGACAAGCTGTCTCTTCACCTACAGCGTCATTTCTGTTGAAATTTGGCTATCAGTAAGCTAGTGGTAGGATTTTTCTTCAACCCAATCCCTTTTTAGCTCTGCAGTTATCTGTTGAGCCATTTATTTGAGAATAGTCTTTAATGAAATCCTGGCATATGAATAATAAGATGAATACCTCCCCTAGGATTTTTTGCCAGTGAACCCTGGAAAATAGCTGCATTTCCAGCTAAAATCACTTGATATACAGCAAAGTAGTGACATGGAAACAGGGAGATTGTGAGATCAGGAAAGAAAATAAAATTTCACAGTGTCCCAACTAAAGAGACTATGCTGGAATCTATTTAAAATATTTTTTCAAAATATATGCTTTAATATGTGGGAGAAAAAACCTAATACAGTCTTGATCTCAGCAGTATCTTCCATCTTACAGTGACTATGATAGAGAAGTCTACAGAACCAGCTAGTTTGCTGCAAAATATAGAACAATATTTCCCCTGTGGTTTTGTTTTTGTTTTGTGTTGTTTCATTCTGTTTAGAAGAATATTTGCCATAAAAATAGAAGGGCAGAGATCAAATGTTCCCTAGATTTTTGGTTTATTTTTACTGCTGAAACAATGTGACATGTAAATGTTCTAAGAGTAGTAGAGCTATAGTTTTTAGAATGTGTTTTCTAACCATAATATTACAATTCAATGGAAAATATCACTATTAATGGAACCACAGTAGATACACTTCTGACATTTGAACACAAACTAAGTAAACTATTTACATTATTAGAGTTTTTACAGATCATATATTTTCTCTTTATTTAAACTATAGCTTAAGAATGCTGAACTTCATGAGATACTAGCACTGAATGAAGGTAGAAGGTTTTAAACTTTCAGATGCCATTTTATTGATTTTGACTTGCTATAACTCTTGCACTCAAATTAAGTGGGAAAGAAATATCTGATAGAGAAAAATGTAATTCTTTAGAGCTTAGAGTCCAGTGAACTACTTTTCAGGGGCAGTAGAAATCTAGGTTTATTGCTTTCCAAAGCTACCTTTGGAAAAAGTGATAGAGGAAAAAGAGAACTGATCAAAAGAGCAGGAAGAAATAGAAGACACCCATGAATTTAAAGACATGGTCTAGACTGTCAGATGTCTTGAATCAATACATAGAGGTCACCACATGGCAAGCATGAACAGTTTACATAGCAGGAAGTTGATAACTACTGTTCATCTCAGTGATTTGTAACATGAAGAGAAAAAGAGATCCTTGAAATTGAAAGAAACAGGAGGAAGTCAGGAGCAAAAGCTGACTCATGGTTTAATTGTAGTGTCTTCTGCAAGTAGTTTTTTGACATTGAGCATAAAAAATGAAATACAAATATATCTTGAAAGATTGATTTCTGGAAGATAGTAGGTTTAGTGTTTTCAGTCAGGAACACAAAGCTGTTTGAATCTGGGCAACATCCAAAATGAATAAAATCAAATCAAATAACTCTATCAGTGCTACTGGAAAATAAAAGTTTTTCCTTTTTTATAACTTGTTCATTTTGCCATTTTATCCAGCTGCAAATAGAAGTACAAAAATCTATATTACACTAGGCATACCTAAAATCAAAATGCAAATTTGGAGAGGAAGTTGAAACACACTCTGTATTTAGAGTTACTGTCTCTGGATGTGTTACTATATTTACCTTTTTTTCAGATGTGGTACTGAAAATCGTCTTTGTGTTAGTTACTCCCTAACTTTATCGGAAGGTAAACAAATAAACTGTCGTTTTATAAATATCTTATTATTTTAAACAGAGCATTTCATTTATAAAATGACTAAGTTTATTTATATTCATCTATGCTAGTCAGCTTCTTCTATTTCAATCAGCATCTCTTCTGCCATACAGAATATGCCATATGCCTCAAACAGTTCAAAATGTTTATTTATTAAACCAACTTGAGCTTCTTTTGCTTTTCAACTTACAACCACAATTGGGACTGGAACTGCCATCGCTCAGCGATGCGTTTGTTAAGTGAGTCACACCCAATTCTGCTACCTTTCCTGCCACATTTATTAAGCAAATCTGGCTTTCCCCATTGACTTTGCTTCTTGGTGCATGAAAGGTTGTAAATGATGATCATGTAACAGAACAGAGTAACAGAATAACAAAGTTGGAAGGGACCTTGGAGATCTTCTAGTCCAACCCCCTGCTCAAGCAGGAAATGCTGTACCATGTCAAACAAATGGCTATCCAATCTCTTCTTAAAAACTTCCAGTGATGGACTACCCACAACTTCTGAAGAAGGCTTGTATGGCACAAGCATACTTGCAGGACTCTGTTACTTAGAGCCAACCTCAATAGGAGTAGGTCCAGCAGCCTTCTTGTGGAGATGATTTCCTGGTCTGGTCTACCTAGTGGAGCCAACACCTCCTGGCAGATTTTTTCCCCCTTGCAATTAGCCTGCTTCCTGGGCCAAGGAATATTAGTTGAGACTCTAGGTTTCTACTTGCATCCACACTATCCACATGAGTTGTTCTTATATGTGCTAACCACCAGGCCTGCTTCTGCTACCACAGCGCCCCAATTCTCCCCTAGTTTGTGTGAATACATAGCAGCTCCACTGAGTCTCAGATTTGGCAGAGATCCTTCCCAGGTAAGACTTTTCCCCTCCTCAGTCTAAAGTGCTTTCAACTGGGAGACAAACTCTGCACCAAGTGGAAGATCAAACAGATTCCTGACAAACCTAGCAGACAACTTTGTCTCCCAAGAAGTAGAGAAGGGAATTAGGAGATTAGCCATTTTGGACCTAATTCTCACTAACAGAGATGAAATGATAGAAGGTGTTGAAGCCATAGGAACCTTGGGAGGAAGTGACCATGCAATATTGGAATTCAACATTATGGAAGCACAAGCAATAGAACACAGTCAAACTAGAGTCTTAGACTTCAAGAGAGCTTCAAGAGAGACAGGTAAAGGTATTTGTGATGACAACTCAAATAAGCAGGGGATCTTGGTCCGAGATGAACTTGTTTTCGACAGGGAGAAGTGCGAATCAGGTATTACACATAAGTCACGCAAGAACAGAAAGGCACCCAAAAAGGGAAACCACCTTCTGGTTGGTGATTCAATGATAAGGGATGTAAATTTAGGAAAGGACACAGAGGTTTCAAATGAGGTCAGGTGTCTTCCAGGTGCTACTGCCAGTAGGGACAAGAAGCGTATTTGTAAAATAATCAAGAATGCCAGCAAGGACTGTGAAGTGGAGGCTATTGTACATCTTGGCACTAATGATCTGTCCCAAAAAGATGTACTCACTGTGCAGAATTACTTCCAGAGCCTGGGGCAGGAACTTAGCAGAATAGGCTGTAGGCTTATTTTTTCAGAGGTCTTACCAGTGTATAAGGACCAAAATGGAAAAGGCCAGCGTATAGCACAATTCAATATGTGGCTAAAGGAGTGGAGTAAAGGGGAAGGCTTTGGATATATTAGTCACGATGTCAGCAGATGGTCCAATAAAGAAATGTA
>NW_015386441.1:1122820-1124470 GCF_001527695.2 Protobothrops mucrosquamatus | reverse complement strand
CCAGTGCCACACAAAGTGCACTAACCAAATAGGTGGTAAGACATTAGGGGAACTCAGGCACCACAAAGGTTATGTAGGAAGTAAGCACAGGGTCGGTCATAAAGGACTCAAATGTCTATACACAAATGCACAGAGTATGAACAGCAAACAGGGCGAACTAGAAATTCAGGTTAATGAGGGCAGATATGATATTGTTGCCGTAACGGAAACATGGTGGGACGAAACCCACAAATGGAACACACAGCTAGAGGGATTTAAATTATTTAAAAGAAACAGACCAAATAAAAGAGGAGGTGGAGTTGCTCTCTATATAAGAAATAACTACATCTCTACAGAAATAGAGCACAACAATGATGAAAACTGTCCTGAATGCATATGGGTCAATATAAAAGGGGGAGGGGAAACGACATTGCCATAGGTGTATACTATAGGCCACCCAACCAGAGGAAATAGATGAACTTTTTGCTAGTCAGCTAATTAAGGTATGTAGGAAGCACATCACAATAGTAATGGGGGACTTTAACTACCCTGACATCAACTGGGAGACAAACTCTGCACCGAGTGGAAATCAAACAGATTCCTGACAAACCTAGCAGACAACTTTGTCTCCCAAAAAGTAGAGAAGGGAACTAGGGGATTAGCCATTTTGGACCTAATTCTCACTAACAGAGATGAAATGATAGAAGGTGTTGAAGCCATAGGAACCCTGGGAGGAAGTGATCATGCAATATTGGAATTCAACATTATGGAAGCACAAGCAATAGAACACAGTCAAACTAGAGTCTTGGACTTCAAGAGAGCTAATTTCAATAAACTTAGAGAGGGCTTGGGAAGGATTCCATGGACGAGAATCTTCCAGGGGAAAACAACTCAAGAGGCTTGGGAAATTCTGAAAAGTGAGATAATAAAGGCCCAGTCTAGCGCAATACCAACAAAGAGGAAAAATAACAGCTCTCAAAAGAAACCAGCATGGCTGCATAAAGAACTCTCTGATCAATTGAAAGATAAAAAGGACAAGTATAGAAAGTGGAAAGAGGGACACATAACTAAGTCAGAATATCAGCAAATAGCCCGAGCCTGCAAAGACGAAGTGAGGAAAGCTAAGGCTCAAAATGAATTAAGGCTTGCAACCAAAGTCAAAAATAACAAAAAAAGCTTTCAACAAGAAAAAAGTGAAGGAAACGATTGGTCCATTAGTGGGTGAAAGTGGCAAGAAGGTGACAAGCAACAGGGAGAAAGCAGAACTATTTAACTCATTTTTCGCATCTGTCTTTACACAAAGGGAAAAAACAGACCAACCTCTCAAAAATAGTGCCATAAAAAACAAAATAGAAATACAAGTTAAGATAGGCAAGAAAATGGTAAGTGAACACCTGTCCAGCCTAGACGAGTTCAAATCACCAGGACCAGATGGATTACACCCCAGGGTTCTTAAGGAACTGGCAGATGTCATCTCAGAACCACTGAACTATATTTTTCAGAGATCCTGGAGCACTGGGGAACTACCAGAGGACTGGAAAAGAGCTGATGTAGTTCCCATCTTCAAAAAAGGGGGAAAAAAGGACCCAGGAAATTACAGACCTATCAGCCTGACCTCAATACCTGGGAAGATTCTGGAAAAGATAATCAAACAACGAATCAGCGAACACC
>NW_015386441.1:1114088-1122565 GCF_001527695.2 Protobothrops mucrosquamatus | reverse complement strand
CAGTGCTAGGCTGCATTAACAGAGGGATAGAATCAAGATCACGTGAAGTATTAATACCACTTTACAATGCCTTGGTAAGGCCACACTTGGAATACTGCATCCAGTTTTGGTCACCATGATGTAAAAAAGATGTTGAGACTCTAGAAAGAGTACAGAGAAGAGCAACAAAGATGATTAGGGGACTGGAGGCTAAAACATAAGGAACGGTTGCTGGAATTGGGTATGTCTAGTTTAACAAAGAGAAGGACGAGGGGGACATGATAGCAGTGTTCCAATATCTCAGGGGCTGCCACAAAGAAGAGGGAATCAAGCTATTTTCCAAAGCGCCTGAAGGCAGGACAAGGAGCAATGGGTGGGAGCTAACCAAAGAGAGAAGCAACCTAGAACTAAGGAGAAACTTCCTGACGGTTAGAACAATTAACCAGTGGAACAACCTGCCTCCAGAAGCACTGGAAGTTTTTAAGAAGAAACTGGACAGCCATTTGTCCAAAATGGTATAGGGTTTCCTGCCTGAGCAGGGGGTTGGACTAGATGACCTCCAAGGTCCCTTCCAACTTTATTATTATTATTATTATTATTATTATTATTATTATTACTACTACTACTACTACTACTACTACTACTACTACTACTACTACTATTATAATATACAACACACTTTCATCCCATCTATATTCCATGTACTATTCACACCCTAGTTTCAAAAGCGAAACAAAACACAAGCCACTCAACACCTCCTCCCATCACGGTTCACCCTCCCTTTCCCCAAGGCTCACGTATGTTAACCCATGATGCTGCAATTGTCATAAATAGATGGTTATTGCCTAGTGGCCAAATGGTGATCACATGACGTGGGAACACTGATGGTTTTAAGTTACATATGTAACTTTTTTCAGCACTGTCATAACTTCAACAGATTATTAAACAGTCATAAGTCTAGGACTGCCTATAATCAAATTTATAATGATGTTTAGTGGCATAAGCTTGCAAGAGTATCCAACGTACATGACACTAATATAGCATTATTTGAAAAATATTTTGATGAAGCCTTTGATTATTAGAGTCAGGAAGACTAGCAACTTCCTAGTGAAAGAAAAATTAATACAGATATAAAGCTTCATGTAAAAAGTGAGCTAATGTACAAGGGGGTAAAAGAGCTATTTGCCCTTGACTGAATCTGCCAAGTTGGGGACTGTGACTCATATCCATTCATTTTTCTTCTATTTTGAGAAAATTCAAATGTTAAGAAAAGTCATTCTGTATTTCCCTCATAATGAAATGACTCTTTCAAGCAACCAATTTTTAGGTGCTTCATTGTTGGTGATGAAACTCCTGTCTGTAGCATAAGCCTATTAAAACTGACTAGTGCCTCTCACACAATATTGTTTGACTTTGTTTCATATTAGTTTTATGAATGCATATGCTGTATATGTTTTCACTAGTGTATATGTTTTAATGTATGTTGGTTTCGATTCAGACCGTAAAGCAATAAACAAACAAACAAAACACTCTGGTAGATAGAGTTGTTGATTGCAATGTTGTTGAAAAAAAAACTTTCAAAAATTAAACTACTGGTGTCTGAGAATAATAAAAAATCAAAAACTTGCAAAAGTTAAAGAGTTTACCCAGTGCTATAACAAGAAAGCAAATAGGAAGAATGTGTGTGTGTGTGTGTGTGTGTGTACTGCTCTAAAACAGCATTTATATTCTGTAGAAAACTATAAAAAATTAATGCACTAAATCTGACATCAATACCCAGAGTTCTATATCTACTGCACCAACAACATATCAAAAGATCAAAGGCTGTATACATTTTCTGAGTAACCTATCAGCAAAAAAGTGCTATAGATACTACAGATCCCTGATTGAACAGAAAATATCATTAATCAAGTCAAAGTGACAATGATGGTTTTCTCAGATGGCAAAATAAAGGCATCCCAGGATATCTACATTTTACTGGATACCTGTAGTGATATAGTACCCATAGGAACCTGGTTACAAGAATGCTGTGATTAAAAGTAAGAAACTAAGGAATATGTTTTAAGATTTGCCTTGGGGAAAAAAACTCTAAAATTTAATGCCACAAATAATTCCAGTTACAGAAAAATAATTTAAAGAGGAGCTACAGTTTTAACTATCTCCTAATGGGATATCAAATTTATATTTTTTATGTTTTTAATTGTAACTACCCAGAATTACTGTGAAATGGACAGTTTCTAAATTTCATATATAAATAAATAATATACAAATTTAGTATCTAAAATTAAAGAACAAGGCAATATAAATAATTTTCCATCCAGTCATCCCCTTATAAAAATAGCACACAAACCATCATAAACAACAGGAAGATGAAACAGTATATTTTCTATATAGTCTAGATTTAACAATAAGCATAATGATGGAACTAATTTTATATTACTACTAAAGGATATTATCTTTTCTTTTCTTTTCCTTACTTTTTTTCTATCTTTTGTTAAATTTAGTTTATATTAGTAAAGTTATACTATATACTATAAAAGTTTTTTTCTTCTTTTTTCCTGATAGTTATATTCTACAACAGAGGTCCCCAACCTTTTGGTCACCAGGGACCGGTTCCATGGAGAACATTTTTTTCCGCAGATCGGAGAGTGCGTGGGTTTGTGTGCTGCCTGCATCCCACGGATGGGGCTTTGCTTGTTTGTGCGGACTGGTTGCTGGCATGCTGCGGCCCGATACTGGTGCACAGACGGGGGGTTGGGACCCCTGTTCTATAATATAAAAGAAAAAGTCCAGATTTAATATAACAATTTGACCATGAATTTCCAATTGTCCATTAAATTGGGGAGTCCATAATCATGTCAACCTGTGGCATTGGTGGGATGATGTCATCATGCAAAGGATGCAAAACACATCATTTGAATAAGGACACCAATTTAAATAAAGCTCATCCCCACAGAGTTGAGGAGATGAATGGTTACCCAAGCTCTTCTGCAGGTTGTTTGTTACAGGAACAGTGTTGTTTGGTTGGATTATTTGGTCAAAATCTCAGCCTTGGACAGAAGATATATCTTCTGTCACTGTATCTGCTCTCAACTCTAGTTTGTGTTCTCCCTTACCCACCTTTTTTTGATATAGCTACAGGTCATAATAATGAGCTAAAGATCATAAATGAGCCTCCATTTTCTAAGAATTTGAATATTGATTACCAACTCTTCCAGCATCAAGGCTGTTGAAGGTATGTTATTTAGCATATCAAGTTATTAGGGTTAAGTAATAACTATTACAGAAAAAGAATGGGGGAAGGCAGCTCATTTGCAAGTTGGCCTACATTCTTTAAATGTTATCTTAAAACCTTTTTCTATGCTTTCTGAGATCAGGCCCTCACAGAAGCTGTTATCCTGCTACTCCAACACCAGGAAGGATGAGGGTTCTTTGCTGGTGCAGCATCTTCCTTTTACCTTATATATCCTTGGGCTTCCAGTTATGATCTGGCTAAACAGTTCCAGGGTTCTGACTTACCAATAAAGAAGGCCAGATTTAGCAGCACAGAGAAGCTGGGTGGCATGCAATTAGCCATGGAGTAGTAATTGAGGACAACACTGATGATTTGTATAATGATATCACTGTGACATAAATCACAGTGGAATTTGGCCTGTTGGATGTGAATTCCATTGCATTGACATTTCTCTGTATTTTGCTTTTAAAAATCATATTTTCATTTTGATCTTTCTGTTTTCTTCCGATTTTAAATCAACACAAACAACATTACTGATTCCCACAATCATACATATATAATATAGTGTACTACTTTCATCCATTTTTTGCAAATATTTTAAAAAATAAATTAAGATAAATTCTTGATGCTAAGTTACTCTGCAACCCAGCATGCCCTTTTCCAACATTCTAGATCATTTTGCCAAATATGAGTAGTAGCCAGTTTATTTTATTAAAAAATAAAAAGACTCTAAGCTACAAAAGCACACTTTTCACTGCAAATTTGCATCTCATCCTTTTTTCTGGATAAAATATGCAAGAATAATATAAATGGCATACTGACTTTTTTTCTCTCCATGAATTGGGTCTTTGATGTTCAAGAGAAGCCTGTTGTTAAAGAACATCCCTAGAAGGCGGTAGAAACTGTTTCTCTTTATGACAAATGTAAAATAGTTAGTTGAATATGTTGGTGTCATTAGTTTGTGAATCACATTCTTAAAAATAACTGTGGAGGAGCCAAATCGGTTTAAAAGAAGATAACGAAATGGTTTAAGCTACTTAGGTTGAATGCCAATTGTATTTTAATATTCAACGGAGCATATTTTACTAAGAAAAAAGGCAGCGTTGGCGCATGCATAACTCATTGGCAGCGTCGGCCAGCTGTGCCACTCTTCTCTTCGAATCACTTTGTGCATTTTAGTAGCATGGTAATTTAGTAGAGAACTACCTGAGTGATGGCATTTTCAATGAGCAGGTAATCTACAGAGAATTTTTATATGGTTATGAGTTCTGCACTTCAGCCTGGCAACACAAAAATACATCAAGACCAATTACGGTATCAACTTTCAGCGTGATACCCTTGCCACGCAAGTGCATGTATTTCTGCCCCAGGCATTTCAAATTGCATCTAATTTGAAATCTTTGGGGTTTTAATTAAATTTTAGAATATATGGAATTCTTCATTAGTACCTGCTCTGAATAGCAGATTATACTTCTCAGTCTCTCGTTAAAGAAGTAGGCTGTGGTAAATAGGATGTTCAAGAACTGATCATTTGTGGTGCCTGAATATTGGGAACAGAAATAGTGAGATGCAAAATAATATCAAAAAGATTATTAGTCCAGTGAGGGAATCTTGATTTGTATTTTAATGGAATTTTACATTTCTCTTAATGATTTGCAAATTATCCCCTGATTATAAGACACATTAAGGTTTTCATTTTAATGGTGAAACAACCATTAACAAAAAAATTTTAAAACTGCCTTTCAGAGTGTTTCCCTCCAGCAGATAAATATTGAAACCATTAACACCTTTTGATGTAATACAGTAATTTAAACCTTTACAATGGTTGTAGCCTTTTATATGCATGGCCACTTTGCTTCAAGTCTACAATTGTCTTTACATGGATGAAAAATAAATGAAACTGAACCTATCATTATTTTCAAATAACTAAGGGAGATAAACACCTTTTAAATCATTAATATTACATATGCTTCAATAAACATTTTAGACCTAGTACTCACATACATTCTAATGAGGGTTTAATTTTTAATAGGGTACAATTTATAGCCATAAAAGATCTATGATTATTTGTTAAAGAAAAGTTAAGTCAGATAAAAATATCATTTTGTCCTGAGGTCGCAGAAATAATTTGATATATATCATAAATTAGTAACCTGCATTTTTTTTCTATGATTTCTCAAACAATTGAAAACTCCTCGCTTCAGAAATATTTCAAAACCAGAATTTTTTTAAATATTATTCCTGGTTAGAGTGTTACACAGTTTCATTAAAACTCATTGGCAATCTTGTTGGACAGAATGTATGAATCTTCTGTCTTACTACATTTCAACTAAATCCCAAGGGAAGGAATTACAAGCAAATTCCTTCCATTGGTGTTATTTTGGTTTTGTTTCCATTTTTTTTAATGAAACTACAATTGTCCCAACTAAAGACAAAAATAGTGGCTCTTTCTCTTGCAGGAACCCAGAGAAACACCCACCCAGATTTTCTTCCAACAAATTTAGTGGAAAATTTAAAAGGGTTTTGCAAATAATATTACCTAATGCTTCTTTTCTCCTCTTCCTTTACTGCATTTTTGCTTGCCTTTTGAAAAACAAAAGAATTGTACTGATTGACAAAGTAGTTGTACATAAACTTTAGGAGTTCAGTATTAAGTAATAATGCAGTACTTTAGAAGTAGAAAAAACATCCACAGCCTTTCAAAAATTACCCTATTTGGGGCTTCATATAGTGAAAGTTCTCCTTTTCCAAATCTTAATGTTGATGCCAACTATTCCAGCATCAAAGCCATTTAAAAGAATATTATTTAGCATATCCAGTTATTTTGGTTAAACAATAGCTGTTACAGAACAAGGATGGGGGAAAGCAGCTCATTTGCATGTTGGCCTACATTCTATTAGCGTTGCCTTGAAACAGTCTCCTGATTATGTTTATTTTTATTTTTACGATTCATTCAATCTAAAGGAAAAGAAAAGTATCTCAGGAAGAAGAGAGTTTAGGTGAAGTTCACCAGTGTGAGGTCCATCCATTTATAAGATGTTTGAGGTTTCTATGGGTCATTTCTTCAGTAATCTGTGGTCCAGCTTCAAACATCTATGTACACATTGATTTTAATATAAAAGAAATAAGGTTAGACATGCAATCTGTTTTTTTTAAAACCTCAATATCTTTACTAAGAAAGTAATGTTTTTGGACCATACTAGTCTGTGACTTTTCCCAATCCTCAAAACTCTTCCTTGAGCAAAGTTTACTACCAAACCTGATGACATTTGGTTGACCTTAAAAGGGTAAAGTCTTAACACTTGTCTTGAAATGGTTGCTACAATTTATTATAGAAGTTGACGGTGAAAAAGTGATTTAGATTTTTTTTCTTTTCTCTTCTAGCTTGCTTGTTCAATCTTTTTATAATAATAAGAAAAATACATACTTAAAAATAAAGAGAATGACTAGTGAGCTTATGTGAGGTTTCAACTCATTCAGAAGATAGTTGTTCAGAGTCTCATTATATTACGAGCAGAAAAATTCTAGACTACTCTGGCAGATGAATAAGCAACAATGTTGTTTGACTAATTATTTTCTTGCAGTTAAAAATAAATAAATGGATATGGTTACAATTTCATTTTGACCCTTGAGCAAATTGTCCAGATCAACTGTGTTTCTTTGGACAAAATTCTATAGTTTGTTTTCTGCAAGTTTGATTTCACTTCCTTTTTGAATTCCTGTATACATTGACTTTACTGAGGGTAAAATTGTATAGGGCCACTGAGATCACTCTGGGATTCAGCATACAGATATTGCAATGTCCATTTTTATGACTTTGCATTTGGAAGTGGCTCAAAGTTCACTGATTTGCTAAGTAGTAAAAGGGTTGTTTGTTCCTGAAGTGGATTTTGTATGGTATGTCAGGCCTGAATCGGTTTTCTGTGCTGAATTATAACTTCTAAAATGTGGGGCTTATAGAAATGCTGGCATTCTTGTTGGAAGTGATAGGGGTTGCAAGTGATTAGTTTTCAACTTTGATGTAAAACTTTGTTGCAAAGGCATACTGATTTAATTTTAAAAAAATAGTGACATGCAAAATTAAAATTTTAACTATGCATTAGCTTATCTAATGCTATTTCCTCCTTGAGAGTGAGAGTGAAAGCAAAATGAGCCCCTGAAAATTTTAATGTCCTGTCTGTATCTTATAATATCTGCCATGAATTATTCCATCCCAGATTATTCAATCAGACCCTTAATCTTCTATAACAGTAACTGTGCATTTACACACTAAGAATTATTTCTCTTGTCAGAAATGAGAACCTGTGAGCTGTATAGACAGGTTGTGAACACATGGGTAAAATAGGGCAGCCAAACTTAAAAAGAACAGATACCATAGTCTTCTGATACAGTAACACACTATAGATATAATAAGTTTATTTGTAATTCATAGAATGGAGAAAATATGAAGCTACTGAGCCATATTTTCCGATAATGACTGCTGGAGGTCCAGAAATATTGGCTCTGCCCATTGATTAATATAAAAATGAACTTACAAAAAGTAATTTTTCCTTCCATTTTTTCCGGCTACTGTTGATTTTCAGTCTTGGTATAGAATCCTTGACATTTGTTTAGTTTAATACTCCATGATTGGAATTTTTGTAATTAGCCAAAGAGCAAAAGCACACATTTACATCTGCTGTTTAATTCACAAGGCATGGACGCTAACAAGTTAGTGTAGAGGTTACACTGTTCCAATACAAACTTGCTCAAAAGACACCAGACGTTTATCCCATAATAAGTTATTATGGCTGGATAACGATCTGTATTCACATTTGGAATCTATACTCCTGGATGAAATTATACCATATTTACTATATAAACTATGTATTTATGTTTCCTCCTCAACTTTTTAAGCTCAGGAATTCTGAGCTACATTGTACCACATAATCTGAGTGTTTAGTTTTCAGTTATTCTACAATAAATTAAGCTAGAGAGTGATGCAGGGTGTGGGGCATTTTGAAGCTGTTTATTAATCCAATATGAGTAGTCAAACTGTGGGGTCCTTGGTGCACTCTGAGCTTGGTCGTTTTCTCACAGATAATTACCAAACTAGATAACATCAGACTGCACAGTTCAATTCTGAGCTACAAATATTCTCTTCTATAAGTAGTCAAAATCAGAAAATATTGGCAGATGTCAGGAGGAAGTATTATGACTAATATGTTGTGCCTCAATATTTTAGCAACTTTTTTTAGTTGGGAAAACTAATTGATGGACAACT
>NW_015386441.1:1106588-1111588 GCF_001527695.2 Protobothrops mucrosquamatus | reverse complement strand
CAGAATTGGGAAACTTTGATTTGAAAATTGTCAATTTCATTAAAATGCAGAATTGAAATCTTTTTGTTAACTTATTAAGACGAAAACGATGAGTTTGAGTTACATCCTTAGCAGTAATACTACAATCATTCATTATGCTTCTGCGGGAGTGAAAACAAAAACACAGTCAGTATTTCAGACTAAAGTGTGGTTTTTTTACACAGTTGTTTTCTTTAAAAAAATTAAACCAGCATGGTATGTTAGAATCAATTAAATATGAATACTCAGTTGTAGGCACCCTGATACCTTGCCAATATTTTGGATACCACATTGCCTTCAGCTTGATCCAGTCAATGGAATGGGAGTATAAAAACTGTAAAACAGTATAGAAGATGATAGAATGTTGAATTTGCAAGAACTCAAAGAAACAGTAAATAACGTACACACCTGGAAAAATGATATTTTTCAGGTGATGAAGAATCAGGAACTTACTAGCCAACAGCAATAAAAGCAGGACTATCTTATTGTGTCCTGTAGTGCTTATTGAAAAAGAAACTCATTGCGAACTGTTGTTCCTGGAATACTTAGAGAACTGTTTCCTCAGACTATTTCCTCAGTATTTCTTCCTGTATATTATGAGGTTTCCCGATGGTGGAAATTTTCTATAGCAGATCCCTCCATTGTAATAGCTTTTCCATTGAAGCACAAATGGCCCCCCACTCTCATTAACTTCCTGAGAACATGGCCTATGTGAATTAATAGCAGCACTATTTTCCATTATTCTATAATTTTAGTTTTTTTGCCGCTATTTGCTATTTTAAATAATTTTAGTCTGACCTTATAACGTTTAAGCCAATTGATTTCAAGTAGTGAGATAAATTATAAAACATAACTAAATGATGGTTAAATTAGAGAAAAAGATTGCAATTCTGTAACTTTTGCCTTGAGAGAAAATCATTAGCCCAATGAAAATGGCTTAATAGACGATGGGTCTAAGTTGTTAATGTTCCTCAAAAGTAATAATCTTTGTTTTTAAGATTCTCAACTAATATATTATGAATAATTTTTATGATATTATGATCAAAGTAGAAGAACCACATTCACTATAAACTCAAATTTCATCTCCATAACTTTTGAGCGGCTAAAATAACTGTTTGTATCTTTTTTTAAAAAAAAAGAATGGACTCTTGCATCTCTGCAGCATCCTCTGCCAGGCAGATTTATCTACAATGTTAGAAGCAGCAGGAATACAGTCAGAGCTAGAGTTAGGGAGGCAAGTAAACTTGCCAAGGGGAAGAGGAATGAAAGAAAATAATGCAAAGGAAAAGAGGTTATAGAAGCCTCATATAATTTCCATCTGTATCTTAGCATATGACAGGAAAAAATGTGCTCTGATGGATGGAAGAGCTTGAAAGAAATTGGCATTTGATGTTTTATTTTATTTATTCCCACCTGAGCCATGACGCAAGGATTTTCTATTAGACTACATATCTGTAATTGAAATATCCTTGGCATCCTCCTGATTTTCTACATTTGTCCCCTATCCAGTATTATATTGGAGATTATTTTTTTAAAAAAACCAACCATTTATATAGAAATACTATCCATGTTTGCAAAGCTAATACGGAAAAAGTTCACGAGAGAATGACTGATCCTTCACAGTCCCTAGCATAGGTCCATGGAATAAGGGAAGCAAGTGCCCCAGTGATCATGACTGTTATTACTGTTCTGAAGAAATTTTAACTGTAACTGTAGTGAATTCATACATAAATAGAGCCCTTCTTGGTCATGGAATAGTACATGAAAATCTGGACTTTTGGAAGATTATGAATCCATAGATTCTTTACATTTTAAAGGGTTTTATATATTGTAAACATATTGTGCTGTATTGTCTACTCAAAATATAGTACTGAGGCTAGGGTTTTGTTTTTTGGAAAATAAAGGGGGATACTGAATTGGCAAACTAAAGATATATCAGAATTTTAGTTTCAATAGCTATAAAGATTGAATTAGAATTCAGAAGAATGTGTCAAGAAGTATGTCCATCCCTTCCTTTTTCTGGAAGATTTGGAACACTAAATAAGAAGCAGCTTTCCCTTCCAGTGGACTGTAGCAATTTATAGTACCGCATTATTATAGAGTGAGTTACTATAAATGGGTTATTTTCATTTGTATATCCACATGGAATATATTATACTATAAAAATATAGATCAGTGGTGGCGAACCTATGGCACGAGTGCCAGAGGTGGCACTCAGAGCCCTCTCTGTGGGCACGTACACCGTCACCCCAGCCCTGCCTCTCCCCGTAGCCCACTCCTCACCAGCAGCCCCCCCCGGAGGAAAGTCACCCCCGGGTGTGGCCCACACGGAGCAGCCCAGCCAAGCACATGGCAGCTGGGCAGCACATGATGCTGCAGGGCACAGGCGGAAAGTGTGGCCACCATGGCGCAGCAGGCCATGGATGGCCCTGAGGGCGGGTGGGGTGAGGGTGGAGCAGGGCGGGAGCGCGCAGGTGGAGCGGGGGCGGGGCGGGGCAGTTTGGGGCACTCGGCCTCTAAAACGTTCGCCATCACTGATATAGATGATAGGTAGATGGGTGGGTGGGTGGATGGACAAATTTCCTAGTTATCTATATTAATTCTCTCATGTTAAGATACCAAAGTCCACAGAGACCAAATCCTCCCTAAACTAATCCACTAAAAATCATTGTCCATACTGGCCCAGACAAACTTTGCACATGTCCTAAATACAAATTAATGATGTGATGATGATGATGCATCTGTCCTTCTGCCACTTGGATCAATGGAACCTGCATAGCTATGATTCAAGTAGCATCTCAAAATGTCAAGGAATCCATTTCTTTAAGTATGAGAATAAACAAAGCAACATGGCATCCTCCAAATCTACTGTGTGTGGTCTACCCTTTCAGCTACAAACATAATAGTGTAATGGCTGCCAAGTGACTGTCTTTTATTTGCCTGATGACTTGTTAATGCTCCAGGATGATCAATTGATATTTCTGTCAGAGGCAGGAAAATGACTAGGGATGTTTCCTTAACAGGCAATTTATCTGCAGGGTGGGTTCTGAGACCCAGTGTTCTGCCTGGAGGGAGTGTGGGAAAGGAGAAAAAAAACAGTTTGCAGCTTTCGGAGAGGTAACCATTTCAGTCTATTATAGCAACAAACCAAAAAAAAAAGATTTGTTGCAGCAAAAGCAATTAAGGTGACTGTTATTTGTCTTTTGCAGTGAAAAAATATAGGTAAACATTAACCCCTTCATATAAGCTTTCATGGAATACCTTGATTGCAAACAGTACTATCCTAAACTATGATAACCCACACCTTTGGTTTCAGGGTGAGGTGAAATTTCTGAACATTAAGATTAGAGAAAAGTGGTAAGTAGAAGATATGTAGATGGTGACAATTACTCTTATGATAACTGTCATTCACAAAATAGTTGCTGGAATGACACCCACATTTTAATGGTGAACTGAATTAACAGACACATTTTGATTTTAAAAGTGTACAAGCTGTAGCTTGAATGATGCACTGAAGAACAGAGAGGATGAATTAGCTACTTGCATCATTCTGTAAACTGTCCCACAGATCCAGCTGACTTCAGATGCTGTCAGAGATAACTACTGGTTAAACATGTTTCAAAAAGAAGAATAACCCCATCCCCTAAGGAATATTATAATTACTTTGATATCACCATTTTATCTTTGCTAAAACATAGCTAAGAATGGATCTGAACTTCCATCTCTCTAGTAGCTCAATACTCTAAACAATGAAAATATCCCAGCATAGTTATAATAGATGAAACAGATCCACACATCAATCATTTGGCAAAATTGAAGAAACTAGATGATTATTTCTTTTCAGCTTTATGTATTTACAGGGTCACTTATTTTGAATTATTTATAATTAATCCTTGATCCTCATTAGATCATTTTTATTCTTATTAAAGAAGAGACCTATGTTTTAAGACTTAGAATACTATACAGTATTACAAGTGAGAAATGTGGGTGTCAAGACATGATTTTTCCAATGTATTTATCAACATCCAAAGCTTGAGGTCAGTTGGAAAACTGATAACGGTTCATCTCATTTGGAGCAAGTTATATTTATAGACGCAAGCAGAGAATTTAGTAATAAAACCATTTGATATAATATTGAGCTGCTTGCTTTAAGCTAATTAATACATTTGCTACCTACACGGTAAAATAAATGTTTCAGATATGACTTATAAAATGATCTCCATATGACTGCAAAGTATAGTATTATTTTGAGCTGTCATGTAAATGAGAAAGAAATGATCAGTATGTGGATCTGATTCAACTATCTCACGTGAACTATGTATTTGACAACTACAGGCAGTTCTCAACTTACAACCTCAACTGAGTCCAAAATTTCTGTTGCTAAGCAAGACATTGGTTAAGACATTTTACAACCACTCTTGTCACAGTTGTTAAGTGAATCACCACAGTTGTTAAGTTAGTAACACGATTGCTAAATCAACCTGGCTTCCCCATTGACTTTGCTTGTCAGAAGGTCGCAGAAGGTGATCACATGACCTTGGGAAACTGTAACCGTCATAAATATGAATCAGTTGCTAAGCATCTGAATTTTGATCAGGTGACAGTGGGGATGCTGCAGCAGTTGTAAGTATGAAAAATGATCATAAGTCACTTTTTCCAGTGCCGTTGTAATTACAACAACGAACTGTTGTAAGTTGAGGACTACCTATACTTGTCTAACGAAATAATGACATGTAGTCTTATATATCAGTCAAAACTGACCATTCTGCTCGCTTTTCTTTATAGTACCGTATTTTTCGCTCTATAAGACGCACTTTTTCTCCCCCAAAAGGTGGGGGAAAATGTCTGTGCGTCTTATGGAGCGAATGCTGCCTGGAGCTGAAGCCTGAGTGCAGGGGAGGAGAGCATATACTGGCACTAGGTGGCGCTCTAACACAACACCATCGAGTATTGCTAGAAAGGAAGTCGCGGAGAGGAGAAGG
>NW_015386441.1:1095075-1103607 GCF_001527695.2 Protobothrops mucrosquamatus | reverse complement strand
GTGGTACCCCACAAGTGAGGCGCCTCGAGGTTGACCTCTGCCCCCCTGCCAACACAAATTGCGTCCGGTCCGAGAGGTAGGAGAACCACCGTAAAACGGTGCCCCCCAACCCCAACCCCCCTAACCGGTGCAACAAGATACCATGGTCGATGGTATCAAAAGCCGCTGAGAGGTCTAACAGGACCAGGATAGAGGAACAACCTCTATCCCGAGCCCTCCAGAGATCATCAACCAACGCGACCAATGCCGTTTCCGTGCTATGCCCAGGCCGGAAGCCAGACTGGCGCGAGTCTAGATAGACAGTTTCTTCCAGGTGCTGAGAGAGCTGTCGTGCCACCACACTCTCAACAACCTTCGCAAGAAAGCGAAGGTTGGAGACAGGCTGGTAGTTGGCCAAAGCAGCCGGGTCCAGGGAGGGCTTCTTGAGGAGGGGCCTCACCACAGCCTCTTTCAAGGCAGCCGGCAAGAACCCCTCACTCAAAGAAGCGTTGACGATTCCCTGGAGCCAGCCTTGTGTAACCTCCCGGGAGGCCAGTACCAGCCAGGAGGGACACGGGTCCAGTAAACATGTGGTGTTCAGCCGTCCCAGCATCCTGTCCATGTCCTCGGGGGTCACAGGATCAAATGCATTATTGCAGGTTAATTCTGTTGACTTCCAGCAGTTTGATTCTCACCAGCTCAATATCGACTCAGACTTCCATCGTCTGAGGTTGGTAAACTGAGGACCCAGTTTGTTGGGGGCAATATTGTGACTCTGTAAACCTTTTAGAGAGGGCTGTAAAGCACCATGAAGCAATATATTGCTATATTGCTATTCCTGAATTTGTTAGGCGTTGAATTGCATCATCTCAAAGGTCCTTTTCAGTCCTTACGTTCTGAGAGTCTATGATCAGAAGGTGAATCATCATATAGCGATCCTTCAAATCTTTAAGTATTGGCAATACACCTTTCTTGCAGTTCTCCAATTTTTAGAGTCCTTTTTAAAAATTGACAACTAGATTTCCACATAAGACTAGGCTAAACCATAAATGTATACCCAAAGTATTACATTGCTGACTGATCAATTTTTTGAAATCATTTTCCTAAAAGTCCCAAACATGGTATTTTCATTTTTGGATATTTCTGGCATCAATATAGTATAATGAAAATATTTGGACTATCTCCCATATATTTCCCAGTCTGATTTTTTCTCAGCTAACATGACCATAACTGAGAATTATGGGAATTAAAGGCTTGACATTCTTTAAATGAGCCCATTTCAGTTACCTTGGTTCAGTAATTGTTGCCTATATTTTCCAATTTTGTCCAATTGAAGGTTAGAAACAAATAGGTACAAGAGTTTTAGTAGTATATTTAGTTCTATTACAAAAACTTTTCACCTGGGACAGTTGTTTTTATGTTAATAACAATTATAAAGTGTGCTGGTTTAGTGTCCAGTTAGCTTTGCTATATAAGAAGAATCATCATTGTCTAAGGAGACTTGAAAGGCCAAGTGAGAGAGAAGTCACTAAGAAGGATGCCAGGATCTTAGGCTGCTACAGAATCAGGAGACTACGTATGTACCATATAGAAAGATTAGAAAGATTAAGTCAGAGAGCAAACTGATAAGAAATCAATTTCTAAAATAAACCATCAAAATTCATCCTGCAAAAAAAGCAGGCATAGTCCATAGCTAAGTTAGGGAACAACCATAGAATGGAATTGGAGAAATCCACTCTAACCATATAGAGTTGAATTTTAAATAGACCTTTCGGGGAAAAAAATACAGTCAACAAAATCTTACTGCCTAAGGAAACTCTCCTAGCAATCAGCTCGTAACACAACTCTGTGTGCTAATGAACTCAAAGCTGTTAATATGGTTTCTTCAGTTAAATTGATTCATGAATTTTGAAGAGAACATTATCTAATGAATTTTCTTTGAATAGAAAGCAATTAAAAGGACAAATCAGTCTGATTAACCCCAAAATCACCCTAGTGCCACAAATGGTGTACAATTTGAAATTATATCATAAAAGAACTAGAGCAGATTTGCTATCTCTCTGCCCTTTTTAATCCATGTAAATTAATGAACAACGAAGTTAATTTCTTTGATGACCCTTTCCTAGTATCACCTGGATTATGCTGATATTTAATTTGCTTAACGTTACCATAAAGGCTAAATGGATATTTTTTCACTGGTGAGTATTATGCTATTCATTTAAAAAGTTGTTATTATTTAAAACTAATAAATATATGTAGGTTTATTTAAGAACAAAGAATACTTTTCTGGAGTAAATATAATGTAACTAATTTTTTAATTTAATTACCAGCACATAAACATTTTTTTCTGCCCCCAAAAATTTCATTTGATGGCTTCAGAGAAAAACATTACTGTCATTCCCCTGTTTTTCCCTACCTATCTCTTAATTTACAAAAAATCCTTGACAACCAACCACAATTGGTACTGGAATTTTGATAAGTGATGGGGTCATTAACAAGTCATTACATGACCAGACCCAATTTTACTGTGGTTATTACGTGAATTGCATGGTCATTAAGTGAATCCAGCTTCCCCCTTTTGACTTTGTTTATCAACAGTCAGTTGACAAGGTTGCAAATTGTGGCCATGTGACCACAAGACATTGCAACTATTGGAAATGCAAGCTAATTGCCAAGTGCTCAAATTGCAATCACTTGACCTTGGGGATGGTACAACAGTCATAGGTTTGAGGACAGGTCATATCTTTTTCCAGCCCTACCGTAACTTTGAATTGTTGTTAAACAAATTGTTGTAGACTACTTGTAGAAAGTTAAAAGAGATCTGGGGCAGCAAATGAGAAGAAGATAGGAATATATTACGGAATAGCAACTTACAGTATGGTTTATTGCAGATCTAAAATCCTCAATCTATTCCTCCATAGAATGCTCTTCTAGCTGCAAAGGCATGGATAGCCCAATTCTTGCTTTCAGGGAGCAGATACTATTCCAACAAGCTTTGAATCCATTGCTTTGTTTGGGTGACCACCATAAAGGACTGTTTTTATTGTAATTGCTCTTTTTTATTGTATTATATTTCAAACTGTGTACACTGTGGACTACAAATAGCATTAAATAAATAAATATTTCTCCTTTGCTAAGAAGATCAGTAAGTAGATTACAGCATTCCTTCATTTAGGAATCCCAACATCCCTTCTGTGATAACCTTCCAAAAGATGGTGAAAATGCAGCCCTTCTGGAGGCTGTTTGTGCTTCTGTTCTTTCTGACTATGGTTGTTTTAATTCTTTGGACTATGTTTTATAGCTGCAAGCTTCCAGGAAGATATGATGACCTACAAATCTATTATATAAATAATTCTGGGCAAAAATAATCACAGAAGTTTTTCAAAGTTACAACAGCACTGAAAAAAGTGACATACAACCGTTTTCACACAACTGTTGCAGCATGCCCATGGTCACATGATCAAAATTTAGATTCTTGGCTCATATTTATGATGGTTGCAGTGGCCTGGGGTCATGGGATCACCTTTTGCAAACTTCAGACAAGCAAAGTCAATGGGGAAGCCAGATTCACTTAACAACCATGTTATTAACAACTCCAGTGATTCACTTAACATCCGTGGTAAGAAAGGTTGTAAAATGGGGCTAAACTCACTTAACTGTCTCGCTTAGCAACAGAAATTTTGGGCTCAATGGTTCTTGTAAGTCGAGGACTACCCGTAAAACATGCTATTTAGAGCCAATATGGTTTAGTGATTAAAGCAACAGACTAGAAATAAAGAGTCTGCGAGTTCTAGTCCCTCCATAACTATGAAAGCCAACTGGGCGACTTTGGTCTGGTCACTCTCTCTCAGCCTAACCCTACTTCACAGGGTTGTTGTTTTGGGGAAAATAAGAGAAAGAAGGAGTACTATGTCTATTTGGTGACTTGAGTTACTTATAAATTTAATAAAGGCAGGAAATAAATAAAACAAACAAATAAATAATTATTCCCTTCTTTCTATAACCAGATCATGCCAATGAATTTTTCCATTGTCACAGATGAATGTCTCATTCTGCAGCAATCTACAAAGATTGCTTTTCTCCATGCCTTATTAACAACAATATGAAAATCAAGAGTAACTAGGCAGCAAATAAATGAGTGTTTTTCTTTCAATGAGAATTACCCACTCAAATATGCAATATATATTGAGAGACACCATTGTATTTTCTCATATCTAACATGTGAAAGGGTGGCTGGGGGGCATACAATAATCCAGCCTGCTAGCTTTCTTCCTGCCCAGCTTAAGTTTGAAAATTAGAAGTAGAAAAGCATTATAAAACAAGTCCTGCCCATTATTCTCCTTTTTTTTTTCTTTTTAAATTTGACTGTATGCCTATTTAAGCTTGCCATTGAATGGGAAAGCCTATTGTATGTGTTAACAGGATAATTATACTGGAAATTAAAAATATAGGAAAATCAAAGCTCTGAATGCTTTTGTAATAGTGATCAGTGCTCAAACTGCATTCTTTAATAATCATGAATTTAAATATAGAACACAATCCTAGAACTGATTGCTGTGCTAATTCAAAAGAAAAAAAATATTGATGTGCATATGTCATGAGTTTTCTTTTAAACCATAGCCACAGACTCAAGAGATACAAAAGCACTTTATATGTCCCTATATGTTTTGCGGAGACTTTTTATTTTACAAAATAAAGGTGTTCTATAAAAACGGTATATAAGACTTACAAATGTGTTTGTGTACACACCTATTATTATCTCTATCCTATACGCTGTTCTATTAGTTTTAAAATGTTTCCTCTCTTACCACAGTTTTTCAACCTTGGCAACTTTAAGATGTGTGGCCTTCAACTTCCAGAATTCCAGCAAACATCCAGCAACAGTACATATTTGAGTGTACTTTCCCCATTGTGTCACAGTAGACTGACACAGCAAATCTAGTAGGATAGGACACATTTCTCTATCTCAGCAACTTAAAGATGTGTGGACTTCAACTCCCAGAATTCTAGTTTGCTGGCTGCAAAATTGTGAAAGTTGAAATCTACCCATCTTAAAGTTACCAAGGTTGACAAGCACTGCTCTATACTATACGATTACTATGTTTCCTCTATACTATATACAGATAGTCCTCAATTTACGACCACAGTCGGGACCAGAATTTCTACTGCTAAACAAGTTGATAAGTGAGTCATGCCCAATATTATGACCTTTTTTGCCACGTTGTTAAGTGCATCACTGCAGTTATTAAATGAATCATGCAGTTGTTAAGTGAATCCGGCTTCCCCCATTGACTCTGCTTTGTGGAAACTGACTGGGTAGGTCCCACAAGGCAATTGTGTGACCCCTGCACACTCAACCATCGTAAATACATGCCAGCTGCCAAGCATGTCTGTCTTGATCATGAGACCATGGGGATGCTGTAACAGTCACAAGGACCAGTCATAAGTCACCTTTTCAAGTGTCATTGGAACTTTGAACGGTCACTAAACAAATGGTAGTAAATCGAGGACCACTATACTATTATCATTAGTGCTCTCTGCTGTTTCTATTATACATCAATGTTTCCTTCTTATAAAGCTTGTTCTGTCTCGTTTTCCTCCCTCTGGGATTTTTTCTACTTTTTTCCTTTTCTGTTATGTCCAGCATGTAGAGCTCTTACACCTTTCCAGACTGTGCTTTGCTGGACATCTGGTATTTCTTTCTTTTCTGGCCGTTCCACTCCCTCTGAAGGAAGAACTCCTTCTGTCCTTTGGCCGTTGCACTTCTCTCTTTATTAGCAGCCACAGAACTCCCAAATTACACCCCCTCTCACACCTGTGTCAAGTTTGCTGCTCTATTCACAGCCCTCCTTGCTGGTACTGGAGGAATGATTCAAATGGGAGGGGACAAAGGCAGCAATGTTATCTACAATTTTGGCCAAGCCACCTGCTCTTCCAGATTTAAATGCCACTTTTTAAAAAAGCAAGTAATGTCTCTGTCGCTGTTACTTTTGTTCCTTTTGTTTCCTCTGCTTTCCTTCCAGCTTCATTCACCAGAGACGTGTTGTGGACCCTGCTGAGAGATGTGAAATTTGGAGAGGCAGTTTCTTACAAGCAATTAGCAGCCCTGGCAGGCCACAGCAAAGCAGCCAGAGCTGTGGGTGGAGCAATGAGAAGAAATCCTGTAAGTCCATGTCAACTTTGAAATCAACTTGATGGAAGATGGTGGGTTCAGATGGAAAGCTTTGTGGGCTAAATGTCATTAGATTAAATATATCTGCTGCGAAAACTACTCTGCTATGAGTAATAAGGTCAGTAAGTGTTTTTAATCAGCATTAATGCATAAACCAGTTTAATATGATTTATTTCCCCATCACTTATTTGAAATGGGAACCATGCATTTATTTTAATACGTCAAGTCATATGGATGTGGCTCATTTTCTTTTTATTATTTTTCTTTTCCTTTCCTTTTTTTTAAATACAAGAGCAATATTTTACAGAAGGAACTGTTCTCTTTGTGAGCACGATTTCCTGTTAGGCTGTAACAGGACTGTAAAGATTTGGAAGGATCACTTTTTTTAATCACCTAAAAATATGTCTGGGTCTGTGAGTTCCTATGGGGCAAAAGGGCAAAATATCCTCTGGATTCTGAAAGGAACACATTTGACTTGGGTTCCAAATAAGGTCAGGTTTTAGATATTGAAAGCCAGGTGTGTTCGAGCCTCATTTGCCTTTTGAGTCAAGGCACAGTGTCTGTTTTCTGGTGGCAAGACACCCTGAAAAGTGGATGAGCTTCACCAATTTAGGCTGTGTCAAGTATAGTGTTTTAGTTTGCAAGTTCAGGGGAACAGTTCTAAAAGACTTCAGCTATATTGTCCCCATTAGTGGCATACTTCTGATATTGCATATTCTGTAATTCCTAAAGCTCATCTTAGCATGAGAATTGATTGGCATTTATGACATTGACCTACGCAATTAACTGTGAAATTATCTAGGTACTAGTATAATGCCAGTCACTATTGGTGAATAGTCAAAAGAAGACATTTCATGTTCCACTGTTGCTATACTTTATCTAGAAAGTAGTTCAAGTAGCTCAGCTAATCCTGAACCTTATAATCTTTTGAATCGTGAACTGTCATTACAGCTATTGGGTCATTGATATCCAATATTCACCACTTGCAGAAAAGGCAGAAGCAGCTATAATAAAAAAAAATTAATCTGTTATGCTGGAATCTATTTACTATACCAGATCTCAATTCTAGGCTTTGAATATTTTTCCTTCTTTTTAAAAAAAAAAACTAGTTTAAAAGAAAATTATGAGGTTTGATTTAGAAATATTCCTGGAAATGGGAGGATCTCTTCTATCCTAGCACCATGGTTCTGATAGATAGAGCCAAATAAATCAGAACTCCGAGGCTAGAGGCTTCCTCAAAGAACAGGTTTATTGGTTACAAAATATCGGCACGGTCAAAAGTGAAACCAAGTCTGAAATTCCCTCCAAAGAGTTACACTATTTCCAAGTCAAACTTCCCACCCCAGTACTAAGCAATCAGCTACGTTCCCCAATAGAATAGTTTGGCAGACTTTCTAACACACTGCCCAACCCCCTAACATAACCGATAGAATGACCTTGGTTCCCATGGGACACAGAATTGTTTAGACTAGCAAAGATCCTCTGCACCCCTTCCCATTCATGTGGCAACCTAGAATGAGCAATATGGCTGCAGCCAGGTTCGTTGTAGAGTTGACAGTCAGACCCCTAAGGAGAAAGCAATTCCTGCATAGGAAACAAAAATACAATTTAGGAATCCCCCTGGTTTCTGAGGATGCTTGTCATAAAACCTTCATATTAACTTTCCTGCCTTCACATCTGTACTTTTCACCCAGGTAGCTTCTGATAAGGGGTAACCTTTCCACTGCACTAAATATTGTAATTTTCCCTTATGCAATCTAGAATCAAGAATGTGTTTTATCTCATAGTGGGTTTCTCCTTCTACAAGAATGGGACCAGGCGCCTTGTTGGGGATTGGTCTCAAGGATTTCTCTATGAGTGGCTTTAACAAAGTACAGGGGAAACCAGGGTGAACTTTCCCTAAAAGCCATGGTAGCTTTAATTCAACTGTGACAGGATTTATAATTTTGAGTATAGGAAAAGGACTGAGAAACTTAGGTCCCAATTTTTTACTAGGCAACTTTAGTCTTAGGTATTTAGTAGATAGATAAACATTCTCCCCCACATGAAATGGCTTCTAGAGAGATCGCTTCTTATCAGCTTGCTCTTTATAAGTCTTAGTGGCTAAAGCTTTTTTTATATTTGCCCAAACATTCTGCACTGATTGAGGGTCTGCAAAGTGGGAGACTCCTGGGGGTAGTCAAGCAATGGAAGAAAATCCCAGCCAGTAGCTATTTTAAATGGGATAAACCCAGTACTACTGTGTACTGTATAGTTGTATGCCACTTTGGCAAAAGATAGGAGGTCCGCCCAGTTAGTCTGTTAGTAATTAACATAGCATCTGAGGTATTGTTCTAGTTTAGTTTAGTTTATTTGAATTTATATCCCGCCCTTCTCCTTGC
>NW_015386441.1:1075783-1093393 GCF_001527695.2 Protobothrops mucrosquamatus | reverse complement strand
CAAGCTCCGTCAGAAACCTCTCCGGGTCCATCAGGCGCCTGGGACGGAACCATCTAGGCGGTTCCATCTCCCTGCGGCGGGGGGAAGCGGTCCGGAAGTCCATCCTAAGGAGAGCATGATCTGACCATGACAAGGGCTCTATATTTATCTCCCCCATTTCCAGATCATTCTGCCACTGGCCAGAGACAAAAATTAGATCCATTGTGTTTGCACGTTCTGCCGATCCATTCCTACTCAAATGAAAAGCAGATGAAAGTCCCTGGGTAGACCTAATCAGTTTTACAAACTCCCTCCAGAATTTTAGGTCTACCTGGGTAGACCTAGTCAGTTTTACAAACTCCCTCCAGAACTGAACCCCCCTGTCCGATATAATTCTTTTCGGAGCTCCATGGAGTCAATAGATGTGCTTCTAAAACAGCCTGGCTAGTGTTTGGGCAGACCGAAGTCCCGAACAAGCGATGAAATGAGCCTGTTTTGAAAAAAGGTCAATGACAGTCTAGATTACTGTGTTTCCCTTGCTCTCAGGCAATTCCATAATAAAATCCATGGCTATCTCCTCCCAGGGTTGGGAAGGATCCTCCTTCTCCCAAACAGCCCACTGCCTCTCCGTGTCTGTGAGTTTTCCTGAGATATAGGTGCAAGGTTGTAAGTCCCCCTTATGGTTTCTTTGTAGGAGGACAGCGCCCACTGCAACATCACTAGCATCAACTTGGATGATGAATTGTTTCTCAGGATAAGGGTGTTTAAGAATGGTTCTGTGGCAAACTGCCTTTTAAATTGCTCAAATGCCACCTGGCATTCCATGATCCATTGTAAAGGTTGGCAAGGTCAGGCCTTTTTCCCCCCTTTCCTGACTTTCAATAGTTCAATAATTGGCATAGCTATTTTCACGAAGGAGGGGATGAACTGCTGGTAAAAGATTGTGAACCCCCAAAAACTTTGAAGCTGCTTACAGGTCCAGTTCCACTCTCTCACTAGAGATTCAGTATCCCAGGTAGTCAAGGTGCATCTGATGGAACTCGCATTTAGAAAGCTTAACATAGAGTTTAGCTTGTAGCAGCTTCTTGAGCGCTTCGCAAACTAACTTAACATGTTCCTCCATGGTCTCAGTGTAGATGAGGATATTGTCAAGGTAAATTAAAACTCTCTTGTATAGAAGATCATGTAGCACCTGGTTAATCAACTGCATAAACATTGCAGGAGCTCCTTGGAGGCCAAAAGGCATCACCTTGAACTGGAAACTTCCCAAGGGGCAAATGAAAGCTGTCTTCCATTCATCCCCTTCCTTAATTTGCACTTGGTAATAAGCCTCTCTTAAATCTAGTTTTGTGAAGATCTTCCATTTAGCTAGGTGGGCTAGCATGTCTTTTATCAGAGGAAGGGGGTACATGTTTTATACGCTGACAGTATTTAACCCTTTAAAATCCACGCACAATCTCAAAGACACATCTTTCTTTTCTTTGAACAACACTGGGGCGGCCATGCATGATAAACCCTCTGGCTAGGTTCTTGTCGGTGTATTCTCTCAGTTCTTTCATCTCCCTGGGTCTCATAGAGCAGGAATCCCCAACCCCCAGGCCACGTACCGGTACCAGGCCGTGGCATGCCAACAACCGGGCTGCAAAAACAAGCAAAGCCTCATCTGTAGGATGCAGGCAGCACACAAAACCATGCACTCTCCGGTCCGTGGAAAAACCTTTCTCCACGTAACCGGTCCCTGGTGCCCAAAAGATTGGGGACCTCTATCATAGAGTACATCTTGGGCTTTGGGAATTTGGCACCTGGTAGGATTTCAATTGCGCAGTCAGTGGCTTGGTGAGGTGGAAGTGTGTCACATTCCTTTTCACTAAAGGTTCCCCCAAATCACGACACTCACTGGGAATAAGTTGGATCCCTGGTATTCGCTCTACAGCGGCTTTTAATATCTTAATAGGTTCCCCCTGGGTCTCAACTGCAGCAGCTCCTTTTATCTCACTGGTCTCAGTAGGTGGAAGGGATCCCATCGCTAACCTCAAAGTTCTCACACTGTTCTCACACCAAATGGTGGGATGCCACTTATCGAGCCAAGCTAATCCTAAAATCACAGCCTCTGTCATTTTTGGGATCACCACAAAGCGGATGATCTCCCAGTGCTGTCCCATTTTGAAGCGCACCGGCTCTGTCAGGTGCATTGCACGGGGAACATCTGATAAGAGACCCATCTGCCTGTTCAAATTTCATGGCCAGGGGCAACAGTTTGGCACGAATCCCCAGCTTAAGTACTGTGGGGAGGTTGATTAGGTACCTGGTGCAACCTGAATCTATTAGAACGTTTAAATTTGCTTGCGCCTCAGTTTTTGGTACTATAATCTTGGTGGGAATAGCAAAGGGTGGGATGGCTCAATTTACCATCGGATCGTCCTTGCCTTCCTCATCACTGTCGTAAGGTGCTGGCATCAGCAGGTGTTCAGGTGGAGCCGTTGCTTCTGCCTGGGAAGGAGAAGAGATCTGGACGGTCTGCTCCTGACAAGCCCAATTTGACTTCTCTCGTCCCGCCTGTGGGGTTTTCTTGGGCTTCACGGTCGAAATAGGTGCATTCTTGACTTGGGGAGCAGGAGCCAGGCACTCGGCATGGTGACCTTGCTGCCATATCTGAAACACCTGATGGGAACCCCGGTGCTTCTAGGTGCTTAGAAGTGCTGGCTACTAAGATAGGTCTGGGGACATCAACCAAATAGGTGCTTTTCTAGACCTCGGTTCGGTGGTAGCTGGCTTCTTTGCTCAATCTAACTCGATGTCCAGGGTCATTGCCATATTATACCAATCTCGTAGTTTATTAGGAATTCTTCAGTAGATGCATGCTTGGAGTAGGTCACGGTCCAGCCCTTCCTTGAAGTAGTGGATCAACTATCACTCTGGCCATTGTCCTAACCGACCAGCAACCCTCTGAAATGCCCAAACATATTCTTTTGCCAGGCGGCCCTTCTGCTTCAAATTGTGGGTCGCTTTTACCACCTGCAGGACTTGGGATTCATCTTCAAATCGTACTCTCAATTGCTCCATGAATAAGTTCGCATCCAGCAACTCAGGAGCCGCTTCTCCCTCTAAGTTGGCTGCCACTGCGTTCACCATCATGGCATCATCGAGGCACGCACAAGGGTATTGATCAAAGTGGGTCCACACTTGATTTAAGAAGAAAGGTAGCTTCTCGGGATCCCCATCGAATGTGGGCTTGATAAGAGGTGGCTCCATAGGCTGTGGGGCCAAGTATATTGGTTGCTGGGCAGCTTGTCGATCCTAGACCTGTGGCCGTACCACTCTCTGGAATTCTCTCTGCTGGATCCCTGGGATCGCGGCCTGCTGCTGCTTCTGAGGGCTTGGTTGGGACCCGAGGCTTGACATCACTGCCGACTGGGGAACGGGAGACAGCACGGCCTTCAGCAATGGGACTGGGGCTCTGGCGAGATGGTGGAAGTGACGGGTAGGTTTTTGCTTTCCTCCCCATCAAGCACACGCACTGTGTGGTAGGAACCACCTCTTTGACTTCCAGTCGGTCAAATTTCTCCTTCACCTGTTTAACTGAGTGACTGTGGACTGCTGTCTGGTACATCCACTCCACGGAGTCGTTCCATCCAGTCGACCCTTCCCCTTCTTTTGTGCTGTGGATGAAGGACCATGGGATAGAATCAATAAAAGGTCCTCTTCAGCAGTCTTCTGCATGCTTCTGCACTGAGGGGCTGCCTCTGCCTGAGAAAAATCCACCAGGAGCGTAGTTCCTTCCTGTGGTACCAACTTTCCAGGTTGGATTACCCGGGTCTTCAGCTGAGCCCCTGCCAGTAGCACTTCTTCAGTAGCCGGAGCAGCTGCCTATTCTCCAACAGCCGAAACCCCTCTGCGACCTTTCTTCTTCATCTTGAAACCTTCCCTGAGTCTTTGCTGTTCTCCATAAAGGCCCTAACATAACCTCCTAACATAACCAATAGAATGACCTTGGTTCCCACGGGACACAGAATTGTTTAGACTAGCAAAGATCCTCTGCACCCCCTCCCATTCATGTAGCAACCTAGAATGAGCAAGATGGTTGCAGCCAGGTTCATTGTAGACCTAGAGAAATAGTGGACACCTAGAGAAATAGTGGAATGGTGGTGGCTATAAGGGTGGGGAATTTTACTAATTATCTTTTCTCCTTGAGTTCTATGGCTCAAAAAAATCTGCTCCAGAAAATTGGGAGTCCACTGGAATAGCATATGTCCCTTTTCCTGCTTTGCTAGATTGGCAGGAGTAAGCGTTGAATCTAATCCACATTAAACGCTTGATTGCATGATTTCTCCAAAGCATGGTTATAGAGCTGACAGTCCCTTAACTAAACTTATCATAAGCTTGCTTTTCATAATAAAGGAAAATTGGTAGAAATATTTGCACCTCTTAGAGTGGATTTGTGGTGGACTTTAACATCTCTTCCAGAAACAGCTTTTAAAATATTAATACAATTATTTTCATTAAGTAGGGGCATGTATGAAGCTATTCATTGAGTTGATATTTTAGAGTTGATGCTTCTTTATGTCCTGAGTATGTGTAGTTAAAGGAATGCTATGTCAGATATCTCTATTCACTAAAGCCCCATCACTCACAGAAAATTGCTGAATCAGTTCATTAATCTTGAACAGTTATTTTCAGCAAATCTATACCTGACTTTTTATACAGCATCTAGCTATATTTAAAAAATGCACAGCAGCTAGCATATATCAAATGGCTGTATTTATAAGTTTTGCCAATGTTACCCAAGTATGATTTAATTTGCTAAATAATTAAAATTGTGTTTTACTGAGATTCTGAATTGTCAATATTATTTTTTTTAAAAAAGTTCTTCAGTTCAACCATGCCTAATATGCTTTCCTAAAAGAAAAGCTGCATGGAGCTTTATTCTGCAGATCCTGCCTACTTAATTTCTGGAGTGTACATTCTACAGGTCTCCTTTTGTAGTTGGGTTAATTCACATAATTCATACACTGACCTTCAACTTTATGAGAACGTAGAAAAAGTGCCGGCAGCAGCTAAGAAATGCAACATCTTTGCTTTAAATTATGCCAAGGACATGGTGGAGATGGCTCATCTTTTTGCAGAAAAAAACCCCTTCAAATAGTTTACAGCAGTTTAGATTAATGATGAGGGTTGCTGTCCTCAAAGAGAACCCATAAAGTTCAATTAAAAATCTCATTAGAATAGTATAGGAGGATCAAAAAGAAATCATAGGGACCCTTGGGGATTGGGAAATGTTGGGCTGATTAGACCAAGATCATCATAAACGACACATCTGTGAGGTATTTTTTACAGTCTACTGGTAAAGGTGCTCTATGTAATTTCCTTCCCTCCCCAATTTTACATACTTATGTTATCATTCAAGCTAAAACTTGACACAAACATTGATCTAGTATAAGTGAAGTGTGTTGTTCACTCAAAAGGTTTCAAACATTCAAGGCTGAATGGAGTAATTGTGCAGTTAGGGGAAGATTGTGAAGCATTGATTTGGAATGTGCTAGGCACATAAACCTACTTGTGCATTAATTCCTTAGGTGACTAGCCATAAACTGGAAATCATGCTGGTTCATATTACAGTATTCGTTTGTATTAGAGAGCAGGGGCAGGAAAAGCAATAGGACATGAGCAAGCCAAAACATTATTTTTTGCTAAGTGCAATTTCTGTTGTGTGTTATGACTTGATGTTTCAGCTGTTTCTATTATGGCCTCACTGATCTGTTTTTGACAGTTTGGCAGCTTTCTGTAACTATCCAGTTTATCAGCCAGTATAATAGGATGGTCAATTTTTCTCTGTATCAAATTGAAAACCCCTAACAAGCAGAGCATCAGCGTTGTACAACATTTTGTTCCCATCCTCAGACTGAAATTGCTAAATGCAGTTCAAAAGCAATCAATACAGTGTGCAGGGAGGTTTTTTTCTCACCTTTTTCTAAACAAACACATTATTGGGGAGTTAGTTTATTCACAGATTGCCATGAGCATTAATGACCACCCTGAGTGTAGTTCTGCCAGTCACCTAGCTGGCTGTTGATAAAGATTTAGCATCATGTTCTAAGTGTCAGGCCTGTCAGTAGTGCTGAACCATTTGACCAGAAGAAAAAACGCAGAGGGAGCTATTGATTACAGCTTCTCAGTGTCACTTGTTCACCAGGATTTAGGTATTGATGAGGCTGCAAGTGAAAACAAACCCTTTCCCTTGTGGGACTCTAACCCAGAAGAACAAAAGCAAAGTTGAAGAAAATATTCAGCTGGTACCAGAATCAGAGGGATTCCATTATTGATCGAAAGACCCCTTCATGTTTTTGTTTTTGTTTTAGAGACAAATCTAGGGGGTTGGAAGTTGTGTAGCATTTGAGAAAGAGGCATGTAAGTGATGGATTCGTGTATTGGAAGAATTAGATTTCCCAGCATGAAAATTTCAATGGAGTTGTAGTAATATGAACTGCTGAGTTATTGATAAAAATGCATTAAATGCAACTGAAGCTCTAAAGCAGAGGTTGCTGGCACTGTTTTTCCTCTGAAGTAACCTCAGTGCTCTAATAAAATTTTAGTGCATTTAATTTAATTTCTTTTTTAAGTTGGCTAAATATTGTCACCACAATTAAAACAAAATGAGATGGTGATCAATACTCTTATATTGCAAACATAATGTAGCGCATTTTTTAAAAATCTCTGTGGCACACAAGGATTCATTCATTTTTTTATAGTCTATGTCTGGTGCAAGATTCCTCCCACATACAGCACAAGTACAAATGAAACTTTCTCCACATGTAGGTGGACATATCACAGGTTGTCTTTGTCCCTCTGCCCCTTTTTTGTAACTGCACCCAGATGCACTGAAAGATTGTGCCATTGAAATTCAGTGACAAACCACCAAATAATGGCACCAATACTTTCCTACCTCTTTCACTGATGTAATATTGTAAATATGCCATCTATTATAATGTCTGGTGAATAAGCAGGGAAACCAGGGAGATGGGTGCGTCAAAAAAGTTAACACTGTAACCACACAATCTAAATCTCTCTTTTACCTGCATCCCATAGGCATAATGCATGTACAGTAAATACAGGGTAGGTCTTTGATCAAGCTGCTGTCTTGATTGTTTCAATATCCTCTTGATGGACAAATACATAGACAAGAAAATAGTGTTTAAAATATATGTGAACTGTATTGCAAAAACAGTCTTCATCCTTGTCATAATAAAAAAGAGCATCTGAGTTGCAAACATGAAATATGTCTTCGTCAAAACTTTTAAAAATAGTGTTTTTGTTTGTTTGTTTTAAAGATAGCTTTCTGTGATTTAATGGAAAGTTATAGTCTCACATTCTTCTGAGTACTTTCCTATGTAAATTTTCTTCCCATAAAATAATAATCTAGCTTTACTATCTTCCTTTTAAAATGTGATGGTCCTAAACATTGGATATATGTGATTTAAAATGCTAATTTATCAAACTTGGAATATTAATTAATCTTTTTTTTGGTCATTGATCAACATAAGATAATATAAAAATATGAGAGTGACAATTCCAGTTGTAACAGCCTAGAACAGGGATCCTCAACTCCTGGGCCACGGCCCACTATGGGGCCACGATCTATTTGCAGCCAGACCACACAAGCAGTGGACCGGTGCATGCATGTGGGCAGCTCGACTTCCACAAGTAGCGGGCCGACATGCATGTGCATACAGCTCAACTTGCAGTTGAGTTGCGTGTACGTGTGCACTGGTCCACCACTTGTGTTAGTCGACTTGCATGTCAGCCTGTCACTCACTTGGCCTGGTTCCCCTCTCTCCCCCCCAGCTCGGCCACCAAGCTGCAATGGTTGGGGACCCTGGCCTAGAATGTAAAATACAATATAAGGAACAACTTAATAGTTAAAATTGCAAACTCAAAATAATAAAATACTATAGCACTAAAATCTCTACATAGAAATTTTAGTTAGTATTAACGATAAGATCACAAAAGCTATGGTGTAGCAAAATACAACATAAAATGTAAAAAAATATATAAAACCCATTTTTTTAAAAAAAATTCTAAGTGACTAGAGATAATCTGCAAAGCAAAATCAATTTTAAACAATAAAATATAACAAACAACTAAGGGTTAGCATTACTAACATAAAAGTATAAACATTATAGCTTTAACCACCTAATAGAGCTTGTGAACCTATCAGACACAAATACTACAAATTTTAGCAATGATAGCCAAATAATTTATTTATCTAATATTATTTCAGAGCTTACCAAAATATGGAATAGTTAGAATATGTGAGGAAAGTAAAATTAAACGGTGGAATAGATAGACCTGCTAAACTATGTCTGATGCATTGTCATGTCTTCTGCTTGGTCAGTTGCTACCCAAAAGCAGGCACTTTGTAAGAAATTGAGGAATTATAGTTCCAATAATAATAATAATACAGGTAGTCCTCGACTTACAACAGTTCCTTTAGTGACCGTTCAAAATTACAATGGCACTGAAAAATGTTACCTATGACAGTTTTTCACATTTATGACTTTTGCAGCATCCCCGTGGTCATGTGATCAAAATTCAGATGCTTGGCAACTGGTTCATATTTATGTCCGTTGCTGGGTCCCAAAGTCATGTGATCACCTTTTCTGACCTTCTGACAAGCAAAGTCAATGGGGAAGCCAGATTCACTTAACAACTGGGTTACTAACTTATCAACTGCAGTGATTCACTTAATAACTGTGGCAAGAAAAGTCATAAAATGAGGAAAAAATCACTGAACAAATGTCTCACTTAACAACAGAAATTTGGGCTCAATTGTGGTCGTATGTTGAGGACTACCTGTATATAGAAATATACTTGACAAGAAAAATCTGGTCACCTTGATAATAAAGGGAAGGGGAGATACCACAAATACCCCTATTTCATGACATTTTAAGAAAATATGATTTGTGGAGTCAACTTCCTATCTTCACAAGGATATTGATTGATTATCTACCATTAGTTCATTTTCAATTCCTAGCAGCCACATAGATAAATTTTCTCCATGACGATCCATCCCTACCCTTTTCTTTCAGATCTTCCAAGCACGTACTACGGTAACTAAGTCCATCCAACTTGCTGTTGTTCATTTTCTTTTTCTTTTTTCTTCTGCCTTTCCCAGCATTAAAGCCTTTTCCAGAGAGCTTTGCATAATATATCAGAAAAAGGATAATGTGAGTGATTTGTACTTTGAGTGAGGATTCTGGGTTGATTTGTTCAATGATTCATTGGTTTATTTTCATGGCTGTCCATAGTATTGTCAGGGTTTTCTCTAACAGTAAACATCAATGCTGTTCTTATCCTGCTTCTTCAAATTCTAAGTTACCCATATTTCCCCGAAAATAAGACCGGATCTTATATTTAATTTTGCTCCAAAAGACCCATTATGGCTTATTTTCAGGTGTTATCTCTCTCTTTTTTCATGTACAGGAGGTGGCAAGCATGCGGGAGCCAAAGGTATCTGGCAGGCCCTTGGCTAATGCATTCTGGGGATGAAAAGCCCGCACAGTGCAGGTGGCGAGGGGTTGGAGCTGCCCCACACACTGCACCCATGCACCTTGGGGCCCACCAGCCAGGCCACCCTCCCACCCTCCACCTGCCTTGCCTCATGGCGGTAGCACTAACAGCAGCAGCCCCATCCAGCAGGAGCCCATATAGCCACCTGCCCACTCCATCCCATTTGTTTCCCACAACCAGAATGAGGCAGGCCACCGAGTGGCATGTTAGGTGGGCCAATGTTCCATACACCCCCCCACCTGCACACCTTGGGGCCCCATACCAGGCCACTCCTACTCCGCCACCTGCCTTGCTGCTTCACCTCGTGGAGCAGCACCAGCCTGCCAGACATGCCATACAGCCGTCTGCCCCATTGCGGCTGCGAGCAAGCAGAAGGTAGGACAGAGTAGGCAGGTGGCCACATGGGCTCCTGCTGTATGGGGCTGCTGATGCTGCCGCTATGAGGCGTGGCATGTGGTGGGCAAGGGCAGCCTGGCTGCAGGGCCCCAAGTTACATGGGTGCAGAGCGCGTGGCAGCTCCACCTGCCTCGTCTCACCTTGTCACGGTGGCACCGGCCTGCTGGATGCAATGTGCAGCCGCCTGCCCCATTGTGTCCATGGGCAAACAGATGGTGGGACAGAGAGGGCTGGCCCGGTAGTAGCAGCGCTCCCACTCAACTGCGCTGTGCATGCTACGGCTGCTGCCAGACACCATCGGCCCCTGAGCGCTCGCTGCCTCCTGGGCACGCACCAATGGTGTCTCGAGTTCATCGGTTTACATGTGGTATCTTTACCTCTCATTCAAAGGCACCCGCTTGGGTATGGTATGTACAAATACTTAACTATAATTCATATTATCATTTATTTTAAGTATTAATGTCAATATTATTATTATTTATTTATATTTAATTATATATTAATATTATTATTTTATAATTCAATCTGTCTGCCGTGTGTTGCAACATCTGGCTGATTATCTTAACTGGGGCTTATTTTGGGGTAGGGTTTATATTATGAGCACCCTGAAAAATCATGGAAGGGCTTATTTTCTGGTTGGGTGTTATTTTGGAGAAAACACGGAATGTCTAGCAAATATTATGGCATTTAAATATCTTTTCCAAGGCCTTCATATTAGCTCTACCAAGTGGTAGTCTGCAGCATATTTCTTGACTGTTTGTTACTTTATTGTTGATGGAAATAGTTACTGCAAATATGGAGTCTTTTTTTAGCTCCCCTCCATTATTACAGTAAAGAGAGCATAAAATGCATTAAGTGAGGCATAATACCATTGCTACTACATACTACCATTTATCAGAAAACAAAAAAGGTCATCATATCTATATCAGCCTATTGCTCTATATTTTATATTCATTTTTTCAACATATTACAAGCCTTTTTATATCTCAAATTAGATTTAAAGATATTTGTTTCATTTTCTATGACTCTTCCATACAGAATGGAAGCTATCAATTAAGCTTAAAGAAGCTAGTCTAACAAGGAAATAGAAGAGCCATAACCAATTGTTAAATATAATTTTTCATTTTCTAATCTATATTTGTACAAGACCAGCCTCAACATGCAAGATACCATTTGTAATACAGTGTGGGACCTGTAATGTTTATTTTAAAATTTTGGACTGAATCCATTCTAATGAATTACAATCACAAAAAGTTCTTAATTGAGCATTAGTGACAGCCCTTTGCTTGAAACAAAAGCATCAGGGATGTAATTTTCATCTTTTTAGAAATTTAAGAATGGCAGATGTATTTGCAAGGCATGTTGCATGTGCCTTCCTATAGTGGAATGAAAAACCATCTCAAATACTTAAAATAATGCCATTTGCTCAATTAGATGCTCATCATCTTTGCTACCTGAGCAAGTTCTAGAGGTCTGCCTGAGAACATTTACAGCTTTAAACATTATATTTTATCCTTTAGTCTCTCTGTAAAAGTCAATATTTTACTTTTTTTGTTTATTTCCTATAAGCCCCATTGTAGCCAGCAAACTCAAGAAAAATCATACAGATTTCAAAATGGCTTCTTTGTTAATAATCAGGCTAAAACATAATCTTGAAACTTCTCAAGCAGACCTATAACATGTCCATTAAGGCACGAACTGCTTGAAATTGTCCTTCCCATCTGCTGAGCTGTCTTTTCATGCATCCCCTGTATTTCTGTTCTTCCTCCTCTTCCTCCCCATCTCTAACTGGTTCCCATAGTCCAGGGTTTTGCAACCTTAGCAACTTCCAGGTATACAGAATTCAACTTCCAGAATTCCATAACCATTGCAGGGGAGGGCAGCTATCATATACCTTTGGCTAAAGATCAGTACATGCCTCTATCTGGGATGGTTCTTCCACTGAGTGCACACCTTTGGGAGGGATGCATATGGAGTAATGAGGGAGGAAGGGGACACCTGCCTAGCCATCCAGATCAGACAAATCAACCCTGATAACAAATGTCGCAGCTAGATTGCCCTCATATGCGTTCTGGGAGTCCACTCATCTTCAATTTGTCAAGGTTGGAAAACACTGGCATAGTTTCTCTCATTTCCCATTTGTCCCCACACAGAATTGCTAAGCGTCCTCAGGGCTGTCGGAGTCCTGTAGAGAATAACCACATCATTTTCATACTATATACATAGTATGAACATATGTATAATGTGCTATAATGTTATAGCACATTAAAATATACTATAATGTTCTATAACTCCTATAAAAATATACATACTATACACATCATTTTCATACTTTGTTGATAAAGCCTTATCAAATAAGCTAATGGGTCTGTAATTAATAAGGTCATCCCTCCTTCCTTTTTTTTTATAAAATGGGGTTTCTAATTTCAGTATCCAAATCTCTAGGATTACGGCTTTATTTATCAATAAAAGTTTTTTTTTTAAAAAAAAAAAACACTACTAGAATTGGGAAGCTTGCAATACATGAATGCAATTCCAGCTGCCCCTTTTTTCTGAAAATCTCTATGGTCATTATGTAACTGAAAAGTTTATAGCGGTGTTCTCTCCAATGCTTAGCTATATGCATATCTCAACATTTAGTTGTTGTTAAATAAAAAATTATTTTTTATAATTATTCTTGAAAATGATAGTATTTAAAATTGTTTGAAATTTATAGAACAATATTCTGGATCCCCTGGTACTTTCTGTCCAGCCAATTTGACCAGGAATTTGTAAGAAAAAAATGTGCATACACTGCAAATTGGTGTGCTTGTGACCTATACAAAAATAAACTGGGCATTGAGAAAATAAAATAAGAATACTCAACCTATTGGAACTGAAGGAAGAAGCCTTGCTTCATGAATAATAAAACAATTGATATATGGTAAATGTTACTATTATTTATTTCTTTGATTTATATTCTAGCTTTCCATCCATGCAGATCAACCAAGATAATGAACAACATAGTAAAATATATAAAATAAGAGGAAAACAAAGAAAATAAAAAGAGCATTAAAAACACAGCCAAAATCCATTCAGAAATATTACTCTGTACTCATTTTGAGGTGCCAATTACAATGCAATATAAAGGAAGATTTTTATTGTATGTCCCCAAACATGACTGTTGTTTCCCTCTTTCTTTTTTTTCCTTTCTTTTTCCTTTTTTTTATGATGAATGTTATTACAGTACTATAACTTGTGAAGTGTGTTATAATGTTTTGTAGCTCCTATAAAAATGCCTGTGTCAGAAAACATGCATACATGAATCTCATATAGCATTCTATAGTATGTACATAATGTCCCTTATTCTACTTTTTATTAGTTACTCTCAACTATTCTTTATTTCACTGTGCATACCTTCTTTCAAAAGACTTAGTTTTCACTCTGAAAATCAGGAACAATATTTTCAGGAGAGATAGATTCATTAGAAAAGTTTGTGCAACAATCTTCCAAAAGATAGAATTCAACCATATAAGACAAAACTCATTTAGAGTCAGGAAGAATCATTAACAAATCTACAAACAAGTTATGAGAGTTAGGAACATTTACACAGTTACCTAATTTGAAAAGTAGTTGTATTGACTGAGATATACCTATTGAACCTTCTAATGCTGAAAAATCACTGCAAAGACATTCAGAAGTTGCTATAAATACAGTATATATGATTACTGGGACTGGCTATCCCAAACTTTCAATGCAAAAATAATTGGCAAAATCATGTAGCTTTTTCAAAAAAAGGTTTTCCCTGGCACTTGGCATTTATCCAGTGTTTTATTCATTGCAAAACTAAACTCCCTGTGATGGCAGCAAACTCATACCTTCAAACATGGTAGTGTGAAGTACCATTTCAGATACTCAGTAAATGTACTGGTAGCTTTCCTACAAGAGTTTCTTACACTAGCTGCTTTGTTTTCCCTAGCTCAGTTCAATTTTTTATATGAAAATTACTACCCCACTCAAAAATAATTGAGAAGTCAAGAAGAGCCTGAGATCTGTATCATACATGATTATATGGACAGCAATATTTTTGTCAATAATAGTAACAGATTATAGTATAGTATAGTATAGTATAGTATAGTATAGTATAGTATAGTATAGTATAGTATAGTATAGTATAGTATAGTATAGTATAGTATAGTATAGTATAGACAGCCAGATGATGCCAGATCTGTCTAGCAACAATTAATAGAAGAACAAATTGCTAACTGTTGGCTTCCTGCCACTCTTTTGGTGTGACAGGGAGGGCACCAATCTCTTAAGGGGGTGGGCCAAGTTATCCTTGTGCACCTAACGGCTGCTATTCATATGATCAATGTAGGAATCCTTTTAGAATTAAATGAGAAGGAAGTTCAACAATGTATTTTAAAAAGGTTAAGGATTTTGAAAGAAATTGAGATAATTATTTATATTAGACAGTCTTATAGGAGTACAGGGCAGAATCTGATCTAAATTAATACTTTTGGGAAAGGTGCCTGAAAAAAAAGAAGCAACTAGTAATGACAAAAATAATGTTTATCTCAACATCCAATCTGGGTGGGTCACAGGGCCAGAGGTTTTCGTCTTCCGAGCTTTCGGACTCACGCTGGGGCCCATCCTCAGAGAACTGCTCTCTAGCTAGCTTATTCTGGAGAGATGTTCCCTGAAGATGGCCTCCAGCAGGAGTCTGAAAGCTCAGAAGAAAAACCTCTGGTCCCGGTGACCCACCTAGATTGGATTCTACAACATTATCCTGGGACACGTATATTCGCCTTCATTCATAATATTTATCATCAAACCAGTTGGCATCTGAGATTTGTCTTTTAAAAAAGTATTTATAGAAAGCATTTTCAGGTTACTCAAATCCATACAGATTCTAGGAAGTAAACCACACAACCCAATACAACAGAATACAGTGTATTGCAATATAGCTCTAACAGCTATGATAGATGTCCAGACACGATTAGGCTCTACAATTAAAAATTAGTACCACTTTTACTTGCTTCCTAAAAGCAAGAACGGTTGAGGCCACCCATAGATTCAGCAGAAAGGATTTAATTGTAGCCCAGGAATAACCAGTGAAGAAACTTTGCTTGGTCTTCATCACTCCAGATACTTCACAAGGAATCGGACCTTCTCTATATGTCCATATCAGTCTATCAGATTCTGTTTTCTTAAGGAATTGCCTTAATATGTTGCTACAATTGGTTTCTAAACTAGCCATTGTGGTACAACCTCTAAAAAATTAGATGAATTTTGGAAATGTTGTGCAATATAAATATGACCTTTTTACAAGCAAGCACCCGAGATGAGCACCAATCAAAGTAAATGCACTGATAGACTTTGGGTCAGAATATTTTAATTTTAAATATGTTGGCAAAGCCAATCCTTTGGCTTTGCAAATTCCTTTTAGGGTTATCCCTCAAAACACTAAAAATAATACAGACAATATCATAACCTTTCTATTTAAAATGTATCATAACAACACTTGGAAAATAGGAGATCATTTTAAAAATTATATTTTAGATTTGGAAAAGAGTAATAAAAGAGTAAGTATATGATCAAGAGCCTGAAGAAAATCTATATGTGGAAAGTGTAAAAACATACATAATTTATTTGATCAGAAAATAGGTAACTGTAGGTGTGTGCAAAATAGGTTGTGTTGTCTCAAAAGAGTTTGTATTTTCCCCCAAAAAGGGCTAATTCAAGAGCTGTTCCCTCCATTTTCAAGCATTTTTCTTCTAAAATAAGAATTTATTCATGATGCTACGGAAAAGCACAATGTTCCAGCAATTGAATATGCTACTTTTTAGTGTACTGCAGAAGGGGGAGATGGGTGGGATATGGTAGACTCCTACTAATTTAGGCATGTTGTGAAAAATATCAATTGGAAAAAAAGGTTTCTACATCTTTCATTATACTATGTAAGGGTGGAAATTTCTGGATGGATAAAAAGAAATGCTTCTTCATGTGATGTGTAGTAAAGCTTGGAATTTGCTACTGCCGAGCATTGATGGCATCTGACACTTTTTTAAAAGGATTAGACAGGTCCATGAAGAATAAAGCTACTAATCATGAAGATTATGCTGGTCTATGACTGAGATAAAATTGTTATTCCATGCTATATGTCATATTAGGTGTTATCTGTTATATCTGTTCTATACTATATGTTAGGTTAATCATGAAGCCTATGTAATTTCTCCAGTATCAAAGGCAGCATCTCTCTTGCTAACAGCCACTGGGGAGCTTAAGCCTGAACTGGCTATTGTACTCATATCCTACTTTCAAGCTTAATCGTAGCTTTTTGGAACAAATAGGCCTCTTGTCTGATTTAGTACTACATTCCTTAATAGCCACTATGGTTCAGTTTTGCATGTTAAATATTTTATTTCTGATGTCACATATTATAAAGGAATAAACACAAATATTTCCTTTCCCAATGTTTAACTTTATACATTCTTTAAAATTACTGAGATGTTTGGAGTCAAAATCCAACTATTCCTTTTAAATATTTTAGTTTGAATCTGGGATATTAACCACACGGTAAAGAATATGGAAAAAGGAAGTAAATAACCCGTTAGCAGATGACCTGACATATGTTACCTTAGCCCTCATAAAATAAAATGTAAGCAAAATCGAGAAAGTCTGCAATCTCTTTCCTTCCTTCCTTCCTTCCTTCCTTCCTTCCTTCCTTCCTTCCTTCCTTCCTTCCTTCCTTCCTTCCCTCCCTCCCTCCCTCCCTCCCTCCCTCTTCCTTGTAAAATAAATAAAAGGCATACATTAAAATCCAGTGACAAAGCCAAAATATCTTATAGAAAAAAGAAAAGTAATCTTGTGAGTATGCATCCATCCATATGTTTATACAAGTTTAACTCAGAAGTTCAGTAAGATCATAGAGACCTTTGGTTCTTAGACTCTTCAGATCTCTAAGTACCATGACTATCACCCAGTGATTGATACTCCTATTATTGTCATCTAAACCAATGATCATAAACAAATTTTAATTAAATTCCTTAATTAAACATTCCTTGTTTATCTATCCAATTCTTTCATTTGCCCTGAATACACTATCAGTCAATTTTATTAGCTATGACCCCAAGTTCTAATATTCTAAAAGAAGGAAAGAAATAATTTATCTATTTTCTTCATGGAATATATTGTAATTTTAAAAATTGTGTATTATGTTCAGATTTCCTAAATTGTAAAGCATTACACTTTCCATCCTCTCTTTGACAACAAACGTTGTGAAAAAAAAACATTTGTTGCTACTTTCATACATTTTACAAACATTAGTGAAATGATGCAACCAGAAATCTAGCGCTTAGCAATAGCAATAGCACTGAGACTTATATACCGCTCCATAATGCTTTACAGCTTCTCTGAGTGGTTTGCAATGTCAGCATATGTCCCCCAACAATCTGGGTCCTCATTTTACCGACCTCGAAAGATGGAAGGCCAAGTCAACTTTGACTCATTCAGGATCGGATTCCTGGTTGTAGACAGAGTTAGCCTCCAATATTGCATTCTAACCACTGTACCACCATGGTTCTTAATTTGCCTTGCTCTCTGAATTCAGCCAGAGGTTAGATTTATAAAAAGCATAGTGGTAATGGATTTTTTTTTAAATCCTATTCGTAACCATTCCTTGCATGGAAT
>NW_015386441.1:1043509-1075233 GCF_001527695.2 Protobothrops mucrosquamatus | reverse complement strand
TTTTCTTTTCAGATCCAAATCACTTTTCTAAACATGAAAGCTACATTGGCTACTGAACAATTCCTCCAGTAGGAAGATAATTTTAGCAATAAGTTGTACATTTTTATCAAAAAAAATAGCAATTTCCTCATTTGATTACTTTAAGACTTTGGAGATGCAGTTTTATTTATATCTGATGACATTTTATCCATTAATTCTAGGAAGTCATTTCTGGTTTTTGCTATATTTGATTTTATTTTTTAGATGATTTGCCTACATCAATTCAATTGTTTTACACTGAAAACTAGAAAGGTTCATTTTTCTTCTTTGCAAATCTCCCTGTTTGTATTCTGTAATCTTTAGAAAACTAAACATGAGAATGGACCAAAAGCAGAGACCAGAACAAAGAATAATCAGGTCATAGGTATAGATAGATGCATATATAAGCATTCTGTCATTGAATGACATATCTCTCTCTCTCTCTCTCTCTCTCTCTCTCTCACACACACACACACACACACACACACACACACACACACACACACACGTGGAGAGAGAGAGAGAGAGAGAGAGAGAGAGAGAGAGAGAGAAATATACAGAAACATACACATGCAAACTCTGCAGGATAAGGCTGATGTTAAGAAAGGGACAAGAACGTTGACCACATGAATGCCATTTCTAAGAAAAAGGGGTGGAGAGAAAGGATTTTTACAGAAGCCTTATTTTCTGTGTCTTGATATTTTCCTTCAAAGGTCCCTATTATAATACCGTGCCACAGAGTGATTTGCAGCAGTGGACAGCCTGGCAACTACACGGGAGGAAGTCATCTGAAAGAGTGGCTTTTGTCACATGAAAAGCTTCAGAAGGAAAAGTTAACGTATTGATGCAGTTCAGGTACAGCTGTTACAGAGTGAAACCAGCACATCACCAAAGATACTTTGCTTATAACAAGCTTTCCAAACACACAGTAGAATTCAGGGAAATGGTAAATATTTGAGTGACATATAAATATAATACAACATCCGAAGCGAAATGTGTGGTGGCACTACTATATTAAAAAAGCTGAATGTGTCCTAGGGGATACAGCTTGTATGCCCTTTCTTGTTTTTACATTTTGCAGCAGAATGAGTACAGCGGACTGAGCCTGTTGTGCATGTATTTTGTTCCCATCTCTGGTGCTGTTTTGTTCTATTTTTAATGTCCATTAAAGCAAGGATAAGGGAGTGGGAGGGACATGGCAAATGTTCGATGGAACTGCCCCTCTAAGGAAGCATCTGGCTCGCAGAGGGGACAACCGGGAATCTGCTGCCTTTGCGTGCATTCGGAGAACAAAATTAAAGGCAGGAGCTTACACACAAACACACACACAGAGACCTCCCTCTCCCACTGTTCCTGCCTGGATTTGTATTTGTCCAGATTGAAAAGCTTGTGCCTCTGCCAGGCAGGCTGCCCAAGATTTCCCTGTTTTCTTTGATGTTTGAACTGTTGAAATGATGTTTTACGTAAACAGTTATTAATGAAACACACCCGAAGAGCCATTCAAACGGAAACGGCTATTGAATTGCCTATTCACCGTTTTTCTTTCTAGATGGTTTAGGAGATGCGAATAAAAATACTTAGTCTCTCTAAGCATGGCTTGGTGTAGGCAGAAAAATAAATTCTGTTGAGAAGTTTAACACCATGGTTTTAATACAATTATGCAACCTAGTTAAAGATAATAGATACTTTTGGCTGTCATTTAGAAGTATATTTCTGTCTCATTGTCGTCTTTTGCTCAGCATTTGCTTGATTCACTTTCCTATGTTGAAACATGTCATACCATATGGTAGCTTATGAAACATGTCATACCATATGGTACCTTATGAAAAGAATCAAAAAGTACACATTATAGTAAACATATAAAGCTAAACCAGGAAAAAATACACTCAGCCAAAGGATATTGAAGCTAAAATTTCTAGTTATTTAAAAAGAACTCTGAGAGTAAAATATTACAAACCACAAGAAGCTAAAATTTTCACTACTGTATGGGATTCATAAATCATAATATGAAAATACCGATTTTTATGCTTTTATTACATTCTTGAGGGAAAGCATGCTGCTAACAAAAATTATTGTGTGGTGTTATTCCATTAATGTATTGTTATTCAGATGTTAGAATTACTTTACTAAAACCCGTTATGCATGTACACATTGTCTGTGTATATAAATAAAATACTGTATATAATATCTTGAGAAAATAAACTATACCCTATTGTACAATAGAAGGCTGTATTTTATCAAGAGTTTCTGGTGGCAATGTAAACCATGAAAGCAAGACTCAAGTGGTTTGTGTGTGTCACCAAAAGCCCAAGATAAAAATATAACCTTATAATATGTACACAGAGAGTGTATTCTTTCTTGGGGGTGGTGTGGGAGAGTCATAATGTGTGAATGTGAGCCAAAGAGAATCACAGATGCTGTAACTTCTGTAAACATTCTTTTTTAAGGGCAACGGTGTGGGGGAGCAAATTTTTCAGTTGCACTATTTCTTTGCTGTTCTCAAAAATGAGTAGATCATACTTCTTCTAAAAGTTTTTTTTTTCTCCTATGTTTCCTACGTTTTCCTTAAACAGTATGATAAGAAACCAGAAAATATAAATACTGGTGTTTGGGGAAGAAGAAAACCAAATTGCAGATAATTTGAAACCTAATTTATCAGCCAGACCCTTGTTTTATCTGTCAGGCAAAAAACCTTGCCCTGAATTTCTCCGTGGTTTGCCTTGTCTTTGAGGTATCTCAAGGGAGTTCTATAAATGGGAATTCTGTGGAATATTTAGAACTTCTCTTGGCTGAAATGCCTTCTGTGTCAGGATTTGAAGAACTCAGTTGTAGCGTAACCTCTTTTTCCTTCTTCTGATACTAAAAGACCGAGTCAGGTTCATTCTTTTCCACTGAATTCATTTGGACATAATCAGTATCTCATCCAGCTACAAAAATTTAAGTGCATCATCTTGGCTCTGTGTCTTGTACACATTGCCCTATTTAGAGGATGAGAGTTGTTCTGTGGAAAAAAGCTGCCCAGTAGAAGAAAAACAAGTAGGAAAATTTAAAAGAAATAACTCAAGTTTAGTTAAGCAGTCACTAAAAAGTATTAGTGAGGGTTAGAGGTGAAGCATTTAAAAGAATGATAAAAATTCATTTGCATGAAGATAAAGATTTTGTTGGCTGACTAACACATTTTCACGAGCTGGTATCTCAATATTTGTTTTGCTATTGTAGGCCAAGCCGTTTATCCTTTTGTCAGCATGTGTTCCAACAGAGGGCACTGTAGCACACAAGAATTTAGATTCATGTCTTCTACAATGTGTTTAGGAGACACTCATTCACTACTTTTTTTTCCCTGCTGTTTAAGAATGAATTTGAAAATGAACAGCCAAGTTGAAATCTCCTAGTTGCCTTATTTGCAGTGCTTCAGACTGTCTGCCTCAGGAATTAGCTGTCTGGTAGTATTACAAGCCTACTATCTTCATCTCACATATGTATTGTGAAAAATACTACCGTTCCTGAGTAAGACGAAGAACAGGTTTTCTTTGCTGTGATTTCAGAGATTGTTAATGATGGCCAGGCTACAACTTGGCATGACCACTAATGAAGGGGGTAGTGAGAGTAGAACCTCTAGGGATTTTTCATAGAAAGGGAAGAATCCACTTACTGTTCATGTGTGCTTTTAGCATTCTTTCCATGTGCTGAAAGTGCTTGTGCCTCTCTATGATGTCTTAATAAGTGTGCAATATCTTTAATCTGGCATGACTTAGTGCTTGCCGTACTTAAACGCTTAGCCCAACCTAATTGAGGAGTAGTTTGCAAAACCTGAGTATTTCAAACGCTTTGGAATGAACTAAATGCATATCGCCTCATGCACAATTGTGTTGTGCTATGTCATACTAGACTATATATTACATTACATATTTATTATATTTATAGTCTGTATTGTATTATATGGTATTAATTATATTAATTCAGAAGTAGAATGGACAACATGCAAAGCTACTATTTGGTCAGCAGCCATGCCTCTCTGTTTTGCTAATTTAAAAGCCATTTTCTGTCTCTGAATTTTTCTCTGTCCTGTCATAAGTCTTGATATATATTCTGAGGTTTCCACCATAGAACACAGCAACAGCAGCTTGGTTCAAATAGGCATTGTGTGATGTGACTCCTACCACAAATCCAAGAAAGAAACAAGCAAACAGGAAAATGCAATTTGCTTGCAAATCAGCTTCAGCCCAACCGACTTAGAAGGCCAGCACTGCATCATTTATGAAAATACACTTGTAAATTTAAAGTTTCTTTTTTTAAAAAAAAATCCAAAACATTTTTTTAAAAGCCTCTGGGAATAAGAAAGAAAGCTATGGTTTTTTCCCCTCCCCCTGGAAAAGGGTTCCCCTGCCCTATCAAGTTTCCTCCCATTCAGCCAAGCTTTGAACTGCTGACATTGAGACAGTGCAGCCAGGCACGACAGCTGGCTCGGCAGCATCTAATACCAACACATGCTGGTTTAGTCCATTTCCAGAGACTAAGATAATGAAAGATTCAGAAATAATATTTGTTTTGGTAGAACTACATTTATAATGAAATAGATGCCCTTGACCATGAAACAAGCTGAATTTTGTAATGGGTCATTTCCTCCCTCCCGGTATTCAGCTTGTATTTAATGTGTAAGACACAAAATCCAATGCAAGGAGAAAAAAAAATTTTTTTGTATAATCCAGTCAATTTACAACATGTTATAAAGGCACCAGTCTCACAAAGTGGTCCACTGGTAAGGCTTTCTTATGCCTACCCTGCTATACAAGATTGTGGATGGGGAGAGTTGATAATAGCAGTATTTTATAGTACAAACCTAACATAAAAGAAATTGGCAGTTCAGAGTTTGTAAAATCCTCAAAAATAGCAGTCATTGCAACTTCTAAGTCATACATTAAAAGCAGTTGGTCACTATCTTGTGCTATGTAATGGTGGAAAATAGCAGTCTAAAAATAACAAACATTTTAAAGATGAGGAATTGCAAAAGCACTTTTTTCCTTCCAATCAGAATTTTTGTTTCCTATTTATTATATAAAATACAGTCAAATCCGATGAAAAATGATGAGGAATCTCATTTATAAAGAGTATACCTAATTCATAGAAGCAATATGTGAAATCTTTCCTCATATCAGCTTGGTATTATTGCATTTTCCTATTTAAGAAGAATATTAATTCAGAACTGCAAAAAGATTATTACTGTCAGTATGATAAAATTATAGGTATAGTAAAAGCTGAAAAGTAAATTAAAACTGCATTCCAATAAATATAATGGATCAATACTTTTCTAAAATAATATTTTGATAGATATTAAGTTATTGTGATATTAGTACCAAATATAATTCGTATTTTCATTTTCAATAGCTATTCCTTTTTTTTACCTTCGACATACATTCTGTGAAAGATTTAACTTAGGACCTCATTTCCCTTCTTTACTTAAAAAAATAAAATCTATTAAAAAGATATTGCTTAAAAACTAACATAATAGGAGATTCACAAGACTGATACGCTATTTCATGAATAATTGCACCATATGGGTCATATAGAAAAGTAAAATACCTTGAATTATTATCTCGCTACATTTCTTGTTATATTTTTAGTAAATAGAAATTTTACTTTAGCTTGAACCACCCTTCCTCTTCCACCTATTGCAATAGTAATCTATGTTTCCTTTTCTTCTTTTCTACTTCATTATAACTAGTTTCAAACCCTGGAAAAATATTACTGAGAGGAGTTTCTATTGTTTCTATTAATATATGAGCTGGACATATCCATCCAATTGATACACAGATTACACTTGTCAGAAGGCTGTGTTATTTTTGTTCCAAATAGCATATATTGATGTAAGAAATAAATATGTTGAATACAGCACATAGGAAAAGTAAGATTTCTCTGTTTGAAGAATTGTGGCTGCTATTCTTGTTTATACCACAAGAAAAGCCCTTAAAGGTAAGCCACTGCTTCTTCATATTGGTCTTGATAGCAAGGAACTTCTGTTCCTTCATCTTTCTCCTCCTCTTTTTTCTCCTGAACAAATATGTCTTACATCTTAATTGTTTTAACTTTTGTCTGCTATTTTGCAGGTTCTAATGCTATTCTGACATCACAGTCTCCTTTCTTTTGGAAGGCTTTTGATTTAAAAGTTGGAATTTGAGCGGTTGAAGTTAACATCAATTTTATTTTTTATCAGCTTTATCAATCAGTAAGATTTAAAACAAGGCCTGTGCTGAATGCTGATCCAGACCAGCCTTTTGTCTGTGTGAAGTTATAAGTAGGTGGCAGTTAAAAGCTGGAGGCCAAGAGCTGGAGAAACTGCAGGTACCAAAGTGTCTTTAAGTAATGAAGGGCAGTAGTCCAAAGTCTTCTGGACGAACTGGCACCAGATGCAGACAGATGGAAAAGGTCTGGGCTCCATCACCTTCAAGTCAGCCCGACAAAGATCTATATTAGAGCAGGAAATGGGATAAGAACCTTCAAAATAGTAGCTGGGTGGTAAGGTGAAAATTGACAAGAGCACCATATTACTGACAGGGCTTTTGATTGATGATTGATTAGCCAGCTTTTAAAGTTTTTTTTAATCTCATTGAAGGCCCCACAAAACCCAAAATCTTCACCCAGATTTTTGAGTAAATTATTATCATTATTTTTAACTTTAAATAATTTATTAAATTATTGTTTAATGCTATTTAATTGCTTCCTTAATTGGTGCTTGATAAAAATCAGCCGTTGATCATATACAGCACATGGTTTATATACAATATGCTGTTTCTAAAAATGAAAAACAGCAACCCAAGTTATGCTGATTTTTCACTGTATGTAAACTGTTACAACTGAGATACACTTTTAACAGCTGACAACAGTCACTGCCATTGTTACATATCACGGTGAGGCTAGTCACCTCCATAGTACTTTCAAACAAGGTTGATTACAGTGAGACCAGCAACATAGTGGCTTCATGAGTGCCTTTCTGACCACCAGGCAAAGAAAATAGTAGATATGTTTCTACTATTGTGTCCTATACTATAGAGGTACTATACAGAGGGATTGTCCCAATCTTGGGCTTCTGTGAGAACCTGGATAGATTCTGTGGAACAAATGGGAAGAGAGAAAAATTTCATACCACTCCCAACTAGACATTGTTTTTTCCTCTTACTTGCTACATCACCAATATTTGCAAGCCCTCCAAGAAGGAGGCAGCTAGCTACTGTTCCCTTGTCACATGTCATCGCACAAAACATGGCTCACTATTTGCCCCAAACTCCAATATTTTTAACCTGTTCAGCAGCACAAGTGTTTTCATTGGATCCCTTGCTCTTCACTTTCCACAATAGAATAGAATAGAGCTGGAAGGGACCTTGGAGGTCTTCTAGTCCAGCCCCCTGCTCAAGCAGGAGAACCTATACCATTTCAGACAAGTGACTGTCCAGTCTCCTCTTAAAAATCTCCAGTGATGGAGTACCCACGATTTATGGAGGCAAGCTGTTCTACTGGTTAATTGTCCTCACTGTTAGGAAGTTTCTCCTTAATTCCATGTTGCTTCTTTCTTTGATCGGTTTCCAACCATTGTTGCTTGTCTTGCCCTCTGGTGCTTTAGAGAATAGTTTGACCCCTCTTCTTCAATGTCAGTGTAATAGCATGTGCACATCCCCTAGAGGTATGCTTAACTACCAAGATGGCATCCTGTGTTTATCTACTTAGAAGTAAGCCTGATTGAATTATGTGGGAATTAGTAATGAAAATTAGGATTGCAGTGCTCAGTTGTAACGCTGTGCCTCAAATCCTTTTTGCAGTGGGACTCCTCTGGAGTTAACTTACATGAGAAGCGTGTTTCCAAAGGCAGGCAGAGAGAAAGAAGATGGATGCTTAAGTGACTTGAGACAGGCATTCACAACAGATATAATGTGTGCTATCAACACTTATCCAAAATATATACCCCTCAACCAAGGCATATTTTTCATTTAGTCAATGTGAACATTTTTCCTCTTATGGCTCATTGACTACAAACTACTACAATTGGATATGGCACAGAAAAGTGAGAAATCAGAAAGAGTAAAAACAATTTCAGTGTGCTAGTGTTGTTTCTCCTTGTGGCACAAGTTTTAAGAAATTAAAATTACATTTGATTGATTCCTATTTACAAACAACATTCCATCAGGTAAAATGTCTGAACGGAGTTTTTCAAAGAAGATCATGCAAATAGAAGCCAAGCAATGAAATTCTTATACTATTTGCACCAACATATCTTTTGAAAGCTGCAACAGCAACATAACTTATTACAGAAATAGGCTAAATGTAGAACATGATCTCGCTTTACAAGTAACATCAATGACTCAGTATACTGAACTTTACTCAAGGAACAGGAATCACATCATTAAACAATGTTTTCTTTGGTTAAAGCACGGGTATCAAACTCACCACATGACGTGTCGTGACATATCGTGATTTTTTTTTTGCATTGCCAGAACTGGGGTTGGCGCAGCTTCCGTATGTTGCAACCGGCCCATGGGCCAGCAGTTTGACACCCCTGGGTTAAAGCATTTACCTCCCAGATATTGTGAAATTTAAGTTTTACTTTTTTTTTCTATGTTGAATGTGTTAATCTTGCACTTACAATAAACAGTTTTGGTGTGTTTTTTTCATTTTATTGCCAATTTTCCATTATTGGAACTTTCCTTCTTAAACAGGGGAGCCAGGATTTTTTTTTCTTTTTAACTAGCAGGTTCTGCTGCCTGAAAAATTTTGAAAACTCCTGCTATTAAAACAATCAAGGGCCAGCACTTTGCCTTTGTGACATGCTTGAGGCTAAATTAGGGCATTGCCCGTGATGTCATAATTTCACCAGAGGACTGGAGCCAAAGTCCTTTATCTTTGTCTTTTCACGTGGCTTTATAAGTTCCATAAATTACATGCATGCATATAGATGTATAGATAGAACACACCTCTGGGAAAATAGGGCTTCTTAGGCTTAGTATTTTTTTCCTTGAAATGTCCCATGAGTTTTTTGGGATATATCAGTCTCCCAAGTAGACCACAGGAAACATGACAAGGTAACAACTTGGCTTTAAGGCCTCTTTAACTTAAATGGACTCCAGAAGATGGTAGAGGACAGGAAGACCTGGAGGAACGTTGTCCATGGGGTCGCGATGGGTCGGACACGACTTCGCAATTAACAACAACAAAACATAATCTTGCAAGTCTGAAATTACAAATTGCCTGCCATCTCTTTGTATAACCTAAGGTGGATCCTCTCTTAAGTTTTGTTTTACTACCCATCACTCAGTTTTGGGCTTCTCCCCCTTTTATCTGATTGTTCCCTAGGCAGCATCTCTTCTCCTATCTTCCGAGTCATTCTCACATTGTATTATAGGTCAGCATCTTTAAATAATAAATACGATAAACATAGCCACCTACCAATACTTGAAGGACTGTCATAGTGAAAAGGGAGTTGATTTGTTCTCCATAGCAGCTGAAAGCAGGCAAGAAGCAATGGATGGAAGCATGTTAGAGCAGGGGTGTCAAACTGCTGGCCCACAGGCGGGATGCGTCATGGCGAAACTGCGCCCACCCCATTGCCGGCAATGGAAAAAAAGTTGCGATATGTCTTGACACGTCACATGATGTTGCAAGTTTGACACTCCTGTGTTAGAAGGAGATTCAACATGGGGGAAAAAAGAATTCTTAAGAGAACTATTAATCAATGAAACAACTTGCCTCCTGGAATTGTGGGTGTTCCATCACTGGGGGTTTTTAAGAAAAGATTGGACAACCATTTGCCCAGGATGGCATAAGGACTCCTGCTTTGGGTAAGGGGTTTGGACAAGAAGACCTCCAATATCTTTTACAGCCTTCTGATTCTATGATTCTAATAATAATAAGTTGTAATTACATGAGTGCCTTTTGTCTTTAATTTTCAAATCCCAAGTGCAAAGATTAGACTGAAAATAATTGCTCCAACCTGTGGTGGAACACTGCAGGTTGGGTGCTGGAGGCCATACGCAGTCCATATGCCATGAGTTAAACATGCTTGCTTTAGAGCAGGGCTTTTCAACCAGTGGTACGGGTACCACCTGTGGTACATTGGCACCTGGCAGGTGGTATGCGACCATCCTAGAAAAGTGGTAGCGGGGGAGGGGAATGAGCTGAACCGGTGGCAGCACCGCACAAGCCTGAGCGAGAGATGGCTAGAGCTGCAGGGCTGTCAGGACTCAGCGGAAGCGCCAGGATCAGTGCCACTTTCCAGCTGATCGGCGCTTCTTTGGGGCTGTCAGGGCTCAGTGGAAACGCCAGGATCAGCGCCAGGATCCAGCTGGAGATCGGCGCTGATTCTGATACTTCTGCTGAGTCCTGAAGAAGCACCAATCAGCTGAAATGTTGCAGCATCTCCAGGGTCTTGTGATTTACATTCAGATGCTTGGCAACTGATTCATATTTATGATGGTCACAGTGTCCCAGGGTCATGTGAAGTGACCAAAACCTGCTGCAACCACCCAGCAGATGGGGGGAATAAAAACCAAACACCCCCACCCCACCCCCGCTGCCAATCCTCAACAGAAATGCTCACAACAATGGAAACCTCGGACAAGAGGAAGAGCGCCGCCGGGCGGGCAGGCAGGTGTCTTGCTCAGCTGTGGCTTGGGGGGCACTTTTTTCAGTGCCATTGTAACTTCGAACAGTCACTAAGCGAAGTGTTGTAAGTCGAGGACTACCTGTAGTCCTTTATCACTTTTTTCCTTCTTTTTTTTTTGGTCATCAAGTTTTTGACACCTTGCTAGTTGACTGGTGGTACTTGGATGTTGCCATATCCTAAAAATGGTACAATGGATGAAAAGGTTGAAAAGCCCTGCTTTAGAGGACATCCAGTTGCTAAAACCTGGGAGCTCCATCTTATTTTAGATAACAAGATATTTGGGGCTGTACACATGGTGGAAGTTGATCTTATAAAAAATCACTTATCCAACTGAGAAAAAAATGTGTGCTTATAACACATCATCATTTATTTCTGGCTCAGATGCAGTAATTTCAAACCACAATAAAACTAGCTTTTTCTTTTAAAAACTGCAGCTCAGTTGGGCTTGAGGGCAATCCATTTTTCCTCATTTGCAGAAACAACTACTTCATACTTCCAGGATTTAGCTGCCCTAGTCAGGTCTATCAAGGGGAAAGGTGACTTGGCAGCTTTGCAGTTCTACTTCACTGGAACAGTTTGGATTTTTATTTTATTATTTCATTTATTTTAGCATAGAGCCAAATGGACATACTATAATATACAAAAATGTGGAGCGAGGGAAAGTCAAGGCAAATCATTTTATTTCTCTTTTTGCATGGAGAGGGTGAGAGGTTTTTAAAATTATTCTAGGATTTGCAGAAGGTTGGAGACAATGCAGTGATTGTTTTTCGTTGTTCTCAGTGTTGTGATGTTAATGGAACAGAAGACAACTGATTTTAGCAATGGGAAAGTAACTGGATTGTAATAACATGTACATTCTAATTATTGTCTCTTAATAAAATAAGAGGAGGAAGATATTCATCACCTTGGCTTGTTTATAAAATGATAAAGGCGGAAAATGAATGAATGGAATGAATAAATAAAAAACTTGTTCTGAGACAATGTCAATGTCCTATATATAATATTCTTGATTTCTATAGAAATCAAGAATACATAGATCAATAAATTGATCTTGCTCCTATTACTTTTATAGGGTTACCTACCTGAGCAGGGGGTTGGACTTGATGACCTCCAATGTCCCTTCCAACTTTTTTATTATTATTATTATTATTATTATTATTATTATTATTATTATTATTATTATTATTATTATTATTATTATTATTTTTAAATAAATAAATAATCAGTATCAATCTAGGAATTAAAGAGAAAATAGAATTTTAAATCAAATCAAAATTGAAATCCATCAAAAATTTACAATTTTACAGTGCCGTTAACCAATATGTAAAAGTATACATAGGAAAAAATACAGTTAGAGTGAATAGCCAGATACATTTTTAAAAAGGATTCAAATGGCTAGTATATTCAAAGTTTAGTTTAAAAGCATATTGTTTGTTAGAAATATAAATACTATAATTCTGTTTATTTCTGTTTGACTGACTTACCAGATTTTATCAGTAAAAAAAAATAAAGTGCCACTCCTATTATTAACTTTAGTATAAGCTTGTCAGATAGGAGCACAATATTTCCATATTTTTTATTCTCCAAAGTGTTCTAATTCATAGTCCTAAAAACTTACTTTATCTGTTAGCAGATTGGGTCCTTAGAGAGAACAAGACTGAAGCCAAACATGACTGAGGGGGAAAAAAAGAAGATTTGGAGATTTATAGAAGGAATAATTGAAAAAGAAAAAGAAAGAAGAAGAAGAAGAAACCTAAATCCAATGTGTCCAACAATGTGCTGAGGTCTCTTCAAACAAAATGTGTGGGTGTGTGAAGACTGATAAGATATCACTGGGTGGAACAGAAGTGTATCCAAATTATAATTCAGAGTAATTAGCCCTATGTTAATGTCTTATGACATTACTCTTATTACATGATTGAATATTATTCCTTTTGGTTTTTTTTTTCATTGATGTTGTGATTATTTTGGAAGATACTGGTGAACTGTAACCTTTGTGTGGCTCCACATGGATTTCCATAATAGAGAAGCTGAAGTGAGATTATGCTACTTCCTAATGACAATGTTGCTGACATCAATAAAGCATCCTTACATTCCTTGAGTCGGTTTGATGATACCCTTTTTATAAACTGTAGCATATTTTTCATTTAAAGTAATCCTAAAGCCAAATACAATAGCAATAAATCATACTACACAAATTAAAATATAATGTAGTACTATCAAACCAAGATAACTTATAAATGTCTCAATGAAGAAATGCCTGGATGAAATGGCACCAATAGATAAAGATTACATGCACCAACCACAACTGAACAGGGAAAGATTTCAGCATTCAGGATGTCTTTAATGGTAAATGTCTTTCTTAGCAGGCCATCTGATCTTATAAATGATGTTGCAGATGGGCTGAATCATTTTGAGTAATTTAGTTAATTGTCACTAGCATGAGTGTTTTGGCCAGTTTGATAGAAAGTTGATTAATGGGATCCTGGTCTGTATCTAAAATAAATTTTAAATAGGTCACATTTTGACCTTCAAAGAAAGTGAACTGAACAATTTACTATGTTTCTTATCCAAAACCCCATTATTTTCATTGCCTATAAAACAAAAATATCTCTTTACACAATATGCAAAAGAATATGCTGAACTTTAAACAATCATTTTGACTTTCTTGAATGTATGATGAAATACCACAGGAATGCAAATTCACTGCAAAGGACTGCTAGCTGATGTATCATGTATTCAAGGCATCTTCCTAGTAGAAACTTGCAACTTGTGGGAGAATTAGAAGTATTTTTGGATGAAAGTGTGCAGTTTATTCTTTTCTGCGGAAAACACTGGGGAATAGTTTTATATTAAGACATAGCAAGGTAGAAACCTTGAAAAATTGAAGACATAAATGTGTAGACTATATCATCAATTTACAGGAACTCATAGTGAGGGTGGCTGAAATTCTAAATCGTATTCACCTGACTCAATAATTTTGTTCAGGTAACTGGAGAAATCTGAAACTACATTGGTAGTACGGATCAATAATTGGGCTGTAATAACTGAAGATACCATTATAAGTTACGTAAACAAACGTGGTAGATGTGTATTTGCTTGGATAAGTATGAACAATATAATTAAGCTGTTTGGATAAGATAACAGGAGAAGACAATATATTTTGTTCTGCTACGCATTAGTGGCAGGTGAGGTGGTTGGCTTTGCATATGGGAGAGATTTCTTAGTTTATGTTGACCATGGAATGAAAATATCAGATAGTTGTCTCTAACCAGGTATCGATCTGTTTTCTGTTTTGAAGTTTAGGCATGCTGATTGGTAATTTTGAGAACCATAGTCTGGAATATGTATCGGATAAAGCTAAAATAAAAGTAAGGAAGATAGTCATCTAACAGGTGGCAAATTGAGAAAAAGTGAGAAATATACTGTAGATCTCCTTTTGAAATATTCATTCCAGCAGACTATGTTGTTATATGCATATGTTAATAATTGCTACAATTATCATGCAAATACAGATTTGCATTTAGAGATAGGTTTGATACTATAGTAAGAACTTCCACTGCCCTTTCCAGCCTATACTTATCAGAAGCAGGAATTTGAGGTTGCAAATTCCAGAATTATCCTGAGAAATTCCAATACTTTGGGTATCTACCAAGTTAAGAAATGCTACAACATTAGATTTACTGGTTTGCTAGTAATAAAAGGACATCCCTATTGATACTATTTTCTTTGGACCCCGTACTGTAGGCTGACAGCTTAATTATTGGACTATAAACTAAGAATGTGCAGGAAGACAGGACTGGATATTCCTGAATACCAACATAATAAAAATATATTCTTAAGAACTTAGCATAGTTTTTGCGGTGGAGGTGACAGTTTTTTACTTCCTATCATAGAACATAAGTTTCAGCATTATCTAATCATCTTATAGGCACATGCATTTTCTGATGCTAGAATTGTGCTTGATATCCTTTGTATAGTCATTTGACTGATGGCTATAACTTCACCTGCCATTCTCTGCAATGATCTACTGCCTAAATAGAGAGCACAGTTGTAAAGCTGGAAGAGAGTCAATCTGCCTGAGGCTACTCAAGGAATCCACAGATACTGAGATGGTCCTTCTATCCAAACAAAATGCTAGGCAGATTGTTCATTTCTTTCTAATATTAATATTCTAAGGCTGCTACGTCTTTATATTTTGGTTTAAAGTATTAGTTATGAGGTAATTTACTAGATTTTTTAAAATGATATTCCACTTATCTTTTGATGAGTGAACGAGCTTGGGTTGCTGCAGAATTATTGAGACATTTATGAAAATCATGAAAAAAATTCTTTGATATATATAGTAGCCATTAGAATAGATTAAATCATAACATTACAATAGTAAATAAAACTGGAAATATATCTAGTAGACAGTATGTAACTATAGTCCAATTAAAGATTACACTGATATATAAATTTAAAGGAAAGTCAGTTAATGAAAACTAGAAAAATATTAATATTGGAACAACTGATAATTTTCTCTCATCTACATGGTGGATGTAGGGAGAAGTCATAGCAATACTTCTCTAAAATTTATTTTATGGTGAGGAATCTTTTTCTCTGATACTTTCTCTAATACAGAAAAGCTTAATGCATAGAGTAATATAATGGTTAAACCTTGCATTTAGAATGGAGAAACATCTAAGTTCTCCTTTAGCTACTAAGATTACTGAATGCTTTTGACCAGTTACTGCCTTTTAGCATAACTTACATGATGATTGTGCATCCAATGAGTGATAGCATGCAGAAATTAAGATCTTGCACATCACAAGTTCAGTTAAAGCTTGTGGGTGTTGTTATCATACAAACAAAAGAAGTGGCATTATATTAAGTTAGTCCTGTGATTTACTTTAATTCATTATTGTTTCCTCAGAACAGAAAAAGTTCACCAGGGTTTCAGAACTAGAGTTTCTCATCATTTCTACCTAATCCTCTAAGATGAAGATTCTGAGGGGAAAAAAAATCTTACCAAGTTCAATTTGTCTTCCTACAATCCAAATACACACAATTGCAATCAGAATTGTGCCTTGCTACCCTTGCTGGTTTGGGCTATTGGGAATTATGATTCAACACCTGAAGACCACAATTCCTTAGCCATACAGGCAATTTTTGTTCTATGACTCATGGCTAAATTTTTAATCAATAATATTCTACTGAGTCATCTGAGGTTTAAAAAAGAGCAAAAGCAAACTGAAAAGAGATAGAGCTCAGTGGTATGGCATATTTCATAGAAAAAGACTCTGTGAAAGCTCTTTGTGGCTCAATGTGAGATTATATTCTGGTAACCAGGAGATTTCTTGGCACTACTCCTTGCCACATGAAGGTGGGTCCATTAGATTGATCTGCTCCCAGTGACAGATGGACTCACATTGGTTTCAGAGATAGGTAGGAGCTGTTCCTGATGGGTTTTTGGATGATCTCTAATGGGGAAGGATGGGTGTACTGTATCCATCATGACTATTTGGTAACTTTCATACCTCTTTCAACACCATAACCAATTGGCTCCCTGGAGTGGCAGTGTAATATGCTGGTTTCTGTAGGCGAAGGAGTGGCAGAACCTAGGGTGGAGTTAAAAGAGGGACCAGCCTAGAATCACTATGTAGCCATAAACGGACTAAGTGCAACCACTTTTGAGTTCCATTTACTCTTATCTAATTCCCAGCAGGTGCTAACCATTAGTTGAGAACATTCTTGTTCATAGGCTATGTAGCAATAAATCAGTTTAATTAGAACTTCATGTGTGGATCTGATTTTTTGCATCTGACAGTTTCCCTCTTACCTATGGGGCCATTACCAGTTGGTGTTGATTGGGAATGAGAGATCCCACACTCGTCCTATTATGTAATGGGTTTCAGAGGATTTTGTACTCTTTCCACTCCTATTTAATATCTTCCTGAAACCATTGGGTGAGATCATCCATCACCCTGGAATGTGTATGCTGATTATACTCGATTGTACATTGGTGCTCTTGATATCCTGACTCAGTGCCTGGAGTGTGTGGGGATCTGGATAGGGATGGGGATCTGAATTCTGGCAAGCTTCCTGATCTGGGATTTTACCATCTTTGATACTAAACAGGGTGGAGGCACTGCCCCAAACAGACTTACTGCACAATCTGAGGTTCCCTCTGTACTCCCATGGAGCAGGTGGTAGTCTTGACTAGGATGGTCTTTGCAGCATGTTGTTGCATGCCCTAGTTACCTCCTAAATGAACTACTGTACTTAATGCTTTCTACATGAGATTGCCCTTGAACAGTATTTGGACATTTCAATTGGTGCAAAATGTGGTTATGTACTATATTCCCCTTCGATGGCATGCATTACATTTCTGTTCCATGAGCTGCATTAGTTACCAGTTTGCTTCTGGATGGATTCAAGGTGTTGGCTTTGAGTTTTGTAGCCCTACATGTCATAGGTCCTGGGTATTTGAGGACTGACTTTCCTGGATTACATCTACCAGTCCATCAGGCCAAGTAGGAGGAACATGTTACATGTCCCATCCATTAAGGAGACAATCTCTGGCATTTCAAGTTTAAAAAGAACTTGAGGAGTGATGAGAAACTATGCCCAAAAACAGGGAAAAAAAGACTTTGTAATCTAAAACGTTTCTTATATTCCTAAGTCATAAAACAAGTTGCAAACCCTTTTAGTCCATTTTTAGTGTATTTGATCCAAAATGAAACAGTGCCTTGTCTATGAGTTTTTATGTTTTAACTTCTACAAATAACTCCAAGTTACACTGATGTGACAGAGAGGCCCTGTCTTACAGTCCATGTACTGAGATCTACATCTGACTACCAACAGATCCAGTCACATACAACTGTCAAGCAACTATCAGATGGCAATGATTTTCTGTCACTAAGAACGTGAATTGGATTTGAACCAGTGACTCAGTGCTGAAGACTTTGTTCCCCATTAACAGTTTCCCAAATCAGCTCTCCACTCACCTGCACAATTAAATAACTTACTCATATTTTAACAAGGAAAGAGGATATAAGATTTCTCTTTAAGCAATTTTACATCAATTTTTAAAACAATTTAAAACCCCTATGTGTATTAATTGATAAATGAATTAGCAATTTGATTTGCTGTCTATTTGAAAATTATTCATTTTGAGCACATGTACCTGCAATATGAGTTCAGACTTAAACATTTATATATTTCCCTGAGGTTCTGCTTTGCAGAAAATATCTGTTTGACCAGGACTGAAAGCTCAGATGGCTGAGAACTCATTCATTTTAGATATCTTAAAAATATTTCTGTGATTATATGCAAGAATGAAAAATAGATTTCTTGATAACTGTATTAATGTAGCTGTTCCAACTCATTCCTTTGCGCTGGAATAGCACCTTATTTTCTGAACAATTGCTATTATTCTTGAGAGTACTACAAAATTGTTAACACTCCAGGTAAGTTGTATAGGTATATTTAAACACACAGGGATAATATAAGATTATTTTAATCATAACAGGTAGAATAAGCAACAAATTAAGCCAAAAGAGACATACCAACATGCTATAATCTTACATGTAAATCTTACATGTTAGGTCTAGTGCAGGGGTAGGCAACCTTGGCTCTTTTATAGCTGGCTCAGGAATTCTGGGAGTTGAAGTCCACGAGTCATAAAAGAGCCAAGGTTGCCTACCCCTGGTCTAGTGGTTAAGGCACCAGGCTAGAAAGTAAGAAACTGTGAGTTCTAGTCCCTGCTTAGCCACAAAAGCCAGTTGGATGAGCGTGGGCCAGTCACTCTTTCTCAGTCCACTTCACCTCATAAGGTTACTGTTGAAGGGAAAACAATGATGTGTATATTCGCTACTTTGAGTTAATTGTAAAAATAATAAATGCAAGATACAAAGAAGTAAAATTGTTAGGCATTTTAAGGAATGTCAAGTATGTATCTTATGGTTTTAAAATTTGGCTAATCCAACAACAAAAAAATCATGTTTATGTTTAAAAGGCTTGGTTGCTATGCTAGAAGTGTGAAATGATGGAAAATGCTAACACATGCTATCATCCTGTGTCACCCTTATCCTGTATTGGTTTAATATCCTTAAATTTGCTAATTTGGGGGGGGAAATATAAGGTTGAAACATATGAATACGATTTTGAATTATTTACTCCAAATTTGAAGTATATTAATAAATGAAGAACGGTGTACTTATAACGCATTACAGTGTCCAGATTTATAACCATGTGTTAATTTTTTGCTTATAAAGTGGCTCTTTATTGATATAAAATTATTTCAAACTAACAAATAAACTTACTCTTTATTGATATTAATTATTCCAAACTAAGCTGTTTTGTAATATATTATAATATGGTTTTATCTCTTTTTCTTTTTTCTTTGTTCTTTCTTATCTTATATAGTAAAACTATATCTCAGACCAATATCTTGACAAAGTGATAATTGTTTTTCTAAAACAAATATTCCTAATTTGTGGCCTAAAAACCATTCATGGTCCATAAGGCAATGACAGATGGTTCTTTAGGTATTAAAATATTTTTAAAGAAGACCCAAATCTTGTCTTGTCAAACTTTAATATACTACAAAATTTCAAAACAGTTTTTGTCTAATTTTGTGTTCTACACAAAAAAAATGATGTTATAGAGGTCCATGTATGAAAAAAATTGGAAACATTGCTCTACTATTTTTTCTACATGAGTGAAGTTTGTGAGTTGAAAAAGGAATCTGAAGAGTTTAATTGTACAAACCAATTGTCTTCTCTTTGAATTTCTGCCAGCAACTATACGCCTTATAAAAAAAAGAAAAGAAAAAATGGGTGTATGTCTGATGCCCCCAGTATAAATGTCAAGTTTAAACACAACTGGTGCGTTTCAAAATCCCGTGCAAATTATGTAAATGTGGAGAAACTAATTGGGTGTAGCTCTCAAGATTCGGGCAAATTGCCAAAGTGACCCCTGACTCTGTGCTGTGTTAATAGTGGTCTTTGTAGAGTGGTACATTATTGAGACATTTCTTCTTCGCTGTCTTCTGAGAACAGCAAACAGTAATTATCAAAATGGAAAGTTTCTACAGAATTAATTCCAGAATTAATATGAAATATATAAACTTTTCCCCAAAGCGAAGATGACCGGTGTAACAAGTCCTATTTGTTCATTTTGTTTACTTGGGCAGAAGACAATAATTTCCCGCTTTTCTAAATATTCAAAGTGACATTGAAATTAAAACATGAATAGATATAGATAGATATACTGTAGATATTACCAAACACAGAGGCTATGAAATATGGAATTTATGTTCATTCATATACTACAAAGAGTACAGAGAAGAGCAACAAAGATGATTAGGGGACTGGAGGCTAAAGCATATAAGGAACGGCTGCTGGAATTGGGTATGTCTAGTTTAATGAAGAGAAGGACGAGGGGAGACATGATAGCAGTGTTCCAATATCTCAGGGGCTGCCATAAAGAAGAGGCAGTCAAGCTATTTTCCAAAGCGCCTGGAGGCAGGACAAGAAGCAACGGGTGGAAACTAATCAAGGAGAGAAGCAACCTGGAACTAAGGAGAAACTTCCTGACAGTGAGAACAATTAACCAGTGGAACAATCTGCCTCCAGAAGCGGTGAATGCTCCAACACTGGAAGTTTTTAAGAAGAGACTGGACAGCCATTTGTCCGAAATGGTATAGGGTTTCCTGCCTGAGCAGGGGGTTGGACTAGATGACCTTCAAGGTCCCTTCCAACTTTCTTATTATTATTATTATTATTATTATTATTATTATTATTATTATTATTATTATTATTATTATTATTATTATTATTAATTCAGGCAAACTTTGGCTGAGAAATGCAGAAATCTAAATATTACAATCCACTTTACTGTAGTACCGATAGAGATGAATATTTGTAGCTCAGGTTGAAGTGAGGAGTCTTTGATGCTCTCTGAGCCTGGTTGTTTTCTTACAGGTGTTGATTACTGAAATTAGGTAACATCATCATGCTCTGACTGGGTAAATGAAATGCCTTCAAGAAAGGCCAGAATAGTAACAAGTAGAACAAATATTTCTGCTTGCAAGCTAAGAATGTTGTATCCTCTTTATTTTCTGTACATTCATAAGCCTTTCCCTTAAGCAGGTTTTGTCTCCACTATCTTTAATCACATCCTGAAGTGCAGTACTTCCTGAAATAAACAAATATTACTCTATTGCATTATAGATCTCACTATGATTATGAGAGCCAGGGATTGCTGTTCTAAAGTGAAATTATTCCTCCAGTTTGCAGTGTCAAAAAAGCTTAAGGCAAAGAATACTCAAGAAGAATGAATCTGTCTGCCTGTTTCCAATGATATTAAAGATCAGCCATTGCTAAGGTTGTTGCATATGTCACTCCAAGGTAAAGAAAACTTTTGAATTAAATACACAAAAATACAAAAATAAGGATGGTAGTTGAGAGAGCAAAACCAATGGTGAATATATGGGCTTTATTTATACTAAATCTTAATATCGAAAGTGATCCAATGGACAATGAGTGGAATGATTTTTATCTCTGGGACAACAGCCTATTTTCATTGCACAGATGGTAAAACTGACTCTTAACCCATTTTTAGTATGGTCTAATCACCAAATTCCTGATTATTACCTTTTCTCTTAAAGCCATTTTTGTGCTATCAATCTATATGAAGAAAAACAGATTCAATGCCATCACATTTTTTTTACTCCAGAAGCAAAGTTTAGAACTCATGGTCTCACAATTACCAGCCTGATGTCTTAACACCAAACTCTTTAATGGGAACACTGTAAGTTAAAATAATCATGTTTTATCACTTTTGTGACCATTTTTAAACTACTATATATGTATTTTGTAACTTGAAACAAAAATCTTCCAACAGTTAAAATAGATTGAATTATGTACCTATACATTATTACCTTGTTTCCATGGGTTTCTGTGAGCAAATCCACTCTCCAATAAACTCTGCAAGTTACAGAGATGTCCGCATTCCTAGAATCAAATGAATCTGGCACAGTCCTGGAATAGACATGATCTACATGACACCTATCCTTCTTAACCAGACCATGACATTGTTCAGCTACAAATCCTATTCTCTGTGTTCTAGCCAACTCAAATGGTTATTAATGTAATGTTCCCTTCTTTTTTTAAAAAAAGTTTTATTATTTTTTTAACAGAGTTCAATAATAATTATTCAACAAAAACGTGTTGTCTGAGTATTTTATTCACTAATACAAATTAAATTCCTAATCCCTAAATCTTTTCTCTAACCATTGATAAAATAGGTCCCATGTTTGAAAATATTCTGTTTCTTCTTTTTCTTTCAACCTTAAAGTAAGTCTGTCCATTTCCACATTATATTTTCTTCTGGTGGTATTTCTTCGTTCTTCCAATATTGTGCAAATATAATTCTTGCTGCTATTATCACATATAGAATCAAATATGTACTTTGCTTATCACATTTTTCTGGCATTATACCTAGTAAAAAAAATTCAGATTTATAGTCTATGTGTTTCTCTAACATTTTTTCTAACCAAGTGTGGATTATTGTCCAATATCTCCTTGCTTTAACACATGTCCACCACATATGATAATAAGTACCTGGTTTGTGTTTACATTTCCAACATTTCTCTGACATATTTTTAAACATTTTTGCTAATCTTGTTGGTGGCAAGTGCCATCTATAGAACATTTTATATAAGTTTTCTTTATATGAAGCTGACATTGTCAATTTATAGTGTTTATACATTTATAATGTTCCCTTCTTTAAAAAAGGGAAATAAATATCTGTAGTCAGAGTAGAAGAAAGTTTCAGTCCATGTGTGCAGAATTGTAGCTCTCCTTGTTTGAGGACATAGCAGAGCATTCTTCCAAATTGACAAGTGGTGGTTCATTGTGCAATGTTGATTGTTTTACTCATTGCTGGGTTGCACCAGTCAATGGGGAAGGGACACAAGGGTCTTGTAGAGAGGAGGGAGGCAAGCATTTGCTGAGAAGAGGTCATGTCACATCCTCAGCCTGGTGTACTTAAGAGAGCTACTGTATAATAGCAGGGCACTTACCTCTAATCATAGGCTGTGAGCACTTGACATTTCCATTCAAATTACATAAGTACCACTCTCTTATCTTCCATAAGCGCTTGCATAAAAGAAACAACAAGCAGTGTCCCAGAAATGAAGGTTGTCCTTGTTGACTTTCAGGTAGGATTATCAGGTTAACATCACTTCAGCTGCAGGGTTTTTTTTTCCATGGGAAGTATTTCTGTTGAAGAGAAAGGCACAAGAGTCATGTAGAGATTAGACATTACTATCAAATATCTGGCTATTTCCACTACTGATAAAAAAAAGTGCTGCAAATTACAGCTCTATTCTCTTACATTTTGCAGTGTGACTTAGTCTACACTTCTTTTTCTTAATTCTTTCTATACACAAAAGACTTGTACTTACTTACTTACTTACTTACTTACAATCCAGGACTTGTCTCCTCATCAATTTGACATATGCATGAATTCATAAACTAGAAGGAAGGCCTGCTTTCCGTAAAAATACTTCAAAGGAACAAATAGCACCTAGTATTATTATATTGAATACCTGCAGAAAAAAAGAGGATGATGGAGAAGCGTGAGTGATGAAAACAGAGTTGTATCATTACAGCACAAGTTGCATCCCCTTTGTACATGCATTGGGTACATGCCCTTTTGTCATTTTGCACATCTGTTGCAATCTGAGAATTCTCTTTGACTTACCACTAGATCAGTATTTGGAGGCCCTGACCAATTTGACCAGTCTAGTTGGTGCGCCAGATGTCACCTCTGTTGGAATAGGAACTCATGAAAACAATAACTCATGCCCACATCAATTTCTGATCAATGGTAATGTAGTCTACTCTACTTGGGACTGGTTTTGGAGACAATCTGGAATTGGTATCGAATGCAACAGCTTATTTGCTGGCAGGAAAAGGATGATTCAGTAGTGGTACACTTACTGAATGCAGACCCCATATCAGCTACCTATTTCTGAGTTCTGTTCAACATACTGATTTTGATCTACAAAGTCATTCATGACTTGAGTGAAAGGTACCTTCAAGTCAAATCTCCCTGCAAAATCAACTCAGAAAAGGGACTCTGTCCCCTGGTGAAGTTTCAGGAATGGGAACTAGAAACTAATTTCCTGTTACGGCTACCCTCATTTTTGAAATGCTCCCCAATTATAGATTGATGCCTATATATCTGGTATTTAGAAAGGCACCAAAACTCTGCTCATTACCTCCTGTTTGGAGCCTTAATGCTAATGTACTGGACACTAACTGAGGTTAATGTGTTATTAGTGTATTTAGGGATGGAGCTGCCTTGTTTCATTTGATTGGTGTTGCTTTTAAGTTCATTTTACTTTGGTTTATATTTTACCTGTTTTAAATGTACGTAGTTTAATGTGTTGAATTGATATGAACTGCTTGGAATCAAGTAAATGAAATATAATGTTTTTAACAAATACTTTAAATATTCATACCAAGATCTCCCAGTGGATTTTTTTAAAGCAATTCTAAACCTGGTATGAGGACTCAGAATTTTATCAGAATATCTGGGGAGGTTTCTTTATCCCTTTCTCTGTGTCATTTTCCAGGTCTATATATATATATATCCCCAAACAATACATTTTGGGGAGTAATCAGACACTTTAGAGAAAGAATGCAACTGGTTCTGGATCAAAGTCTTTGATCGCTGGCTGTCAACACACCAATCAACCAGTAGGAAAGTATTACATAAATACGAAGTATTACATAGTCCAAAGCATATATTCTGGTAGAGAGAAATTCCCTGAGGATGGGTTCCAGCACGAATTTGAAAGCTTGGAAGACTAAACCACTAAACCTCTGGTGACCAACCGACTGTATGGAATCAATACTCAGAAAAGTGTGTGGGCTGGACTACAAACTGGATATCTCATATTCAGAAATTTTAAGAAATGTAAAAATCCTTTAAAGTATTCAAAGTCTTATAAGCTTAGAGACTCTTTTTTAAAAATAATATTTTATTAATTTTCCAATTTTACATTTAAGTATTTAAAAAGCAATGTGGTGGCTGGGTTAGTTCAATAACAAAATCTTTAGTACAAATCTCAAGTTACAACATCAAATATTTCCTCTTTTTTTCCCTTAACGTTTACTGTCTCGTATTTAAGCTAATACAGTTCTTATTATATCAACTCAGTAAAAACATCATTATTACATTTATCAATAATTTTTTAGCTTATATGTATCTTAGTTATTTTTTACATTCAATCTTCATAAACAATCCATATCCTGTTATTAATTTTTTCTCAATTTTTAGTTTCTCATCAATATTCCAATTTAACCTTTGATATTTATAATTTCCAGGCTTTAGGTAACCAAAGTTTCCCTTATCTCAATTCATAACAGAATCTAATATTCAAAATACAAATCTTATCTATTTAAATATAGTCTTGTTCTATTTCCTAAAAGTTATCTATTTCCCACCATATTAAATTATCTAATTAATAATACAGTATCCTCTTTAATAAATCAAAACCATTACATATATTGTCTGGGTTAATCAATAAATCAAACATATTCATAATTTTTTTGGGGGGGTCTAATTTTTAAATATTAAACAAAATCCTTATTTTCAACTAGTTTCTAAATATTTTAAATTTAGTGACCAAAATTCCCCTTATCTCAACTTCTCCGTTTAACCCTCTAATTAGTAATATGAAATTCCCTCTAATAAATCAAAACCCCAATTTTCTTCAGCCTTATTCTGGCTTTCTTCCTTTGCCAACTAGCCTTTCATGTCAGTGCTTTTAGATCATCAAATAGATCTCCCTCTGTTATTATATATATATTATTTGAAATAAGAGAGACCATTTAGTTGCCATTTTTTTGGAAGGGCTGGCCCATTTGTATTCATTAAATTATCTCCCTATTAATCCAATTCCCCATGATTGTCCTGATATGTTTATCTTCCATTCAATCTGTTCTTCTTTCTCAAATTTCTTCTGATTTATATAGAAAGTCTTTTCCATTTTCAGTGTTGTCACTCCCTTTTCTGGATTTTCCATTAACTATATTTGTTCATCAACTGAGTCCTCTGTCTTAATAGTTGATTGTTCCACTTCTTCTGTTATCTTCTACATTGTTAGTTCTTTGGTTGTAGTCAAAATTTGGGTTTGTGTATCTAAGCTGGCATCTTGTTATCTTATGTTGGGTCTTATTTTGTCATAAGCTGAAAGAATGGTTTCATGTATTGCTTTCAACATGGAAAGGATATTTTCCTGGTCTTCATCCATATTCTCTTAATAATGTGTTAAGTTGAGGACTTTAAAATCAGACGTTAAAAATAATTTTATAATTACGTATGGGACCTCTATTTCATGTGTTTATAGGTAATCTTTATAGTAGAAGTCGTTTGTCAAGTAAGATTTTATAGTCCAAGGTATTTCATCATCTCATATAATAACCAATGTTCCTCAAATAAATAGATAGGAAGGCAATTCCCCACATATAACTCTGAAAGTCAGTAAAGGTTTACATTCATAGTTCAAGCAGGCCAGTTATGCCGCCCAGAAGTTCTCTTTACAGCTGAGTAGCAAGGTTGAAAGAGTTTTATCTAAAGTCTAGGCTTCAAGCCAAGTCTCTTTTAAGCAATAACAAGTTGTAATACCAAACTTCGCCACAAGATGTTACTGATGCCATTTAAAATTTTTTAAGTCCCCCGTTTTTATAATAGTTTTTCAAAGTTTATTTCTTTTCTTTTTAGATAAAAATCAGCGTATCCAGTAGAAATAGGAATGAGAAAACTTTTAGGAAAACATTTTAGTCCCTAAATTTCAAAAGTATATGCATCCAATTAAATTAAAGTTGTTTTTATAATTGCTTTATTTCCCCTGGGTAGTCAGTTGCAGCTGTTCTTAGAGAGTGGGGCAGGAATTCCCTTCCCTCTCTCTTCACAGGGAGAAAAATACTTAGGGCAGCTTTTGCAGAAAAGATATTTAGAGTCTTAAAGAGAAGATCAGATCTCACCCAGTTTCATCTGCATTGCTTTAAAGGTGCTTGGTAGTAGTTTTGACTTTGGCTGTCAGCAGCTTAATGATACGCCATATTGCTATGGCCAGTCTTTCCCCCGCCGGTTTGGAGAGCTGCCCCGGATCAAGCAGAAGCGCTGCTGCCCTCCCGCGATCAAGCAGGGATCCCCTCCTCGCTCGTCGCCCCTACAGGGTGACTTTTGATACTTTCCAGGGTCCCCCAGTGGGATGAAATCGGACACTGAAAATGGAGTTTGCCTCCATGCGTCCGGAGGCACCGATGGCAAACCGGAAGCCTGCAATTTAGAGACTCTCTTATTGAAAGACAGGAAGATAGAAACTAACATTGTAATGTACAGTATTGGAATGTACACTATAGTTTAGTAACAATGACTCAATTTTGGAATCATCACTTGAAGCATAAATTCTTTCCTGAATTTTTTTTTTAAATTATAGCCCTCAGGAATGTTGTCTCAGTAAACTCAAACTGTTGTGTAAAATTAATTTTCTGTTTGTCTCATTTTTCATTTTGAGATTTATTGGGATTATTTTTTTGTAATAAAGAATGGAGTGAAGAAAGCTAGGACATCTAAACTTTTACTAAAAGAAGGAGTAGACTTTTAGAAGGTCAATTTCAATATGTAACACTAGCAGGTTTTCTATATCTGAGTTATTTGTCCCTTGTTGGTGACTTCGCTTACATATTGGCAGCACAATTTAATCTCAAGGCTTGTGATTTTTTTTTTTAGGGCACTCTAAAATTGCAGGACTCATGAATGAAACATGTCTAGATAACACAATTGCACAAGAGAGAGGATGAAAATACCTACAATAAGTTCAAATGTATACACATTCCCTTTTCAAATGTCATAACTTAAAACAATAGGAAACTTTTTAATAGGCACTTTCAAATTCAGAGAACAAGATGTTAACATGAGGTAATCCAACAAAGTATTTAAACAAAACCACACCATCAAAGGCCAAAAACATAAATGAAGATTCTCTCTCTCTCTCTCTCTCTCTCTCTCTCTCTCTCTCTCTCTCTCTCTCTCTCTCTCTCTCTCTCTCCTGAATATATTCTAAAAATGTTTCAGTTCTATTTGTTACAAAGATTGAACTTTTTCCACATTTTTCCAATAATCTGTGGAGTGCTTCCTATTTGACATATAGGCAATTTTATATGCTTTACTTGGTCAACAACAGGTTGAGTGAGAAAAATGTGTTATATTTATATTTAGAACTCTTAGTACTACCTAAGATTTGTGTTTTCTATTATGCAAGTCTGGTGAACTGCTAAAGGTCAAGAAGATTGTGTGTATGTGCCAACTTTGCTACATAGGCCAGACACTGGGAACCTAGAATGGCAAAGCAATCAAATTTTCAGTCTATTGAGGTTAGCCTTGAAACAGCTTCCATGTGTCCATGGAACCATTACTGAAATATACATAGAGAATTCCATTAGTTCGGTATTAAATGGCAAGGTTACTAGAGAAGACCTGATAAAATGAACAAAAGACAATAGAGTTAAAAGGTCTTTCTTAACTTCTAATTTAATTCCAGGTATTATTCAAACTTGCTGTAAACCACAAAGCCTTCAACCACATGGGAATAGAGTATCTGAACGATCATTTCCTATGTGAAACTGCCTGCATACAGTTTTTCTTGACTTGATTTCCTCCAGATGTGTTGAAAAAAAATGGGAGGGGGTGTCCTGCCACATCTTGAAGACAACAGGTGAGAAAAAAATCATTTTAAGATCCTTTCTAAACCTGTTCTTCAATCTCTACAGAGATAAGAGGTTGACAGTTGAAGGAAGTGTGATTGATACAATAGCATCGCATTTACAAAAGTTCTCTATTGAAAGCCAGTTTCCTGTTCTTCAGGAAATATGTTGAAATCATTTTATTTTAAGGGTTAGGGTTACTTTTTAAACTGCGAGTTTTTGAAACCATCATTCCTATTTTTATAGAAATCCCTCATTTGTATTGTTCCAAACAAACTTTTCCAGCAAATCAGGAGAATACACACAGGCCAATAGATTGGAAGAAGTCAGGATACATAGCAAAGAATAATAATAATAATAATAATAATAATNGGTTGTTCCACTGGTTAATTGTTCTAACTGTCAGGAAGTTTCTCCTTAGTTCTAGGTTGCTTCTCTCTTTGGTTAGTTTCCACCCGTTGCTTCTTGTCCTGCCTTCAGGCGCTTTGGAGAATAGCCTGACTCCCTCTTCTTTGTGGCAGCCCCTAAGATATTGGAACACTGCTATCATGTCCCCCCTCATCCTTCTCTTTGTTAAACTAGACATACCCAATTCCAGCAACCGTTCCTTATATGTTTTAGCCTCCAGTCCCCTAATCATCTTTGTTGCTCTTCTCTGTACTCTTTCTAGAATCTCAACATCTTTTTTACATCGTGGTGACCAAAACTGGATGCAGTATTCCAAGTGTGGCCTTACCAAGGCATTGTAAAGTGGTATTAATACTTCACGTGATCTTGATTCTATCCCTCTATTAATGCAGCCTAGCACTGTGTTGGCTTTTTTGGCAGCTGCAGCACACTGCTGACTCATATTTAAGTGATTGTCCACTAGGACTTCAAGGTCCCTCTCGCAGTTACTACTATTGAGCAAGGTACTCCCTATACTATACCTATACATTTGGTTTTTCTTGCCTAAATGTAGAACCTTACTTTTTTCACCATTGAATTTCATTTTGTTAGACAGCACCCAGTGTTCAAGTCTGTCCAGATCCTCCTGTATCCTAAGCCTGTCTTCTGGAGTGTTGGCTATTCCTGCCAGCTTGGTGTCGTCTGCAAATTTGATGAGTTCCCCATCTATCCCCTCATCCAGATCGTTGATGAAGATGTTGAAGAGCACTGGGCCCAGAACAGAGCTTTGGGGCACCCCATTACACACTTCCCTCCATGTAGATGCAGTTCCATTGAGGACCACATGCTGAGTACGGCCGGTCAGCCAGCTACGGATCCATCTGGTGGTGATGCTGTCTAACCCGCATTTTTCTATCTTATCAAGTAGTAGGTTTTGATCTACTTTGTCAAATGCCTTACTAAAGTCCAAGTAAATTATATCCACCGCATTCCTCTGGTCCACTAAACTTAGCAGTATCTAATGCAGATCAGAACTGTACAATGAAAGGGAGATGCCACATATTCAGACTTGTTTTAAAAAGCCTGAAAACAAAATATATTATTATTGATGCATGCAAGATAATTGAAAAAAGTGTAAGAAAATCCACAAGAAGTAAATATGTGTTTTATTGGTTATAGAAATCCCTCTGATTGTACCAATAATGTTAAATTATGGAGTATTCTTAGGAATAGACAGACAGACTATCTCACTGTCTTTATGCAAAACGTATGCATTCTTCCCTTAAATTATTTAATCTCTATGTTGAATATATATTGAGGGAGGCTAGGATTGAAGAAGAGAAGTGTGGTTCTAAAATTGGAGGAATAAACATAAATAATCTGTGCTATCCTAATGGCACTCCCTTAATATCTGAAAATTCCAATGATCTGCAGGCTCTAGTAATAAAAGTTAAGGAGTACATTGGAGAGAAAAGAGATTTATAATTAAATATAAAAAGATCCAAATTAATGACAATAGGCACAGAAACCAGTCTCAGAACTGAGACTGAAGTGGTAATTTCTACCTTCTAGGATTGACTGTCAACACTAATCAAATCAATATACGATATTCTAGCACTTGGTAAGATAGCTATAAATGCCTTGGCAAAGATACCCAGATGCTGTGATGTGTTAATACCTATAAATATGAGGATCATGCAAGCAATGGTTTTTCCTAGGTTGCTCTATGGAAAGCTGGATTTTGAAGAATTAAGATTAAAAAAAATGATGCTTTTGAAATTTGGTGTAGGAGAAACCTTGATGAAAATTCCACAAATAGCCAAGAAAACATGGATTATAGAGTTACAAAAAAAAATCAAGCCAGAGTTCTCATTTAAGGCACAAATTATTTATTTTGGGCATATTGTGCAAAGATCTAACTTCCTTAAGAAGTCTACAGTGTGGGAAAGGGTGGAAGGAAAGTGAAAAAAGACAACTAGCAGCAAATCCATTGGATGGACTCAATTATAGTGGCAACAGATGCACCATTAGGAGACCTGAAAGTCTAGGTTGCAGAGATATCATTCTGGAAAATCTTCTATATATGTGGTGGCTAAGAGTTGATACCAACTCAATGACATGTAATCAACAAATCATTGGTGTTGCACTTCTCTTTTTCTTCTCTTTTTTGTTCAATTCCTGATGATCTTTAGAGGGAATGGGATACAAAAAGATAGAGTCCTTTGCATAAATATATAGGAATGTGAGCTTTCTGATATCATCCCATACCTGGCCTCAAGTAAATAGAAGAGCAATGACTTGGTACTATTAATAAGTTACATGTTACTGATTTCCTTTAAAACAGCCATTGATGGACCCTTCAGATATTGACTAGAACTCACATCATTCCTTTCTATTTCTCATTGGTTAGGGCTGTTGGAAGTTAGAGTATAATCTGGAGAACTGTACTTACATGTTCTGCCTTAACTAAACATGCAACAAAATTTCTCTTTAGGTGCTTGATATAGATTGAGCCTTGCTCAAAAGCAAAATATTTGGTTTGGTTAGAGCTTAACATTTTATATCAAGCCATCCAACTGTAATTAATATACAAAGCCATAATTTACTAAGACAAAGCAATGACAGCTTTAGGTTCAAATGGATGGTCAGGATATGATCTCAGGGAAAGGAGACAATTAGGGGCTAATTCAATAAAAACTAAGAGAACTGAACAATAAAACTTGTACATTTGTTTAAGATATTCACATAAAGGGATTGATTACCAGTATTACCTAATCATTTTAGGCCTATTTATTTTCAGTGGATTAGGACATGACACATAGGTTATTATTATTATTATTATTATTATTATTATTATTATTATTATTATTATTATTATTATTATTATTATTATTATTATT
>NW_015386441.1:1039377-1041296 GCF_001527695.2 Protobothrops mucrosquamatus | reverse complement strand
GCTCTTATCGCTACTAGGTAAGTCCTTAAATGGGACTTTACCAATTTCCGATCGGATTCGGAGCGGGTGGCCCTCCAATTACTCTCTAGGCATCTCTTCCGACGCTTCATCACCCTCAGCTCCTCGGAGAACCAAGGAGCCAAGGTAGACCGGCATCGGGTGAGGGGCCGCAAAGGCACGACCCGGTCCAGGGCCCCCGTGGCCGCACCATTCCAGGCGGCCACCAGGTCCTCAGTCGAGCCGCGGGTCAAGGTCTCAGGTATTGGCCCAAGCTCCGTCTGGAACCTCTCAGGGTCCATCAGGCACCTGGGGCAGAACCATTTCGTCACTTCTGGTTCCGCCTCCCCGCGGTGGGGCGTAGCGGTAGGAAAGGCCAGCCAAAGGAGAGTGTGATCTGACCATGACAGGGGCTCAACAACTATTTCCCCTAAACCACGATCACTCAACCACTGGCCAGAGGCAAAAACTAAGTCCAGTGTGTGTCCTCCGGTGTGGGTAGGGACATCTACTAATTGGGTCAGGTCCATGGCCATCAGGGAGGCCATGAACTCCCGAGCCACCTCAGATGCTTCACCTAATGATGGCAGATTGAAATACCCCATGACTAACAGTCTGGGGGTCTCAATCACCATCTTGGCTATCACACTGAGAAGCTCGGGTAGGGCTGCTGATACATAGCGGGGAGCCAGGTATACAATCAGCACGCCCTGCTGCCTCCCATGACCCCACTTCACACCTAGGGATTCACAACCGGCAGTCTGTGGCACAGTGGTCTCCCTTGGATCCAGGCCTTCCTTAATAATAACCGCCACCCCCCCACCCCGACCCTGGGCTCTCGGCTGGTGAAATGCACGGTAGCCTGGCGGGCACATTTCAACGAGGGGCACCCCCCCTCTTGGCCCAGCCAGGTCTCCGTAATACCCGCCAGGTCCACCTCCCCCTCCGATACCAAATCATAAATGAGGGGGGCTTTATTAACCGTGGACCTGGCGTTACACAGTATCAGCCGAATGTTGACAGAAAACTTCTGGATTGCTTTGAAGGAGATTTTTTGGGGGGTGGTTGTCAAATCAGGACAACAAAAATCTGGATGATCACCAGATGACAGCAAAGAGGTACAGAAATCTCTAATTTTGTGCTGCCTTTTAATGATCATCTGGATATGAATTAGGAGCCATTAGATAATGTGGATCTATAAAGATCTTCTTAGATAAGAGTAGAGGGGAGTAGAGTAGAGGGGAGGGGAGGGGAGGGAAGTAGAATAGAATATAGAACAGAACAGAACAGAACAGAAGAGAATAGAATTCTTTATTGGCCAAGTATGATTGGACACACAAGGTCTCCGGTGAATAAGCTCTCAGCATATAACAAGCAACAACTGATAAATTATGATCATAATCATAAAATACAATCATCAGTAGTTGAAATGAATTGTTTGCTGGCATATTGAGGCAGACAGGATGTCTCAAGTCTTTTTTTTTTTCATTGCTTCTGTGCCATCAAGTCAGTGCAACCACTTGGATAGATTTTCTCCAGAGGATCTGTCTTTAACATGGTCCTTCCAAGCATGCACAGGTCACCACAGTAATTGTCTAGACCAGGGGTCTGCAACCTTGACAACTTTAAGACTTGTGGACTTCAGCCCCCAGAATTCCACAAGTCTTAAAGTTGTCAAGGTTCTAAAAAGCCTCTAAATAGAAGCAGAAATATCTTCTCCATTCCTTTCTTTTGCAGACCACCCACTTTCTACCTTGACTGTAGTAGTGCTGGTGGTCAGTTACCAAACTTTGTCCACTTGAGTTTTTGTCAGTGACCAGATCATGCTGAAACTTGGTATAAAAATGGTGACTGAAACTTGAGGAAGGCCGGTTCTAGACCTAGGCAACCTAGGCGCCAAATTATAGGAACCGCCAAAAAAA
>NW_015386441.1:1036282-1038293 GCF_001527695.2 Protobothrops mucrosquamatus | reverse complement strand
CAGCTCGCGCAACAGCGGTGTTACATGGGAGCGACGAGTCCCTCCCAACACCGCCCGCGCGGCCGCATTCTGGACCAGTTGGAGTAATGCAGTAATGTGCAATAATGCAGCAATTATTTGTTATTTTTTAAAACTTGCTCTTATGTTTTTTTTTCCAGATTGGCAGAAGCTCTTCTTTTCTGAATATTTTCAAAGCACGCCCAATCTTAATAGAAACTTTACTGTTCAAAGACTGGGACAGGAGAGAAAGAGACAGGCTATAGGCACTGCCATAATGCATTCCCTCACTCCAGTTTCAAAGGCCTTTAACTACTCTGCTACTATGATTTAAATATAAACTGAAAATACTACACAAGAGAAGGAAAAATATATCTCACCTTTATCATAAAAAATACCATATGCTCTGCAGAGAGGCCTGTTCCATGCAAATCATGAAATCTGCATTCCTATGGCCAAAAATGGCCTATGGCATTTTCTGTCATTTCTTTAAATGTTCTGTTTTAATAGAAATAAGCTTGTATAGGCAACTTAACAATTAATATCATAGAGATTAGTCTCTTCTTGATTGGAAGAAGGCCATCACATGTTTATTTCTCTTTGCAGATTTTTTTTAATGTTCAAGGAACACTGACTATTTCAAAGAGTAGATCTGAAAAATAGCTCACCTCCAAATGTTTAACCAAAAAGAGGATGATAATATTTAAATGAGATTATATTAGCCATTATAATTCTTTGATTGTGGCTGCTTTTATTTGTTTACTGCATTTGTTTTCCACAGTGAGATTTAGTTGTGGAATTTAAAGCATATTCTTAGCATTTACAAAATAAATTAAAGCTGAGGCCTCTAATTTAGTGTTCCAAAGTTAATACAGGAAACCTCTGATCTTTTAACTGTCACATGACTATTGATTTTCAATACTGCAAAGCTCTGTGCCACCTTAAGCGTGTAGATCTGCAGATTTGGAAGAGTTTTTTTCCTTATCAGCTTAGTCCCTGAGTACTTGTGCATTAAGGCTACAAATATCCATGGTTAACGGCGTGTCACATGGTAGCTCAGTGGACGTGCCAATTTTCTAATGAAGTTGGGCTGTTGGCAAACACACCAGTCATCATATATTGAAAGAGGTCCTTCTTTTGTGTATTCCCGCACACTTGAATGCTTCTAAAGATACCAGTTACATAATTGTCTAAGGGCCAAGCGAAGAGTGAAAAATGCATTCAACCAGCACCGGCACAAAAGAGAAAGAAAATGCTGGAATTAAAAGCAAAGTCGTACCAAGTCTGTAAAGCTTAATAGGCCGCATATTTATTTGCTACTTGGGCTGGATATATTTGGCATTGTGAACACAGGAGAGAAAGAACGAGGGAACTTGCATTGTTCAAGGCACCAGCTACTCAAAGTAAGATCTTGCTTAATGCTGATGCTTACAGTGGTTTCCTTTACTTCCTCTTAAGAGTAGTTTAACTGCTTGGCATTTTTTTCAGGAAAAACTCCATACAGTGTAAGATTATTCTAAAAATCGCTTTTGATGCCATTCTTTTAAACAATGACTTGTTTTACTCAGCCTTTACCAGATTAGCAGTGCCGCTGATTTCAGAGGCCCTGAGAGTTATCACTGTGATTCCTAAACCATGAACAAAGGCAGATGACACGGTATACAGAAATGAAATCCGGTCAGATACAAGCCCTGCCAGGGCCAGCCACAAGGAACTGAGAATTAAATATACAAAACGTGTCATGTGCCCCTTGAAGTTATATAATCTTTTCAGAATTACCAATATTGGGAAGGGGGAACATTCAGGCTTGGAATGCTTGAAGAAGGAGCGGAAAATATTGACTCTTTCTCTTCCACATTGGTCTCGATTGAACCTCAAGTATGAAGGCACTATTTGTATCAGGGAATTTCCTTCCTGGTGCCGTTGTTTTACAAAGGCACCATTTTCATCTCTTTCACAGCAATGAAACCCCCTCCCCACTCTCTGAAATATTAATACAAGTGGTCCTCAACTT
>NW_015386441.1:1026282-1031282 GCF_001527695.2 Protobothrops mucrosquamatus | reverse complement strand
AAATCTCTTAATCACTCCCTATTTACAGGATACAAAAGAAAGACATTGTTTGGACTGCCTGTTTTCAGACATGTATTGCCTGAATTTGCAGCAACATCTGAACAGTTATTGTACAGGAGTAGCTGCAAGGCTGCTGAGCCATCAGCTTTGTGTTGTATTGTATTTCAGAGTCTCTTAGCTGTCATGATGAAAAAGGACCATGAAGGCAATATTGCAGTCAGGCACTTCTCCCTGTAGCAGTAACCAGGATTACCTATGGCTTCAGAGGTTGTGATGGAGCAGACAGACAATGCCTCAGAAAGTTCCTGAAGGGGAGGTTTGTGAGCATTTTAACACTACAGTCAACAGTGAGTGATGCACTTTCCCACCAGTATGCCCTAAAATGTTCTTAAAAAAAAAAAAAGGCACATCCCATCACCACAAATATCTTAGCTTCTGCTTCTCTGAAAACATGATTCCAGCTACTTTGAGTGATTGTTGCATCTATGAAATCTCTTAGTTAACACTTCTTCCACTATCACCAAAAAAATTGAATGTATTTCCAGACCACCCAAAAGTTTCTTGTCAATTCAAAGAGCGCTTTTGTTTGGGGAGGAATGTATTAACAGTACATCTGTAGGAGAAGAGTGGCAGAATGGGGGGGGGGAGTTAAAAGAAGCATCAGCCTAGAATTCCTACCTAGCCATAATCAGACAGAAAAGTCCTACCCCCCAATTGAATTCTATTGAACCTTATTTAATTGCAAGCAGGTGCTAACCATTAGTTGAGAAGATTCCTGTGCATAGGCATGATTATTTATTTTACTTAGTTGTTTTTTCCTGCCTTTATTATTTTACAAATAACTCAAGGCAGGAAACATATCTAAACACACCTTCCTCCTCCTATTTTTTCCCACCACAACAACTCTGTGAAGTGGGTTGAGCTAAGAGAAAGTGACTGGCCCAAAGTCACCCAACTGGCTTTCATGGCTAAGGCAGGACTTGAACCCATGGTATCCCACTTTCTAGCCTGGTGCCTTAACCACTAGACCAGGGATCTTCAAACTTGGCTCTTTTATGACTTGTGGACTTCAAGTCCCAGAATTCCTCAGCGAGGCACGCTGGCTGAGTAATTCTGGCAGTTGAAGTTCACAAGTCATAAAAGGGCCAAGTTTAAAGACCCCTGCACTAGACCAAACTGGCTCACCAGTTGTGTTGGCTCGCCAATGGCTTTCTTTCCAGCTCTCTTGATTAGCAATAAATCAGTTTAATTTTACCTTCAGGTATAGACCTGATCTTTTGCACCTGACAGTCATTTGATTGTCACATGTATCCCAATGTCTGCATCTAAACAGACCCCTGTAAAATGTGAAAACTACCCTAATACTAAGGGTGCTGTAGGATATAATCTACCTTTTATATATTGCATGTTAAAAAGAAAGACAATGCCCGTTAGCAAGAAGGGTCCCATTTCAGACTGGTGAAACAAGACAAGCGTGTTAATTTTTATGGAAATTCTATTTGCTTCTCCCACCATTCCTCCCCAGTCTGCCCCAAAAAGGAAAGAATGCCCTTTTCTCTACTTAATTTATTATTTCTATGATTTATCAAAGCTTTCCATCCTTGACACATAACTAGTCATTTGTGATTTATTCACCAAAGGAGTAAGTAGCTTCACGTTAGAATAGGGAAAAAGGGCAAATGCCTTAATAGCCTCACAAAAATGAGAATATTAAAAGGAGGAAAAATTACCTAAATTGGTGCAATAATATATGAATGGTAATTTAATACGCTGGGAAATTTCAGAAAGGCTCCCACTCTGATTTACTTGACTCTGGTATTCAGGGCGGGGAATCAAATATGTGTAGTTGCCTTAGCAACTGCCATAATATGTTGTATATACACTTGTTGATTGACAGATTAGGCCAATCTGTCCCAATCTCTGCTCTGACTCCATGGTCTACGCTAGGGATGAATCTGGATCCAGGGTCTCTTCAGGAAGTCCCCCCCAATGGAGTGTAAAATGCACTTTCCTTTTCTAAAATGTTTTTTTTCTTTAGCTAACTAACGTATGCACCCTTGAATGCAACAGGGAATGTGCACACTTTCACTAAAGAACACACAAAGAACAGATCCTTGCCCTTGCCTATTTGGGAAAAGAAAAATGCTAACCTGTGCTTAACCAACAGCATCAGAAACTCAACAGATGATGGCCTGCTCAAAAAAGAAAAATGGCTAGAGCTGCTTTTGAGATGGTACACAGCTTCCACTTTTAACTTCTGTCATTTAACTCATATTTCGAATACATTTTCTAATTTGCTTTGATATATAGGGCAGTCGTTCCTCCCCCCTCCTCCCTCACTTTCCTTTTCTAACTTCAGGCCCGTATCCTCTTGTTCTGTAGGAATTAATTATGATGTTATCTCATATAACTCATTAGTATCAATTAATTCTTTCCCTTTCATGGTTTTATATAGCTAAATTAGATCATCTCCTAGGACTTTAATCATCAATAGTCAGTTCATTTTTACTTTGCAGTTTTTGCCCTTCCTCACCATCCCCTTAAACTCAAAACTTAAAAATAGAGAGGATATAAAGCAGCAAATGCAGGCTGCTTTAATGCTCTCCATGCCGCAAGTCAAGTGGAATGTCATGAATCCATCAAGAGCTGCTTTTTAACTGGATTCCTTATGGACGAACCAACTTCTGGATACTTGTGGATATATAGCAAAGGCCCTTGGTGTGTAGGCTGATATCCCTCAATATTATAGGCATTTCATTCCTTAAAATCTGCTGAGAATGGGTCCAAAAAGTCAAAATGGAGGCCACAAAGGTACCAGAGAGAGCCAATCTGGTCTAGTGGTTAAGGCACCAGACTAGAACCTAGGAGACCATGAATTCAAATCCTGACTTAGCCGTGGAAGATAGCAGCCCAATCCACCTCACAGGATTGTTGTTGTGGAGAAAATAGGGAGGAAGGAGTATTGTGTGTGTTTGACGCCTTGAGTTATTTGTAAAAATAATAAATGTGAGATATAAACAAACAAAGAAACAAATAAATAAATAAATTGTCCTTTTTTTTTTTTTACTTGGATTCCCCCCATGTAAAAACAGAGCATTGCTTGGATGTCACAGCTGCCATCTTCACTTCTGACTCCTTTCCTTAACTTCAGCAGGGCAGATTGTCTTCATCATTTCACCGGTGACCAACTATTTAATTCAGATCCAAAGCCCTGCAGACTTTAGATGACATCTCAAGTGCTGCCATTCAGAGGCTGGTGGGACCAGGATCCAATATTAAATAGCTCCAAGGCCTAAGATAGACATTTTGCACCGTAAATCTCCCAACTTTCCCAAGAGGACCCACACTTTTCAGCTCACATGCTCTGTGAGCTTAATCTGGTATCATTTTAAAGTCACCCCCCACCCCATTTGTAGATTGTGGGGGAAATGGGCAGTTCTAAAGTGTGATACATAAATAAGTAAAATTTTCAAGAAAAGATTGAATTTCTGCAAACAAAGTTGCATAAACCTTTAAAACTTCATTTTTGCAACTCTCAGAGCCCTCTCACAACTTGGAGTTTTCCCCATATGAGGGGGAAATGCACTAAAATTGTGGGTTTTTAAATAGGCTTGATACAGTTTAAAGCAGGGGTTCCCAACTCCTGGTTCATGGCCCAGCACCTGTCCATGACCCACTGGGAACCAGGCTGCTGAAGCGGTGAGTGAGCATGCGAGCATGTGAAGCTGCATTTGTGTAAGCAGCACAAAACCATCCTTTCTCCTCCCACCCCACCACCATCACTGCCTCCAGTCCACAGAGCCAAAAAGATTGCTGACCACTGGTTTAAAGCACAAAAACACCATTACTCAAATTATATGAAAAAAGAAAACCTAGAAAATCCTTGCCTGTCTGGGCCTGGCCATTACAGACATTGTCCTCAACCTCCCCAAAATGGAATAGGTCTTTCATGAGTCAACAATTTGCTTTTCTCTACTGGGAGATATTTGTAAGTCTGCTGATACTTTCTTCTAGTACAGATTTATTTTATTTATTTATTTATTGAATTTATACCCCGCCCTTCTCCTTGCGGACTCAGGGCGGCTAACAGCCTAATAAAAATACAAAAATATCAAAATACCATCGTTAAAAACATAATTAAAATGAAATATTTAAATTGGCCTTTGTTATTTTAAAATTATTTTTAAAACCCCGCTAAAAATTACCCCTTAGGCCAGTCCTGCTAGTTGGAATACCCATGTCTTAAGGGCGCGGCGGAAGGAAGGGAGATCCGGGATCACCCGGATCTCTGGGGGTAGTTCGTTCCAGAGGGTGGGAGCTCCCACCGAGAAGGCCCTCCCCCTGGGGGTCGCCAGCCGGCACTGTCTGGCTGATGGTACCCTGAGGAGACCCACTCTGTGGGAGCGTACCGGCCGATGGGAGGTAATCTGAGGCAGAAGGCGGTCTCGGAGATATCCAGGTCCGATGCCATGGAGTGCTTTGAAGGTGATAATCAACACCTTGAAGCGCACCCGGAAAGCCACCGGCAGCCAGTGCAGCTCGCGCAGCAGCGGTGTTACATGGGAGCGACGAGTCCCTCCCAACACCGCCCGCACGGCTGCATTCTGGACTAACTGGAGCCTCCGAGTGCTCCTCAAGGGAAGCCCCATGTAGAGAGCATTACAGTAGTCCAGGCAGGAGGTGACGAGGGCATGGGTGACTGTGCGCAAGGCGTCCCGGTCCAGAAACGGCCGCAACTGGTAGATCAGGCGTACCTGATAAAACGCCCCCCTGGTCACGGCCGACAACTGGTCTTCCAGTGTCAGCCGTGGGTCCAGGAGGACCCCCAGATTGCGTACCCTCTCTGAGGGAGCCAAAGTTTCACCCCCTATAGTCAGCGATGGAGTCAGTTGACTATGCCGAGGCGCCGGCAGCCACAGCCACTCGGTCTTGGAAGGGTTGAGCCTGAGTCTGTTCCTCCCCATCCAGACCCTTACGGCCTCCAGGCATCGGGCCATCAC
>NW_015386441.1:1011681-1025061 GCF_001527695.2 Protobothrops mucrosquamatus | reverse complement strand
AAGGAGGGACTCTGCACCGTCTATCTGAGGCACAGTGGTCTCCCTCGGACATAGGCTCTCCCTTATAATGACCGCTACCCCACCGCCCCTACCCCGGGCCCTCGGTTGATGGAATGCCTGGAAACCCGGCGGGCATAGATCAACAAGGGGAACTCCCCCTTCCATGCCCAGCCAGGTCTCGGTGATACCTGCCAGGTCTGCTCCCCCCTCTTGAATAAGCTCTTGAATGAGGGGGCCCTTATTTACCACGGACCTGGCATTGCATAACATCAGCCGATGATCCCGGGCCCGAGGATCTAGAGTCCCTGGAAGCCGAGTAGAGCCCTGAGGATCAGAGCACCCGCAAGCTTGTAAGCAGCGTGTGCGTGCTCCCAAAACCCGATATGGTCCTCTGCTCCCGCCATATCTGCCCCTCCCACTGACCGTACTAATCACACCACCCTCTATTAACCCCCCAGTCTCCTCCCTCACCATTCCGCGCCCCTCAGACTGGACTGGCCTTGGCCTCAGAGAGGGCTCCCCCAAGTCCCCTCGGGCCAACCCCGAACCCCCTAAAAATTTAATAAAACACCCCTCTAAGAAGACTTTCAATTTTTTTCTCCTTAGTTCCCCCCTTGCTGTATACCACCTCTCGGGGTTCCACACCCCTTCATTGAGGCAGGCCCTTGGGATGGTATCGGGCCATGCCTGCGCGATGGGGGAATTGCGCAGGGCCAGCAGTTCCTTCCTGGAATACAGTCCAGTTCACAACAGTCCAGTTCCAGCAGCAGAGGGGGGGGAACCTCATGATGGTTATCTTGGTCAGGGGCCTGAGATGGATAAAGAGTAGGTAGCAGCAACAGTTTATTTTTCTCGTTGTCCCCCATAGGGGGGGAATGGCAAAGTCAAAGTCAGCCGGGCCCCAACCACACGGACCTCCAAGTCCATGCCGGGCCCCCACCATCTCCACAGAGGCCGGCCGCAGGATCTTCTACTGGAGGGCCTCAAACCAAAAACAGCCCTCCCCCGGCCCTCAGCCTCCGTGAGGCGCGGGCCCAGGCGTTCACGCTCGTCGGGCACTCACCGCCGAGCCCGGGCACACTCCACCGGGCCCCGGTCCTCCACCAAGCCGAGCCCTTCGGGGCAGATCCCCCGTCGGCGCCTGGGTCCTCCGCCAGGCCGCTTCTCTCGGGCCAGCTCCTCCTTTGGGCTGCGGCCTCCGCCCGGGCCACGAGGCCGGGCCACCGGGGCACGTCCTTTGCCCGGGCCGCTAGACCGGGCCGCCAGGCCGCATCCTTCGCCTGGGCTGCTAGACCGGACCGCCAGGCCGCCGGGCTACCTCCCCCGCTGAGCCACGTCTCCCGCTGGGCCTCGTCCTTCACCCGGGCCGCTGTACTGCCCGGGCCGCTGTGCCGGTGTGACGTCCGGGCCGCTAAGCCGTCCAGGCTGCTAAGCCGGTGTGCCGTCCGAGCCGCTGGGCCGCTGTGCTGCTGCGCCGCTGGGCCGCATCCCCCGCCTGGGCCGCCGGGCCGCAAGGCCGCTAGGCCGCATTCCCCGCCGCACCGAGATCTCGCCGAGCCGGGACCTCCACTCCGCCCGTAGCTCCACCCAGCAACCAGGTGACCGCGCGGCAAGCTGCCAGCCTTCTCTGCACCCCGAATTCAGGGTCGCCGAGCACCCCCGACCCTTTGGAGGCTCCCCATCTCCGCCGAGGACTCCGCGGAGTTACGGAGCCAAACCCAGTAGGTCCGCCATCACAGCAATTATAAAGGATGATGTCATATCAAACACAAGGCCCGGGGACCGGATGCAGCCCATGAAGTGGTTTCATGTGGCCCGCGAAGCCATCCTGGAAACAGTGAGGGAACGGCCCCCACTGTCTTGGCCCTGGCCCAGGCCGGCTGGGAGCCAATGTACAATTTTGTGGTGGCCATCTATGCTGAAATGCATTCAGTCTTAGCTCCACATGGCCATCTGGAAACAGTGAGGAACCAGCCCCTACCACATCGGTCCCACCCCCTGGGTACATGCCGGGGAGGTGCCCTGGTTCCACCCCCTTCTGCCAGAGACCCTCAGATCTGTCCCACTCCTGCCCAGGTCCCCACAAGCACCCTTGATGCAAAAAATGTAGAGCTGGCCATGCCCACCCAGTAGGCCGCACCCACTCCATCCATGCCCACCCAGTAGGCCACACCCACCCTGGCCACACTCACCCGACCCCCCGAGGGCAACCGCAATGCTGATGCGGCCCTCAATGAAATTGAGTTTTACACCCCTGTTCTAGTACCATATTAGCTACGTAAGTGATAACTGTTCTAATCTGAATATTAGCTAAGCAGTAGGAAAACGGAGGGAAATTCTGATGAAAAAAAATCATATTCCAAGCTTTGGTAATGTGGTATTGTTTTGTTTTATCAAGTAAGTTATATAGAAAACCACAAGGTTCCATTTCAGATTGAATTGGCTGTTTGGAACTTTAAAGCAGACTGTCTCAGTTTGAAGTGAGAGTCAAAAATCCAAAACTTCATAGTTCCCACTGGCTGTCATGGAAAAAGCCACAAATCTCTAGAGAACAGCGAGTAGTGAAGAGAAAAACAGTAGCCACACACATTTTCCCCACTTAGCTGTGGGTCACATAAAATTAGGCAACAGGGGGCCTGTGGTCTACAAATAATAAGTTGCCAGCCTCTGAACCAAGAGGTGAAACCAAGAGCATCTTCTGTAAGGATTATATATGGTACAAAATCTGGTCAGGATATGAGCATTCCTTTTATCAACTTGGAAGCTACCTCAGGTTTTGCCGGGCGCACAAGTAATTGCCCCCGGCCTTCTCTTGGGCTGGGTTTGGTTTTTCTAAGGGATGAAATGGTGCCTTTAGGACCTTACCAAAGCATGTCTTTGTTTCTGTGTCTTCTGGTTTGCTGGCTCTGGCAGTTTCCTGACCACACTAGCATATTTCAACATTGTAGTTGCCAAAAATCTATTGCAAGACAGGAAATATATAAAAATTGTAATGGAAGCCTTAACAGTGCTGAAAAAAAATCAACAGCAGCAACTCTCCAATGACTGGGAGAAAGAGACAAGGCTGTTGTCACCCACATCTGTGATGTGACCCCCACGATATTTACATCTTTGAGCCCACTGTGATGGCCATCACCTCCCCCCAATGGATTAAGGACAGCACTTCAGGATGGCCACCCATGTCCTACATAGATTGATTGAGAAATGTGCACAATTTCCATTGGATCAAGAAGTAATGGGAATGTTTTTATTGAAATGCAATAAATTCAGCAGTCATACATTTATATCTACCAGTTTCCTATATTGTGTACAGTGCATCTTTTCAAAATGTAAGCAAAAGAGAATCTCAAAATGTGACATATGCGATCATAAATGGAGGCACTGTGTTAAAGCATCATCAAAATAGTTTTACCACTTGTGCAAGGCAACAATCATACATAGACAGTATAATATAGATACAAGAATATCTGTTGTGTTCTTTTGTATTCCCCCCTAATCCCCTATGCGCATCCTGATCACCCATTAAGGGTGATTGCCCTTCTCCATCTGCATACAGTTTCATGCCCGTTGCTGGTTGGCTAACTAGCAACAGGGTCTTACCAGCCAATGGAATTGTGTGATTACGAGCCAGGGGAATCCCATAAAAGAGGGCTCCCCTGGCCCAGATGCCAGTCCGGATTTACTTTATGCCTTGCCAATAAACAGAGAGCTGACTGTCACTCGACTCGTGTCTTACTGCCTGCGCGATCTAACAATATCATTAAACAACACTAAGTTATTGAACTTAGGACGAATCTCTTTTTATTCTGCAGAAAGATCCTAGGAGTCCATCATCTCAACCTCCTCCTCCCTTCCTGATTTAGTAGCCTTAAGGTACAACACACACTTTAAATGCAGGATTTACTTAAGTAACATCTCTCCCCTATTTTTGCACAATGGCCCAAGGCAACAGCTTAAGCACTTCTAGCACTTTCCTGTCTCCCATCCATCTGTTCCCAAGTTGGTCCTCTTCTATCTGCTGTTTCCCTTGACTCTTGCAAGCCTCAGTCTTTTCCTTGTCAATCCACTGGGGGCCTTCCTCTTGCTCACTGGATCTCCTTATTCTTTTGAATCTCCAAGCATCCCTTTCTCCATGTTAATTATAGTGAAGGAAACCTTATTTGGGTAGAATACAGTGAACTCCTATCATATTTTATGTAGCTTGATATTTAACCACTTCAAATATGATATATACAGTGCCACCAGGTATGTCTTTCCTTGTCATAGTGGATAAATAGATTTCACAATTCAGCATAATAGACAAATAAAAGTAAGATCTTTTTCAAAGTCAACCTCAGCTCCTAGTGACCCCCCCTGTTGATCTTGTTTTCTTGGAAATAAATGTTTTCCCCTGTTTTTCTTCTGGGAGTTTTTCCACTTACCCTGTCAGGTTTATAGCCTGGTATTTGTTGATAGGCCCCATCCATGCACTAGCCCAGGGGTGGGGAACCTTGGCTCTTTTATGACTTGTGGACTTCAACTCCCAGAATACCTGAGCCAGCATGGCTGGCTCGGGAATTCTGGGAGATGAAGTCCACAAGTCATAAAAGAGCCAAAGTTCCCAACCCCTGCACTAGCCAAATCCAGCATGTTTATCATTTTCAAATTCAGCCAAGGTCACTTATGTGCTGTGGTCAGTCATAGGGCTGCCAAATTCCTGATGAGTCATGAAACTTGCTGGGATAGCCTTGAATTCGTGATCTTTCAAACTATCTTATTTCACAAGTGTATAGATCTGCAGACAAGCCTTCTTAGTGGGATATTTTTTTAAAAAAGAATTACATAAGGCAGTTAGCGTGTGGCTTAGCAGAAATTTACAATGAAGTCATCAAGGACAACATTGCTTATACAAAAGAAACACCATTATATCAAAACAAGATTTCAAAAGGCATTTGAGAGACTAGAGAGAGGCTATCTATAAATTATAGAACGACACAGGATGATGCAAATGAGGAACCTAATTACAAAAAGGAGCATTAGGGGGGTGTTTGCAGCACCAAGTCTGAAAACCAAAGGTTGTCTTCTGGTGCTGTAGCCTCTGAAGAGCAGTGATTAATTCCACTTTTATATTTCCCTGAGGGAGACTTGGTCAGTGATCATATTGATCCCCTATTTGTTTGATCTCCTACTCACTTGGCAGATCAAGCAATTGAAATAGTTAGCAGCGTAACAACAAAGCCTCTCTCTAGCAAAATGAACATAAAGTGGCAATTCAAAATAAATAAATATTTCAGAGAATGGCCACAGGAGACTAATATAAACCACTTTCGGTTATCTAGTGAAAGTAACATAAAAAGGTAAAGGGTCTATTAGTGACATCATGATGGAAAATACCATTGAAATATAAGTGACATTAAATAGTTAAAAAAGATATTTCAGAGAAGTGCATGGAAAGAAAGCATGCCATCGCTTCTTACTATTAAATGAAGCCCTAGAGTTGAAATATTATGTGAATAAAGACAACTTCTCAATGTAGCATCACAAATGTAATGCATGCCATATTCTACTAGAATATATTGCCACTTCTCTATCCCTCAAAATTCTCAGATCTGGAATGTGGTGGGCTGACCCTGGGGGTTCTCTGAATCCTATTTGAAGCCTGCCTCATTCATTCAATCATCTTTAATTCAAAATCACTGCATTTAATGTTCCACCTGTGTTCAACTGAAAAATCCTAACCAGTGCTAGGATATTATTGGCACTGTTGTACTGATGCTGGGTTTCCTCCTGGCACAAAAATCTGTCATAAATATAGATTTTTTTTCCCACTAATGGAGCATGGAGCGGTCCTATGAACTCCTTTAAGATACATTAAAAACCATGATTCTACAAGTAAGTTCAGAAGATTGTTAACTGGCAGGGCAGAGACAGCTGCAACTGGCAACCAAACATTAGAATAGATTACTCTTCCTGATGTCAGGGGGTTTGGCTCAGGGTTCTAGTTAACTATTTATTTCCAATTCAGGAAGGAAGGAAGGAAGGAAGGAAGGAAGGAAGGAAGGAAGGAAGGAAGGAAGGAAGGAAGAAAGAAAGAAAGAAAGAAAGAAAGAAAGAAAGAAAGAAAGAAAGAAAGAAAGAAAGAAAGAAAGAAAGAAAGAAAGAGGGAGGGAGGGAGGGAGGGAGGGAGGGAGGGAGGAAGGAAGGAAGGAAGGAAGGAAGGAAGGAAGGAAGATCTCTCAAGCTTTCTGTTGCCATTGCAATAGACCACACCTTTTAAAAAAATGATAAGATTAAGCATAGGAGTTTTAAGGAATATATTTGGTCTTTTTAAAGAGATGCAATTTCTTTAAAAGACAGGCTTCATCTACCTTCATAACATATTAGTGGTTTCAGTTCCTTCACTTAACTTTGGTTGAAGTTAAATATTACTATAGATTATACTGTAGGATATACAGTACTTGGAGACTTGGAAAAAAGTTCTACCTTGGCCTCAAGTCCCTCTAAACATGGCACATAAACTTGCCTTGGAAATCATCTTTATAGGTTCATGTCCTTTAAATAAAATGGGCATAAAAGAAAATGGTGATATTTATTGATTATTTTCTAGAGATTAGAAGAAATAAATCAGGATGGGAATTGTAAAATGTGTTAATCAAAGTGTTAATCCATTCTTAATGGCATCCAGTCAGCCTAAGTCATTCTCATGCCTTTGTAACACAAGCTCCCTTCTTTTCACATGTGTCATGATATCGCACATACATGTGGATGGAATTTGTAATGGAATGATGTTGCTAGCCTCATTTTGGCAAAAAACAAGAGATGTTGACACCCATTTCTATTCCATTACTAATCATGAAAACCTGTTCCAAACTCAGTCTTGAAGTTCGTGCTTTGGCTGAATTTTATGTCCCATCCAGGTTGTGAGATATATAACTTGTGCTGATCATTTATTGATTTTATCTTTATCGGTTAATGACCAAAATAAAGGTATTGTAATTTATACTTTTTCCCCTAAATAAGAACACAGGCTATTGTCATAATTTGCTTGTGTTGATAATAACAGTTTATAGTAAATGCTATTGAGATTATTCATCAGCAAATATAAGATCACCAGAAATATAAGATCATTGATCAATAGTAATCAGAATAGGACAGATCTGTAACCCACTGGAAAATAAATTAGACGTGTGTGTGTGTGTGTGTGTGTGCACTTACACACAAATTGCATAAAATATAAGACTATTTTCATTATCTCAAAGTCCAATAAATGTTAACAAAATATTCATAATTGTTAGCTGTTCTGTGCTAACAGAAGAAATAGAATTAGGAGCCAGCTCTTTGATTACACTAATCAAGAATCTAGAAATGGAGATTAAGCTACTTTTGATCTTCTCTGCTTTCAGCAAAGAAAACATTTTGAACAGGTATGAAGTCTTTTAAAACTTAAAGTGTCTTCATATTAAAACTACCAGTACAATATTTTATGGGGGGAGCGGTACAAATAAGTAAAAAAATAAATAAATAACACAATTAATATTGAAACAAAGTTTTTATCTATTTATTCACCTACTCAACCTGATTATTCTGTGCCAGCCTTTAACAAATCATAGTGTCCAGATGGCTGCCACATTCTCCAAATTAGTTTAGAAGGCTGGTTAAAAAAATCTTACTGACCCTACACTAGGAGGGTACTGTGAGAAAGGGAAGGGGGGAGAAGGAGGAGGAGGAGGAGGAGGAGGAGGAGGAGGGGGAGATGAAAACATGTCTGTTTTACTGCTTTCCATAAAATCTTATGGAAATGTTTGATTCCTTCTGTATAGGACAGGGGTAGGCAATCTCGGCTCTTTTATGACTCATGGAATTCTCAGGAATTCTGGGAGTTGAAGTCCATGAGTCATAAAAGAGCCAAGATTGCCTACCCCTGGTATAGGATAAGAGGTAGTATCAATACCTTAAGACTTTACTGCTTTAAAACTACAGTCTTCCAAAATAAATGAAATGGCCTTCTCCTCACCACCAACATCCAACACAGAACATTACTGATTGAGGACTGAAACCGAGAACAGACAGATTGTGACAAACGTTCTAGCTAAGTTGTAGCACTGTGCCAACTTTTGCTGACCTGAAAATGTAAACAGGGTCAGACCTGATTAGAACTTGGATAACGGGTTACAAGGGCATGCCAGGGCTGGAGGTTTAGTTAGAACTACCATATCTGGGCTGAAAAAAATCTGGGAAACCATCAAGTGACAGCAAACAGATAAGGGCTTTCTATTGCTCTTTACTTCCATCTAGTGGTTTTCTGATATTTTGCAATCCATGAATGGTAGCAAAGCTAGATTGGAAAGTATGAAACATATTTCAGAAGAAGGCAATAGCTCTTCTACCTCTCTTCCAAGAAAGTGACAAGGACATATCTTTAAAAACAGCAGGAATTAAACCCAGCTTGGAAGAATTTTTATCTTCTTCTTAAAAGGTGTGACAAGTGATGTATATTTTAATAAATTAATTAGTTGAATGTCCCAGTACATAAGCATATCTATTAATTAAGTTGTTTGCTGTTCCAATATTTGACCTCAATTGACAAGAATGATTTTAAATTGATTGTTACTCAGTTTTGCATCAAAATGTAAGCGCTTTTATGAAAAACATTTCTAATAAAGATAATAACCAATATTATCCATAGAGACTCCAATACTTGGATTCTTTTACCTTTTGACTGTTCAACTACATATGGTTGCTTGGTTACCCAGCATGAAGCTTTGAAAAATCCTGGTTAGAAAAGACAGTTGATGGACAATTTATAAATATATAAGTCCTCAATTTAAAATGATTTATTTAATAACCAAAGTTACAACTACAAGGTTCAGTACAAAGTACTGAAAAAAGTGACTTATGACCAGTTCTTGCTCTTACATCTGTCACAGCATCTCCATGGTCATATGATCAAAATTTGGGCATCTGGCAACCAGAATGTATTTATGATGGTTGCAACATCCCAGTGTCATGTGATTGTCATTTGCAACCTTCCCATCTGGCTTCCAACAAGCAATGTCAATGGGGTAAGCTGGATTCACTTAACAACCACATAGTTCTATTAACAACTGCAGTAATTCACTTAACAACCAAAATGACAAAAAAAGTCATAAAATTGGCTGCAACTCATGTAATAACCGCCTTGCTTAGCAATGGAAATTTTGGTCCTAATTATGATCATTAAGGCAAGGACTACCAGTATTTAATCTCCCTATTAAAATATGATTTATAATAACCATTATTATAAATGGTAGTCTTTCTTGATAATCTCTGAAAGAAGAATGCATATAGGGCTCTTATTAACAGTAAAGAAAAGAAAAAAGAAAAACATTGTTTTTATGGTGTGCGAGAAAAACAATTGTTAAATCCAGAAGCAATCTGTTAGAAGGAATGAAATATTAGCAACTAAAGTTTTCTTATTGTCTTATCTTTGACTTTAATATAGAAGATTTGCAGACATTTATTTTGTTCATATTTTAGGCCATTGAGAATGACTCAGAAAACTTCAGCACAGGATAAAAAGCTTCTTTTAAAAAAAAATTCCAAATGACTCAGCCTTTGCTCTTGGTTTGGCAGCTCCTGTAAACTGGAATGAACATTATATAACATTAAATATTGATTCTTGTTACATAAAATTATTACAGTAGTTTCACCTTTTCATTTTATTTGCACACATAATATTATTTTATTCTATGTTCCTTGAATTTTCTTGGACAGCTGGTTTTATGTCTTGTTCCTGTCAATATATTGATTAGTTAAGTATTGAAAATATTTTAAAAATGAAAGCATATAATTCAAATATATGCAATATTTTTGAAACAGGACAGTCAGTTAATGTACACTATGGGAAAATATTTTGCTTTAGCTCTACATCATGTGTAGTAGTATGGACAGAAAACTTTGACCGTAGATCATAGAATAATAAAGTTGGAAGGGACCTCTGAGGTCTTTTAGTCTATCCCCCTGATCAAGCAGGAGATCCCTATATCATTTCAGACAAATGGTTGTCCAATCTCTTTTTGAAAGCTTTCTATGATGGAGCACCCTTAACTTCTGAAAGCAAGCTATTCCATTGGTTAATTGCTCTCACTATTAGGAAGTTTCTCCTTAATTACAGGTTGCTTCTCTCCTTGATTAGTTTCCAACCATTGTTTCTTGTTTTGCCTTTTGGTGCTTTGGAAAATAGTTTGACCCCCTTATTTTTTTAGGAGCCCCTAAATATTTGAAAAGTGCTTCATGTCCCCCCTGGTCCTTCTTTTCATTAGACTAGACATAACCAGTTCCCGTAACTTTTCTCAACATCTCTTTTGCATTGTGGTGACCAGAACTGGATGCAGTATTCCAAGTATGGTCTTACTACGGCTTTGTAAAGTGGTACTAGAATTTCATGTGATCTTGATTCTATCCCTCTATTAATGCAGCCTAGGATTGCATTGACTTTTTTGGCTGCTGTTGCACACTGTTGGCTCATATTGAAGTGATTGTCCACTAGGACACCAAGATCCCTCTTGCGGTTCAATAGATACAGAATTACAATTCATTTAAATTTGTTATTCTAGATCACCATAACTGGATGATATGAGCCACACTTTTCATTTGTTTCTTTTGAAATTTTGTTCTTGATTTTGAGTATAAGCATAAAGTTGTGGTACATAAAACTATTTATTAAAATATAGTTTAATTCAGAATTTGTCAAACCGGTATTGGACCATGGCTCAGAGGTTGGGAACCCCTTCCTTAAAGCACAACATTTTAGTACAAGTAGTGTTTTAAAATGCAAACCAAGAGGTAGGAAGGGAGAAATGCCAAAGCCAGATTTTTACATAGGACATGTATGCAAAATATTCTGAGATCCAAATGTCTAAAGATCAAAAGGTTCCATTTCAATCTCCCTAGATAGCAAAGTTCTGCTACCAGATCTAACTGGACGTGGCTCAGTTGTGTCACATAATCACCCTGTTTCAAGATTGGATCACTTTTACAAAGGTCAAAAGGGTTAGAAAAAACATTTCTGGGACAGAACATCTTGAGCTCAAAACATGGTACATATTTCTGTTGGAGAAATTTGTATGCCTTTGGGGGTTTGTCAGTAAAATGTGTTCCTGAGTCTCTATTATCTGAGAATACATATTCCACAAGTTGCAGCAGTCTCTAATTTTATCCCCTATAATTCCAGCCACTGGACCTTCAGGTAAGCACAGTAAAAAGAAAAGACAAATGGATACATTGCATAAACAACACGTAAAATATCCATAATAATAAAAGAAGTGACACAAACTATGAACTACAACAACAGAGGTGAGTGTTGTATCGTATGGAATTCTTGATCCTGCTCCTACAAGAGACAGCAGTACTATTAAGCAGAGTGAAGCAGTCATCTAAGGCAATTGTTGAGTATTTTTATTAGCAGTGAAAGAGAGAAATTGGGAAATCATTCATTGATTGTTATTGAATTTTTACTTCCTTGGAGACAACATGATTATAGAATTAGATGTCAAAATAACACATTTGAGCTGGGTTATTATACATCACAAGAAGTGTTGTTCCTCTGTCCTAGTTTACCTCCAGAATCCAAAGGAAGATCAATCTGAAGTAACTGCCATATTGAAATGGCAAAGTCATAACTGTTTGTTCAGGATTGCACAAGGGAAGTTGTTAGATGGTGGGAGCAATAGTTACATCAGATGGAATAAATATGAGACAGAAATCAGTCAATCAATCAAAAAACAAACCAATGGCAAATAAGCCAGTGTTTATGAACTGGCCCTAACCTTGTGGTCAAAACATGGCTCACTTAAAGCAACCTAATCCCTTTGAAGATAGTTTTATTTGCATGCATACAAGCCATTACACAACATATACTGGACTCCCAGCAAAGCTTTGATACTTTGCTGAATGGCCAGGAACACAGCAGAATTAGGACTTATATACCTTTGACCCATTACATTGCAGGGCAAAAAAAAAAAAAAGCAAAAAACAAAGTTAAAACAAAGAAAAAGGCAGTCCCAAATGTACATCATGATATTGGAATATTTTAGATAAATCCTTCTTATTAGGTCAGCATGCTAGCCATCATTGAGGAATGATGAATAGAAACAAATTGATTTATTAAGTCACTGACCGAGTCTTCTTCCTGTAGTCATTCAGGGTCAATTTAGCTTGCTCTGAATGTTTAAGTACAATTCTACTTTCAATAGGCCCAACGCTACAAAATTCAGATTTTTTTAAAACCTAATTATGCAATTCAAATTCAAGAACAAATGCCCCTTAATAAGCCACACTGCCCAAGATTTATTGGGATGATCATTGGAAAAAATAAGAAGTCACTTAATAAATGTGCACCTTGGGTCTTCTCCTTTTTTTCTGATTGTCACCATTCATAAATGGCACTGTGGAACAACTGATTATAACAAACAATTCCATCCAGAATGTATCTTGGTGTATATTACTCATTTTACGAAATAACAAATTGGCTCCATCCCACAAGGATAATGACTATCTTTGTAAGATTTAGTAAGCTTTAATTCATCCTGGTCTTTAAAATTTCTCATATTAGTTAATTCTACATTTGATTTATTGCCTGGTAGTTTACCATGTTTAATGCTTTGCTCTTATTAATTAAGCTGCAATTCTTTTTGATCACTATATTATTAACCCCTTGGAGAATATGATTATTTGTTGATATGTCATTGATATTTTAGAAACAACTTTGTTTCAGTATAAATTGATAGCTCTTCATTAAAGACTTCCTTCCTCCCTCCCTCCCTCCCTCCCTCCCTTCCTTCCTTCCTTCCTTCCTTCCTTCCTTCCTTCCTTCCTTCCTTCCTTCCTTCCTTCCTTCTTTCCTTCCTTCCTTCCTTCCTTCCTTCCTTCCTCCCTCCCTTCCTTCCTCCCTCCCTCCCTCCCTCTCTCCCTCCCTTCTTTCCTTCCTTCTCACAATATTCAATTGTCTTCATTTCACAGAGTTTTCATAAAAATCTGCATTACGCGGCTTGAAATTTTTCACATCCTGTAATTATTATTATTTATTTGAAATACCATCTCGTTTCCATGAGTTCATAAAAGCTAACAAGTCACCTGAATTAGGCAAGGTTTTTGATATTCTAAACATCATGGCACAATAATATATATTGCTAGCTGTGAACTAGGAATGTGAGTCTCAAACACTGTATCATCCTACGTGAAGACCAAGCGCACCCTAAAGAGACAGAGGCTGCACCTCTTTGGAATCATGTTCACAGTTATGACAACAAGCAGATGCTCAAGAATAGTTTCATTTGTAACTAACAGTAATCCTCACTCTGGCTTCTTCAAGTACAAATTACCTAGAAAACGTCCAGCTAATGGTTGCTGTTGTTCGCTTTC
>NW_015386441.1:997995-1003223 GCF_001527695.2 Protobothrops mucrosquamatus | reverse complement strand
GATTGGAGACAGAAAGTATCATATTTTGCAGAGATGGCAAAAATATCCGCGTACCTGAAGGATCATTCTCAGGAAAAATTTATCTCAATATGGAGAAGATGGATAGATTATATTCAGAGAAAGTATGAACTGAAAAATTATTATGTAGCTTTTGATTAAAAACTTAGAATAAAATTAGGTATATTATATATTGATATAATTTAAAAATTTTTTTTGTTGTAATCTAATGTTATTTTAGAGTCACAGTAATTTTGTACTAGTGGGTAGTAATAATGAGTAGTTTTGATTAATATTGGATGATTGTGCATTTATTTCCTAGATTAGCTCTGGGAAGTCCTGGGGGGAGGAGGGGGGAAAGGGGTAGGTTGGTATTATAGATTTATATGTATATATATGTATGATTTTCTAAGGAGGTGCCCGGTGATACCCCAACTGCACTGACGGGATGGTTGAGGGAGAAAGGGAGGGAGGAAAGAGGGAGGAAGGAGGAGTGGTGGTAGGATAGGGAGGAGGAAGGTGTAGGCAAGTGAGAGGGTGGTGCAGGAGGGGGACACCGGACACGTCCGTGAATGTATTGATTGGTGTTGATTCTTTTTTGGTTGATATTATGATAAAAGATTTATGTTTTTGTTTTTCAATGAAAAATCAATAAAAATTTATTTAAAAAAAAATACTTCACGTGATCTTGATTTTATCCCTCTGTTAATGCAGCCCAGCACTGTGTTGGCCTTTTTGGCAGCTGCAGCACACTGCTGGCTCATATTTAAGTGATTGTCCACTAGGACTCCGAGGTCTCTCTCACAGTTACTACTATTGAGCAAGGTACCCCCTATACTATACCTGTACATTTGGTTTTTCTTGCCTAAATGCAGAACCTTACTTTTTTCACCATTGAATTTCATTTTGTTAGATAGCACCCAGTGTTCAAGTCTGTCCAGATCCTCCTGTATCCTAAGCCTGTCTTCTGGAGTGTTGGCTTTTCCTGCCAGCTTGGTGTCGTCTGCAAATTTGATGATTTCCCCATCTATCCCCTCGTCCAAATCGTTGAAGATGTTGAAGAGCCCTGGGCCCACTATCCTCACTACAGTAGAATGTGCTTGATGGAGTTGGACTGAATCCAGCCTTTGCCATTGGAAAAGCAGAACCATTGAAATCAACAATTGGTCATGGCTACCTGAAGTTCCATTGGTTTTATCGTCTTAATCTAAGACAAGGGTGAGCAATTAATTCTCCCAAGGGGACACACGCGAACTGGGACTACTGATAAGGGCCAAACCAATAGAGACCCTGCCTTTATTGTCACCCATTCCCTGGCCTCCATAGGCTGAACAGGGACCATCAAAGGGCCAGATGTGGCTCGTGGGCCATAGAATTCCAGGTATGCTCTAAGATCAGCCAAATCTAAATTCAATACATTGTCCTCTAACAGTATCTTTACAAACGTTTTTGCATCTTGAAATACTGATACTATAGGCAAATGTTGTTCTCTAATGTATGTTTTTCTGGCTAAAAAGAGAACTGGAGATTATGAGATTTGTATATACAGTAGGTAGTTATCCTGCCAGTTTGTCATTTTAGGGGACTCCAGAAGTGACCTCCTGTACAGTGCCATTCTGGGGAAGGAGGAAAACAGGGACATACAATTAATACAGTATAGTTAATATACTTAAAAGAACTCTAATCTCCCTTATTTCCCATTTAGTTCAGTAAGTGAAGACTTTTCCAGACTTAATTAAAACTATACTTGAATACATGACTCAGATGTGGCCGATGCCTTTGGATATAAAATTGAACACATGGGTTTGGTGAATAGGCTCCCATTTTCAAGTTGCATGCAGCACATTTATTTGCAGCAGAAACTGCTTCTGTAGATGACACCCATATGTGTGAAAGCAGCCTGCTGCAAATGTTTACACCAACTCTGGGCAAAGGATCTGTTTAGCAAGGTCACCAAAGTGACTTTGAGAGAGAAGTGTGCGCACAGATGCTTAGATATGCAGCACATTCTGACCATAACTAGAATCTCATCTTGAAAACATAGACATTAAATAAATCCATGCATTGTGACAAAAACTGTGTAGTGACTTTATGATGGAAGTGTCAGTACATCATTTGCCTGATGATGTCATAATACGTGTGATATTCCTTGACTGCTTGCCTCACAACATGGACATCCATGAATGAAATATAAGCAAACACAAAAGATGCATTCTGGTGAATAAACAAATTATATTCTGAAGTAGGCTGATGTACAAAATGGTGAACAATGCTATACTATTGTATTAATTAAAATGCAATAAATATATGTTATGCCCAACAAGGATGGGAAATATGATCAATCATAAAATTGTGTCTGGAAAACAAGGAGAAATGTAATTCATTGGCCCAGAACATTCCGTGATAAATCACCTGGAAGACCATTCAGCCTCTGTCTGTCTGTCTGTCTGTCTGTCTGTCTGTCTGTCTGTCTGTCTGTCTGTCTGTCTGTCTGTCTGTCTGTCTATCTATCTATCTATCTATCCTACACTATTAATGCAGATAATGATTATTTTTAGGAATATTCAGAGAATGGCAAATATAAATTAATTTTAATATGGCATAGTATCCATGAAGAGTGACTTATTGTCCAGGCTTATCAAATTTGGACTTTAAAATTCCTGACCAGTAGATGGCAACATTTAGATAACTCTTTGCTGCTAGCTGATGGACAACTGAATTAATACAACCCTGGTTTTATAATCCTATCATTGACATTGTACCCACCACAGATATAGATAAGTAAAAGGAGGGAGAGCTTTAAAAGTGTTGCAGAGACTCCAAAATGGGGTTAATTAACCATTTGGGAGTTCAATTTAACCCACAACAGACCCAGTCACATACAAGAGTAAATTAACCCTAAATAGTTGTGTTGTGGGTATTATTAAACCTAGACAATTAACCTATTTGGGCAAAAGAGAAAGAGAGAGAAAATAGCATCTGAAGAATCTTAATGAAATGTTCTTCCAGTGCTTGAATGCACATCCCAAATTATTCAGCTGACAAGGCCAAGCCATGCCCACTTCTGCTGTCTTGCTGGAGGAGGGGCTCGTGTGTGTGTGTGTGTGTGTGTGTGTGTGAATCTAGTGGTGTATTGAAGCTCTGCCAGGAGAATCCTGTTGCAAGGACTCATGGATACCATGCCCTTTTTGAAGAAAATGAAGACAACTTCCTAAAAAAGAAAACACCTTGGAAGTTTCATTATTATTTCCCTTTTAGTATGCTCGTGTGCTTCCAGAACTATTGATAAGGGGATGTGATCAAGTTACCATTTTGCTCTGCTTCCTAGGTGTGTAACATCTTATTTGCTTGCTTTTAGATTTTCATCCTGCCTTTCATTCTGAAGCTCAATATAACATATACAGCATCCCCACCTCCTATTTCTGTGCACTGCAACAGCAAACCCGTGAGATACATTGGGTTGAGAGAAAGAAACAGAGAGACTAATCCTAGATCTGTGAACCTGAGTCTTTGCAGTCATAGTCCAACTCTTTAACCATTGTTCACTCTGTTACTCATGGAAGCTAGATTTACTTATTAATTTATTATTAGATTTATATCCCAGCTTTGCTTTGAACAACTCAAGGTTGTTCTGCTCCTGCCTTCTGTTTTCCTCACGATAACCATTCTGTGCAGTGGGTTGTGCTGAGACACAGGAATAGCAAAAACATATATATATATATATATATATATTAATATTTCTAGATTTGAAAAAGAAACCCTCTCCATGCCTTGTAAGAAGCACTAATACACCTAAGTGCCTGGTATAGGCCACAATGTCATGTGTATTATTGTGCAAATGACTCATATTTTGTTCAGTCATTTCAACATATCATGACATGTATGACATCTCTCATCACAGATGCTCATTTAATAAACATATTTATCCCTTCTTGTGCTAATGCTCAAATATATCATGATACTATTAAAAAAAAACCTTTGTGATGGGTGCCTTCCAAAACATTACGAGAAACAGGGAGAACAAAATGAAGGGATGTACAAGCACCAACATACCTGCTCTATAGCCAATTCTTTACACTGAAAGCACCTCAGCCCACTGAGTTGAAATTTCTCCAAATTTTAGAACACATATTCCCCAAAATAGACCCATATTCTCCTATTACTGAATGTGGGAATAACATAAAAGTTACTTCTTTTTCCTTGTTAATCAAAATGTGTTGATATGTGCAGGAAAGCTAAAATATTAAATGTGGATTACGGCAACTCTCCAGCCACTCCTGAATGACATTGTAATTGGACAATAGATAGTTCTATGACTGAAAGAATTAATCTGATTTGAGAGCATATCTGCCAGTCACTGCATGCAATATTTCGTCTCCTATTTTCTGGGTCAGAAGAGACATATTTAATCCAGCATTGTAGTTCCAGAAATCTCCTACTGTTTCTATAGAAAGTGAAATTCAGAGGGATCCTATTTTATTCTGGAGAACAGGAACTGTGAGTAGAGGCATTGTTAGTTTTATCCTCCAGCATGTTAATTGTTCAAGGGAATTCTGAGTAGTATAAGTGCTTAAGCAAACTGCACAGTTTCTCCAGCATTTCTCTAGTCTGACTTAATAATGGCTCTCAAAGGCACAGACATCTTTTCCGTCATCTTTTACCTAATATTCTTTCATAGAAGTTAACTGGTGATTCAACGAGAGAAGTTAGTGAACTATCATTTCTACCCAAATTCCAAAGAAGTAGCCTCTTTATGCCTTCAAGTAGGATTTCTCAAATTTACATTTACAAAATGACTTCTTGCCCATTCTCCCAATGGCTTCTGCTGAGCATTCATGACTTGGGAATATTTTTTCTTTTTTCTTCGATGTATATATGCACAAGCCTGTATGTGTTTTAAAATGTTATTGAAGTCATTTTAATATTAGTTGCTATTTTAATTCAATTTATTGTAAATCACATGGGGCCTTCAGAATGCAGTCATAAATATAATTATTGCCAGGATATTGCAGATCTTATTGAAAATGGATTTATATACCTTAGGCAATATATTAGTGAATATTCTCCCCCATTTATTTTAACAGTATTTTAGTCTTTATTTCAAATTCACCCTTGTGAATTTCACAGAACCTGATTGAATGCCCAATAAGAGAAATGGAAGTAATCTTATTGATATATTGGACAAAATCATTTTGTTATGACATATATATAAGCATTCATATATATATATA
>NW_015386441.1:976948-997835 GCF_001527695.2 Protobothrops mucrosquamatus | reverse complement strand
ACCATTTTTAACGGTCAAGACATAGAACGTATATAAAGCATGCTCGCTCACATTTAGTCCAATAGTTCCGGCTTTGCTACAAAAGCCGGTCTCAGACTGAAATTCAAATATCTTAAGCCTTCTGTGTGAGAGACAAGTGTTTTTACCGCTATTCCATCACACCATATTCTTTGTTTATATCAGCATAAATCTTAATTTTTTAAAAAGATTTTTAAAAACAGTGAAAAGGGGACATAACTTCATTAACCTCTTTATAGGGATGGCCTATTTTTGTAAACTGTAATCCATACTGCCCCCCCCCAAAAAAACCCATTTATGCCTTTTAGGGCTTCCTATGAATTACATATAAAATTGTAAGGGGTTTTTTTTTGCTCAGGATAACTGGAAGCAACTTAGAATTTTATCAAGAGCTAGTTGATATATTTCTCTTACCAGCACATGCTTGCCTAGATATGCAGATTAGAAGTCACCAGCTGCACCATCAGAATATCAGATCCTATGAAGTTTCCTTTGCATAGGTTGTTCTATCAAGATTATCAATCATTTGATTTGTCTGACCTTCCTTTTTCATAGGGCAAGGAATGGACACATTCATATTTGTTAATGAATGAAAGCAACATCAAACCATGTAAAATCATCATTGTGCAAAATAGTTATCACAAGGAAAGTATAGCAGCTTTGATGTCAACTGAATCACAATTTTCACTGGAAGGATTCAGAGAGAGCATAGCAGTAATACATTCAGTGATACATATCGATGTGTAAGCAAGTCCTTTAGTTACACCTGGTAATATCTTCTTTAAAACATGAACATGATTTTAACAGTCCCAATTGTTGCTCGCTTCTATGTTCTGATATTTTAATAATTAAACCTGAAAAATTATCAGAAATGAAATTCACAGACAAGAAATACTTTAATTAAATATTGTGTAAAATGAACATTTTTATACAGTTAAATATCTGAAAAATGTACAGATAAAACAATCTTATTGTAGGGTCTTTAACAGTAAAATCTATCATTTAGTGAAGTTTCCCATTTGGGATGAGGAAATATGAGTGAATTGACTAACTGATCTAAAACACAAAACAGATTGTATTTATGAAGAAACATTCTGATCGTGTATGCATGACCTTTCTTTTTAAGATCAAAATCATACTTATACAAAATTAAACTGAGGCAATTCAGTTTCGGTTTGACTTTTCAGCTTTTTCACTTAGCTAAGCCTTATTGACTCTCACAGGAAAAATGGGCATGTTTTGTAATTTGTGATATATTTATATCAATTTTAAAACCTTTTATAAACATTTCCTGAAAAATGTGCACTTTTGTATTAAAAATGGTCCCTCCTTTTTGCTGAGAAATTTAATTCTGCTGCAGAGTGCAAAAGTGATTTTGCAGTGCTGCATTTGAAAGCATTTAGTGCAAGAAAGAAAGGGGGGGAAACAATTATGTCAGGATTGGCACTAACAGGCACAATATATTAGAGAAATCGTTCCAGTTTATAAATTACAGTCCTTACTGTAAGAGTCTCTACAAAACAAAAATCTGAAAATAAAAAAGGTTATAAAATTAGGTGTGGTCCCAAATGCATACAAAGTCTTTCTCTTTGTTAATCAGCGCTAAGTTACAGATTATGCAGAGTGCAGCAGAAAACAGGTACAAAAAGAAGTCACATAGCTGTTGACCAAGAGTACAGTTTATCGAGGTCACCTAGGATATTACAACTAGTCATTTATAGGGGGTTGGGGCAAGCCTCATCAAAGTGAACAGAGGGCGGGTAACTATAGCCACATGAAAAAAAACTGCACCCCATATTTGTGCTTTTATTCACCATAATTTATCCAAATGAAGTAGTGATGCACTTGTTCTAAGCCCGTGGTTAACAGCACAAAAGTTGTTCAAAGACGTCTAATTTTAAGGCATCCAAGGAAGTTAATGTGGCCAACACTGCAATTAAAACATCAGAAGTGAATTTCATTTATTTATTTTTTTAATTTATGCTTCTGATTCTCCCCCCCCCCCCTTCCCACCAGTAAACACAGTTCAGCTATGTGGCAAAGTCATAGGTGGCAACTTTTAAAAAGAAATCTGAAATCAGAGAAAATGGAGAAAGAAAGAAAGAAAAATGAAAATCCAAACACAAAATAGGAGAACCATCCATTTCCTGTGGCCGCGCTGCATGCACATTTTCTACTAGTATTCATTACAGCCATGTGGCACAATTTTGTTTTAACTATACAACAAACAACTTTATTTCAAAATTATTTGTTCAGATAACTTAAAAATAATATAAAAATAAACAATGTTTTTCCTCAAAATAACAGAAAGATGGAAAGTCAAAACAAATAACAACTTTGTGAAATACAAATGAAATGCATGAACACATTTTTTTTAAACAAAAACATATGAAGGCAGCGGTTCTTGGCTTAATGCTTTTCACAGCATCACAATACCAGTCAAATGACAAAAAACATACATACAAGGAAAAATGGTGAAAATATACAAAATTTCAAAGATAAATACAATATTTATAATTAATATGTTACAAAATAAATTCCCTTGGTGATTGCAAGTGTTCATGTGAAAGGAAGTTGTAATGTAGGGCTATTTTATTCCTTATCTTTAAAAGGAATAAAAATTTGATCTTCTAAATATTTAAGTGGATCTGAAAAAAATTCAAGACAAGTGTATAAATATTTAGCTACAACTTTGGCAAAATCACAAAAGTCTACAATTTTATAACCACATACAAAACACATTAGGGAAGTAGGATCTAGAAGTCAAAAGGACAATTTTCTGGTACAAGAAACATAGACTTCACAGTAGCCTAAGAATGCAATAGTATACAGTGCTAGCAAAAGTTGAAAAAATGTTGCAGATCACACTTGCTTAACAGGAAGCTCTAGCAGTGGAAGTATATTTTTTTAAAACCAACAGACAGTAGCATTTCCCTCTGTCAGTGTGCTTGTTGAAGGCAAGAGAATTCAATATCAAAGTTACAATTTCTAACTACAATAAGTTACAAAGTTCCATTTCATTAAGATGAAGTTAAGCAATGATCAACCCTCCCATCCTCCCGTCTCCCAAAATTATCTGAAATCATATATTCATCCTTTTCCCCTCCCAACCCCGGTTTTGATGGCTCATACCTCCTCCTTGGCCCCCTTTTTTCACCACAAAAAATATTTCACATTATAGAGATACACAACCATTGTGAATCTAGTTATGAGTACAGAAAAATGTTTTGGAGGCGTTTTTCATCCGTGTTTCATGATAATCAAAATGGTGCATCCACAAAGTTTTTCCCGACACATAGCAAGTACTAGACATAGCCAAGACGTAATCAGAAACTTTATACAAAATAAGTGTCGCTTTTTCCTTTTTCTTCATGACCAAGAAATGTGAAAATATGAGAGAAGTTTCAGTCAATAAAATGGAATTGTTCATGAAGTTGATTGTTTGCATGTTGATTCTTAGTATTTTAAATAAACTTTTTTAAACAAAGTTTGTTTTTTTGTAGCATTTCAATGTTTTGCTGATTGTATTTTGAAGATACTGGTTCCATCAGCATATCTTATATACTAAACTTGTCCCCTAGAAAGCTCATCTTCTGAACTTGGTGCTACAGTAGCTAAACAAAAAATGAATTTACATTGGCGGAACTACAAGCCCAGACATAGCTGAAAAAAAGAGAGAAAAAGTACTATTAATTTACTTGCATTATGTATTTAAACTTGCAAAGAAAAAATAAACAAGCAAGCAAAACAAAGCTGACCACATCTAATTCTTCATAGCATCAATGTCTGAAAATCATTAGGAAGCATTCACCAAATCCGTTTCCTAAAACACTTGGATTAGGAACCAGATGCCTTTGACTATAGCTTAAAAAAAAATACTGTTCATGCAGTTTTGTAGGCAGATAAGGTTTATGAAAAAAAAGAAGAGGTTGCACTCAATTAGGTGTTGATGAATTCCATAAATTGAATATATAAAGGAAATGGAATTCACAGTAGTGATAGGTGCAGGAATTTAGTAATGTGTAAGTCTTCGTGACCCAGGTACTGCATGGAAAAGTGATCTGGATAAACAATTGATAGATCCTTTTATCTAGCAAGACAGTAGCTATCAAACAGTTTGGGGGAGAAAGTGGGACATCCTTTTTTTGTATAATAAGCTATCCAACAAGCTTTCCTTGATCCTTCTTCTATATTTTATTTCTAAAATTGGAATTTATTAACAGAGCTTTTTTTGTAAGATTTGACTTTGATGTGTGTGTGTGTGTATCTGTGTGTGCACACGCGCACATGCAAAGGATCCTACCTCCCACATGTGTGATATTTCTCTTAGCGCTTTGTTAATGGCAAACAGTGGCCCAGATTCCCTGGAGGAAGACTGTGTTGACAGCTAAAAAACAACATGGTCATTTTTGGTAATTCAGATTCAGAGCAGATCCAGATCTAAATGGACAGCTTCAGTTTTGACATTCTGTTAATTAGCACTTTCTTCTAATTGTATGCTGACTTTAATAAGTCAGTGACTTTCTGAGATCAAAGTCTACTATGTTACATCTGCTTTGGAATCCATCAAAGCACTATAACAAGGCATAAGTTGAAATCTCCTATTTGTTAGCTCATGTTAATTTTTGAAATGTGTAGAAGGAAGTCCCAGAGCTTCTGTGTCTCACACATAAAAAGCTCAGGGTCAAGGTACCCACAGAATTGCATGATCTCTGGCCCCGGGAACTGATACTCCCTACTTTAAAGAAATAGTAGCCATTAATGCAATTACTGAAGCACTGTAGGACTACACTGAAACACTTAGGGGAGGAGGGAGACAAGTTTGTGGATAGTCTCTTGTGTCTTATCCTAAGAATGGGACTGCAGGTTTAAATACCAGCAAAGCTAGGACTTGCCATACCTGTACTGAATGTCTCTAAATTTTAAGTGCAATCCAGATGCAGCCCCTTCCCCTTCCATTCAGGATATTTATATAGTTATATATTATAAGCAAAGAAGAAACTTGTTAAGCAAACAGATTTTAAAAATTGTCATTGTGTTAACTTCCTAGCAGAGTTATAATAGGGATGGTTTTAACTAATGGTACTTAAATGTTATCATGATACTGTTTCTCATTAATTTCTGTACAAGAAATATTAATACATTTTTATGTAGTCATGTAAACTTCAATTTCCCAGTTCATTAATTTCAAAAAATATCAATTTATCTCAGATTTGCTGTTGCACTTTTTTCTGAAAACTTCTTGTATGTACACATTTCTTATGTAATACAATCTCTTTGCATGACTATCCATGTGCTTAAATAAGCAGCATAAGGAATCTGAGCTGTACAAAGGATTGTTCAATGTAATTTCACAGCAGCTCTACCATTAAATTTGATATTTCTGAAGCTGGCAAAAATGCATTATTTTTCCCTCTATAGATTTCCTTTCCTTTCCTTTCTATCCTTTCTTTTCCCTGCTGTCTCTCTTCCCCTCTCCTCTCCTCCCCTCTCCTCTCCTCCCCTCCCCTCCCCTACTCTACTCTACTCTACTCTACTCTACTCTATACTATACTACACTACTCTACTTTCCTTTAATCAGTTTAAATCAGTATACAATACTCATGAAATCTGAGGGGTGGGAAGCAAATGTCATGCATAAGCCACCCCTCTCTTTACATGTCCATCATCATTCTATGGCAGATGCTTTTTTCATCCAGTTTGCTTATAAAATATTATTTACATATCAATAAAGACCATGGCAGAAACTAGGTTTAAAAAAAATGTGCGTTCCTTATACTCTTATGTTTTCAAGAGGAATATCTCTGGTATTCGATATAACTAATGGGATTGGGCAAATTGTGCACACTATTTGGAACATGTCTTTGTTTACATGGAAAGATTAGTCACAGGTTTACAGATGGAGCATAACAGCCAGATGCTCTTGCATTTCGACCCCTACGTGCCACTGTCTGGATGGCGGCCAGCTCTTGCCAGCTGTGAATTCCTCCAATATGGCAGAGTTCCAATGTAGTTAGCTCTGCACAATGATGCCATCAGGACTGGAAGAAACAATACCAAATGGTGGAGGAATGGGAGGCATTGTTCACAATCTGTGGCTAGTAAACATTCCCTTGTGGTAAATGCAGTTCAGAGATGAGGGACAGAGCAGAGCTTTGGTTAGCTACAGTAAGCTCTCTTTCATTAATTGATGGCAATGAATACTAATAACACCATCACCATTTAGTAGCAAGGGTTATGTCAAAGTAGAGCCAATAATGGAGAAAGCAACCTTCAACCAAATTTCACCATCCTGTAATTTAGTGAAACAATGGTGGAGATATTTGCTTTCAGTGTCCTGCATGGTCCTCTATTAAACAAGCAAGCAAGCAAACAAATCTAACCTGCTTGTAATAGTGGATGTTAATTTTGATGAGGATCCAGAACAGAAGAAGCTCTTTTCACATTTTTCTCAAACATCAGTCTTTCTTGGGGGAAAAATATAAACATATATCTTTCTCCAAACAGTACAGTTTTGTAAACAGGGCATGAACTCAAACATAGTATTACCAATCCCACATCAAGCATGTACCCCTAAACTGCATCCGAGGTGGTGGAAAAGAAGGTGATGGGATGTGTAGGATAGTTGGGAAGGAGGAAAGAGGAGAGGTAGTGGTCAAGAGGGGGAGGAAGGAAGAGGGAAGTAGGTAGGAAGGTGGAGGGAGTGTGGATGCCGTAGGGGGGGGAATGCCGATTATTTCTGAATACCTAATGAGTAGGCTTTTTATGTGTTTGTTTTTCTAATGAAATGCACCATATTTGTATTATTTGTTCATATGTTTATTTGAAAAAATTAATAATTTTTTTTTTTTAAAAAAGCATGTGATCTTGTGGATAACTTTCCTATATAAATGGCTACCTACAGTTTAGTGATTAGAGTTTTGCAGGGGAAAACCTGTTGAGAGAAGATCAATATATTGTCTTTGAATAGCTACTTTCTCATAACTTAACTCATCTGTCTTGATTGTTATGAGAACAAAATGAAAAATATGTGAATTCCACATAAGGAATATCTCTATACACATCCCTGTACTTAGTTGATAAACCAAATATAAGGCATTCCAAGTGGGATAAATGAGAATTTATGTTCTTTCCTCTGTATGCTTCCAAACGATCTTCAGAACATTCATATTTACTAAACAGCTATATATTCTCTCTCACACACACATACATATACGCACAATTATATTCACCAGCATATTTATTATTTTACTTTATTTTATTTATATATCAAATTTATACAGAGCGACTCTGGGTGGTGACAGAACGACATATACTGTATAAACATATGTCTGTATTATTTTCCTGGAGAATCATGATTTTACTGGAAATTGGAACAATGGTGGTACGAGGAACAGTCATACAACATTGGATCTTGATAGGTGCCAAGATTTTTATATTAATTCCTAGTGCTGTTTATATTTTCTCTTACACTACATCAGTAACAAAAGATGTAGTCTTTCTATGTCTATACCACTGACTCTTACCACTTAATAAAGTCCACAACACCCAAATACCCATTTCATTGACACATAAATGAACATGAACAAATTGAGAAGAACAGATATCTAATTAGCCACATTGGGATTATGTTATATATTATTTATATGTATTAAATTTGATCATGCCACTGATTTTCCAGGGATAACTTTAAAAAGGACAAGCTAGTTGAAATTATCAACAAATTTTGAAAAGTAATTTTTTTTTTTAAAAAAAAAGAAAGCTTATAGTTTAGATTTGTGATGAAATAATATTTTCAAACAAGGTGTAATGGGTGGAAACATTTTGTGTTCTTCAAAATATTTGTTGGATACTATTTCTCTTTCTTCTTAGTACTGTTATTCTGAGTGCAATTTCTTGATCTAAAAAGAGTTTAGATTTGGATATTATAGATAAAAGATCATAGCACAACAAAAATAATTATATTTTTAGGCTGTGCTAGATAAATAACTATGCTATACATGTTCGCATTACACCGGAAGAGAAGGCAAGTGAAAAGAAGCTCAATTTGCTTTTACAAATATAGATTTTTTTTATCTTTAATATTGGGCAAAGTTACAGCAAACTTGAACCCTGCAGTTCTCATATTATCTCAGATTACAAAGGGATGCTGTCTTTCAGAGATGCTATATCCAATTCAGAAATGCACCACTCACTTAACAACTGCCTTGGATAGCAATATAAATTGTGGTCCCAATTGTGGTTGTAAGTCAAAGACTAGTTGTATGGGTAGGATTAAGTTTTGTAAGTCCAATATCCTGAGTTACTATTCCTGATTTGGGTAGCTTCTTCTATTTCTGTCTGTCAATACATGATTCAAATTTGGGGTCATGACAGAAGCTAAAGCTTTTAGAGGAAATGTGGGCTATGGTATAATTATTACCTAAATCTTGAAGTAATGGGGAAAAAAATGAGGGTGTGGGATCTTTCTGTAACCTTGATCTGTCCTCTTCCTGCTAAGCTATTCAGGTAAACTCATCTGACAAGTAAATGAAATTAAGGCAACCATCCTCCAAAAGGTGAAGGTCAGGGTTAGCTACACATGTGTTCATCTCACTCGGCATGGCTAAATTTTCTGAAATGTACTACATGGAGCTTAAGATGCAAAAAGTAATTTTTAGAAAAAGTATAATATATTAGAATGTAAAGCCCAATTTCAAATATTAATTTCATTTATTATTTCCTTTGAATATTTATTATTGATTAATTGATAGGATAAATATCAGTTATACTACAAGTCGGTGAACATATACACTGACACAAGATTTATATTGAAGTGTTGATTGCTTGTTATTAAAACTGGAATAAGTCACCAAAGCTAGCATCATTATTATTATTATTATTATTATTATTAATAATAATAATAATAATAGTGCCGCAGTGAATTAGAATGCAGTACTGCAGGCTGACTCATTGCTCCCTGCCAGCAGTTCGATCCTGACTTGCTCAAGGTTGACTCAGCCTTCCATCGTTCAGAGGTCGGTAAAATGAGGATTGTTGGGGGCAATATCCTGACTCTATAAACTGCTTAGAAAGGGCTGCAAAGCACTATGAAGCGGTATATAAATCTAAGTGCTATTGCTATTATTATTACAATTCATTATTATGAATTGTAAGCTGCCCAGAATCATTGATTGAAATGGGCAGTCCAGAAATTGAACAAGCAGACAAATAAAGGCTTCATGTTTCTTCATATTATTAATTTCCAATAGAATAAAACTGAGATGGAAACCACCAAATATATATATTTGGGCTGGTGAAGTAAAATTCTATTCCCCTTCCCAAGATATTTGTTAATTCTGTTTCTATCACCTAATCAAGCAAACTATGCACTTGTTTTACTACAATATAATCCCTGAACCAAATCTCAAGAGAGTTATTAAGGATAGAAATATAAAAAAACCCTAAAATGATTCAGAAGCAAAAGTTATACATTTATTGCTTAATCACATTAGAAAAATAACATCATCTTCTTTCTATCAGAGTTTACAAATATAGTAACATTTGTTTGCTAAATATATGCTCTGCTTTTCCTGTAGGCACTGAAAAAGATGTATATTTCCTCCTCCAACTTTTCTCACAACTGTCTCACAACTAGGTAGGCAGACGTGTCACTTTATGAGGGAGGGTTGGTTATTATAATTCCTTGAAAAAGATGCTGGATATGGCCTTGGCAATTATAGAATTGTTGAGTGTTATAAACCAAGTCTAAGCTGGCACTTAACAATCAAAATCTTTGGATCCCCCCCAAAAAAAGGGTTTAGAGTAGGACATTCCCCTATGTGTTTTAATATCTAATCAATAAGTATTTATCAGTGTTGCAATCTTGTCCTTATCCCTTTATTTATCAATAGATTAAAGCTATACCTATGTAAGAATTAGATGCAATTTGAATGGGGCACTCTCAGATGCAATACCTAATGCAAGTACTTAATGTAAGACAGGACTTTGTTTTGTTTTGGTTTCTTTAATCTCTATATCAACATTTTATCCAAAAACCTAAATACAGTGCAGCACCATCCACCTAGATTATCTGATTTAAACATTCCGGTATTATTGTACATTGATTATGCAGTCCCATTCTCACAACTTTATTTGGTACTAAAGGCATTAGCCTATAATTATCTTTATTCCTTAAGTACCAAAAGATCAAAATAATGGCCAAAACACTGAAGTTGCACAATTTTCAATAGACAGAGCAAGTTAAATGCTTCGGTTATCTGAAGTGGTGGCATCCCGTTATTCAGGAGGAATATAATCACAAATAGCACCGGCAGAACAAAGAATTAATTTTTTAATTTTTCTGAAATTCAACACTTTTTTTATGCTCAATGGCTTAGGTAGCTTGGTCTTGGCTGCCATCAAAATGTTCCAACTGAAATAACTGGCTCAGTTTGTTTATAGTCTACAGTGACACCATGTTCTAATTACGTAATGCTCATATTAATACAAACTAGGTTTCTCAGAGCAATTGTGCAGCTTCTGAGGCATGTACCAGGTGCAGCTTTATGATTAGAAGCTGCAACCAGAATTTGGTTTGCAGTTACTAATTATTGGTGCATATACGAACACCTTATCCAAAATATGGCAAAATTGTGCGTAATAGCTTGCCACATGAGAGAGGAAGTAGCAGCTATAGTAGCTGCCATAATTTAATGTAAGCGACGTTTGTTAGAATTTTTAATAGGTATATATTAATTACCCATAAGGGCTATTATTCTCCATAATTAGCTAATATGGTTTGCCTTTGTCTGTAATAAAATATTTGACTTGATCCATGGGTTAGAATGGATCAAGAGAGGAGACTGGCACAAAGTCATCAGCTTTCCATAGCTGAAAATGGTTCTATGAACATTTGCATAATTTTATTAATTTTTAAAATGTATACCTTGTTCAATATGCAGTGGGATATAAGGAAGAAATGAATTCATATGATAAGAGGTTCAAAATGTAACACAACAAACTAAAAAAAAAAGGATGGTGTGGTATACCAATGGGGATTATATAACTTCAAGATTACACGGGAAAAATTCCATTCCATTCATTATAGTTATGTCTAAGCCAGGGGTCCCCAACCTTGGCCACTTTATGACTTATGGACTTCAACTCCCAGAATTCCTCAGCCAGCATGGCTGACTGAGGAATTCTGGGAGTTGAAGTCCACAAGTCATAAGGTGGCCAAGGTTGGGGACCCCTGGACTCTAAGCCAATATAACCCATATCAGGGGGAGGAAAACAGGTCAGATCTTCTCTTTTACATGATGGTGCATGGACTTGCTGGTGATTTTCATGAGGGCCTGCTTTTAAGTGAACGCTTCCCCCATGTATGCCCAGGTGACCCAGGTTTGCATGTAAAAACTGTGTCACCTCAATAGGTATGTTTGAATCAAGTTTTTATCATCAAAATCCTTGGCCTGATTAGCTCAGTAAAGATTGTTTTCTTGGTATTGCGAACAACGCTTTCTCAACCAGGAGAAAGCATTGTTGAGATCTATTTCCTTTCAGGTTTCTATGCCTTAAATCCAACTTGGAACCATGTAGACCTGTTCCTCCTCCTGGCTACCTTAAAAAAAAAACCATCTAAAAATTCTTGTTCAAGACACACTTCTTCACATGTTATTCTGCAATGTGGTCCACGCCAGGAAATTGAATCACATGGATATCTCCTTGCATGTAAAGCAGCATCCATTGATTCAGGCTTTGAGGCCAGATATGAGGAAAAACAAAGCCCATTCATACAAAAAAAATATTTATTGGGAAGAGGCTGGCATATTTAGCAATTCATATTCATAATTACCTCTCCCATTTCCTGAGATCAGTAGTAGATGCTGGAAGAGGAAGATGCGGGCTACAAAGGATTCCTAAACTGGTTTGGGGATTTAAAATTACAGCCAGGAGGGAGGAAGAAAGGACTGAGGCACTGGTAAATTTCCAGAGACTCCTGCATAGAAGAATGGGAGAAAGGAGGGGTTTAGGGTTTCTGACGCATTATGCAGTATGAAAGGAAGATGAGAGGTAGTGCCTTGATATATTTCTACTAATTGATAGAAAAGGAGCTCTAATAGAAGTAGAAGAAAGGAATAAATAAAGGTGGAAGACCCCTGATTTACCTACTTGCATTTAAGATTACACGAAACCCTTGTCTGTAAATCAGAAAATCTAGGGTACATATAACAAATTATCTGCTTCAAGATTTGCCTGGGGTGAACATCTCAATGCCAATCTATAGTTGAGACACGTGGTTACAACATGTTTCCAATTAGAAGCAACTATTACTCTCAGGTAACAATTACTTGAATAATTCTCAAATATATTTATTTAAATCAAAATGCATAAATTTACTTTAAGTATATGAAAAGCTATTATGTACCTTTGCTATTGTTGTACTGGTTAATAATGTTTTCAATTTCTGCAAAATACTAAACTGTGGTTGGCTTAGTTCTTCAATGTAATGAAGGCCAAATAAATAAGTTCTCAAATGCTTATTTCATATAACAGATAAAATTCAGAGGATTTAAATGATTCTACTAACAGAGTTTGCTAGAGTTGTAAAAAGGATTTTTTTAAAGCAACTATTCCCAGGGACAAGAAATTAAAATGAAATTATTTATATCACATTTGCTAATGCACAAATAAAAATTTAAGAAAACGTATGTTGAAAAAGAAGATGTACCCACTCTAAATGACTGATGCTCTGAAGTATGGCACTGCCTAACAAATATTCTTCAACCAGGGATACTTGGATTGGTTACATATTTTATTCCTTACATTTGATTTGCCTGGTTTGGTTGTTGCTTGTTGGGATGTGACACCCAATGAAAGTGCTGTCTATGGAGATTCTCAGTCATCGAGGTCTTGGTTGTCCCAAAGGTGCTTTTTTCAGAACCGAAGAAGCTTCTTGGATGAGAAGCAAAACATCTTCAAGGAAAAAGCACCTTTGGGACAACAGTAGCACTATTCACCAAAATTCAGGCTACTGGCAAACCCAGAGCTGAAAGTTAAGGGGCTTGAGCAAAATAGGGCCAGTTTAGTTCAACTTGAATAGATCTGAACTTTCACAAACCTTCTGTCCCACTTAGTACCTGGACATGAGGACAGCATAGTGGTGTTCATAGCAAAAATATTTTCTTAGTAAAATAGTCTGGGTGATGAAAGAAGAATGATGAAGACTCTTTTGGATTTCATTGACTGGAAGTGACTTTTATCCGAAGGGATAAAAGAACTGAATTCAATTTTTAAAAATTGTTCAGGATTTAGGCATCACTTTGGATGAAAGATTCTGTAGCTTAGGACCCCAGCAACAAACTGGGCCATTTCTGGTCTATACTCTTAACAAACACAGTGGCATGTTTTTATTAGTGGATATTTAAGAAAGTAATCACATTTTTGAAAAAGTCAAAAATAGCATATTTAATAGCATAAATTTGACTGACCCTAAATATATATATATGTATGTAGGATATGCTTGAAAGTTGTGTTTGGGTTGTATAATGCATACTACAAAGTTTACATGGCAAAAAGTCTAAAATGTGAATACTTCTGTTAACTAAGAGGGAATGGCTGCTGCAATGTTGAAGTACATTCTAGCAATTTATATAGTCTTAAGTGCTTAGATTGTGCTTTGGTCTACATCGCAGATAGGTTTCAGATCAATTTAGCTGAGACAGATGTTAACCTTCCATTTGAAAAAGATATAAAGATTTCTAAATAAAAACTTATATCCTGAATAAAAGTGTTTATAGTGATTTTCCTTCCCTCTGTATATGCTCACTCATTAATGTCCTCAAGCTTTTTTTATAGTTATTTATTCTCGTATTTCTATTGGCAGTTGAACTGGAATAAGATCCAGTGCAAGCAGAAAACTAGATTTGTAGGGGAACAACAGCAGCACTGAACAAATTTCAAATATTTGTTGATGTCTCAGAACAAGTAGGAAAAGTCCTACCTTGGAAATGCTGCCGATTAAAATATCACTATCAAAAATAAAAAAGAAAAAATTGGATGCCTAAAATATATACAGATTTAAAGGTATATGAGAAACATTCCATATTTGGACTTTAGTTTAAAAATTAATGCATAAAACCTTAAGGAGAAATGATGGGAAAACAGCTATTCTTTCTTCTAATATACAATAAGGCTTGAAATAATCAGCATAAACTAAAACTGTAGGCTATGATTTTGCTGCTGTCTTTAAAATCAAGGTTTTGTTCCCCTGCAGTAAAAGCCATTTTAAAAAAATCCCTATGTATTTTGTTTCTAAAGTTTGGGGGAAGGGGTTGTCTTTTGATATTTGCCTGCGATAATAAACTGTTTTTAATCCATTCATCTTCTGAATGGAAAAGTAACAAAACAAATCAACCACCTTGAAATCACAGGAGAAGTAATAGAGAGATCCAGCTCACCTTGAAGCCCATTTCCATTTGCGCTGGTGCAAGATGGCGGAGGAGAAGCTTGGGGCCTGACCACAGGAGCAAAGGCGCTCTTTTGTTTCACTGCAGAGATGACATTGGCAGGTGAGAATGAGAAAATGCCGTGTGTACTGCTACAGTTTGAAGGAAGGGTGACCGAAGAGGCTGCCATGGTAGGGCTTGACGGCACTACTGCAATAAAGCAAAAATAATCAGGACTCATATTGAGGATGTTTATTGCAAACAGGAAGGGAAGAGGGAAAAAAAGATGTATCGTAGGGCCTTGCCTCTTATGGGAAGGATAATACATATATAAAAATAAAATGCTTTGGCTTGCCACGCTCTGGATAACAGGCAAACTCTTTTGTGTTGGACTTTGATTGTAAATTGAGCAGTCCAATGTGGTACTTACTTTTCCTCTTTTAGTATAGGTTTAATTTTTGAAAGTACCAATATATTGTCCGTGATCTTTTTCCTTTTTTTAAACTGTCCAGCCTCCAGAGTCACCCCTCCTTTTATCCAGTAGCTTACATCAAAGGAAATTACAACAAAGTAAGTTCTTAACAAACAGGAATGATGGAATGATGTGCCTTAGAAATAAAGACTTACTTCCGTAAGGGGAATTTGCGGTCGAGCCATTAAGGAATCCAGGGGAACCAGGTACACCAAGGTTGGGCATGCTGGCATTGCCGTATCCATTCATACTATTGCTGACTGTGTTGTAATTGGACTGTTGAGGAGTACTGCTCGGAACGTATCCTCGCGGGGAAACACTGCTTGTGTTGCGACTGTAACCTACTGTATTGGGAGGAAAAACCCATCCCAAGAAAAGGATTATTATTATGGGGCATGAAGAGTTTCTTATGTCATCATAGATTGCACAGCTAAATGTCTATGGAAATTCTCAATCATCCAGGTCATTTCTGTCCCAAAGGGATCTTGCTGTGGTCAACTCTCCACAGCCAACTTGTCATGGCCAACTTGCTGTGGGACAACTTGCCAGGGTCAACTCGCCACAGGACAATTCACGGCGGGACAAAAGTTACACTAATATCAGAGAAATGGTGGAATAGAATCATTACAGAAATGAGGCCAAAGGAGGGACAAACTGAAATTCAAATATTTTTTTAAATTGTTTTAAATAATTAAGTTGATTGATTTAATTAAGTTATCCTACAGCGAGTTGGCTGTGGTGAGATGGTCATGGTGAGTTGTCCCATTCTGGTCCCAAAGGTGGTTTTCCAAAAGGCAACTGGGCTTGGGTTTTTTCTTGAAAACGTTTCGCTTCTCATCCAAGAAACTAAACTGAAGAAGTTTCTGGGATGAGAAGCAAAACAGTTTCAAGGGGGGGGAGGGAAACCAAGAAAGTCCAGATGCCTTTTGGAAAAGCCGCTTTGGGACACAGATTGCAGACTTTTGACTGATCACACGGTGCTGGCTTATGTCATTTGCTCCTTCATCTCTTGGCAAAGAAAGGTCATCTTTTTCACACCATCTCTACTTAAACCAACTGTGATCACTCTGAGTTGTTCCTGCTTCTGGCAGACACACCCAGCAAGGTTGTTTTTTCCCCCAATCCGATTGTGTCAGTTTCACTCACAGTTGTCTTTATCAATAAATCTCATAACTTAAATGGCTGGATTGCATCATCAAAATCTAAGCTTTCCCCTTTTAAGTTTTCAGATTGCAAAGTTTGCAAAAGCTATTATAAGGTCATGTAACTTTCTGCAGAGATGTAACTCCCAAAAATGGTTTGAAAGAAATCATCCTTCTTAATATTAACAATTTCTTACTAGAAAATAGAGTTTCTTCTGTTTACCATGCTTTCATAAATATTGAATAAATATAAAAAATAAGTACATTTTTGATAGCAACATGACTCAAGAAGGCTTTGTTAAATTGTAAAAGAATATATTTTAAAATCCCATGAAAAAGATGTTGGTATCACAGAAATCATATGCAATCCAGTCCATGTCTATGTGAAAGTAAATCAGTAGATTCATTCCATGTACTATGTTTAGGACTGCAAGTATTAGCCACATTTAATTGATTCAGTGGATTTGGCTACAAACAGTTGTTTTAATATATAGTCAATGGCTATGTCCATACTGAGCATCAGCCTAGGATTTAGTGTTACAAGAATTATCTTCTCCAAATTTGTGTAATTCCCTCCAATTCTAGCCACAAGAAAGAAGCTTCTGCTTTTGTTTCAGAATCATAGCATCAAATGATCATGTTATACTTGCTTATTTCTATGTGTCAGAAATTAAGATAAAATAATTGCTTTAGATTTAGAAAACATGGAAAGCTCTTATTATTGGAAATAAAACTGTTCAGATTCCTTCACCCAGGTACTTTTGATATGCTCAAGGGAGGCTAGCTTATTTTGACAGTACTAACCCATGGTTTAAGCAGCATGTTGAAACCAGATGGAAATTATATCTTGCCATAATTGTAATATATTTTGCTATTAGCAAAATAAATTTACTGGAGGATGCTTAGTTAAATATGTCAAGTTTAGTAGAAAATGGTTATCACAATTCCTATTAACTGTAACACACAAATTTATTTTCCTCAAAAGATGGGCATCTATGCAGGTGGTCCTCCACTTACAACAGTTCATTTAGTGACCGTTCGAAGTTACAATGGCCCTGAAAAAAAGCGACTTAATGATCTTTTTTCAATGTTATGACTTTTGTAGCACCCCGTGATCACCTGATCAAAATTCAGCCGCTTAGCAACAGGTTCATATTTATGACCTTTGCTGTGTCCCAAGGTCACGTGATCCCCTTCTGTGACCTTCTGTCAAGCAAAAGCCAACGGGGGAAGCCGGATTCAATTAACAGCCGGGTTACTAACTTATCAACTGCAATGATTCATTTAACAACTGAGGCAAGAAAGGTCGTAAAATGGGACAAAATGCACTTAACAACAGAAATTTTGGTCTCAATTGTGTTCGTAAGTTGAGGACTACCTCTCATTGTAATACTTGTTGATGATCTCTTTATAATATATATATATATATTCGGTCAAAACTTTATGAAGGAAGACGTATGGTTCGACCGAAAGAGAGTGGTAGTAAAAAAGCAAATTGGAGGTTTGAGGAAAAACAAAGAAAGATACGCACTAGCAGTCTTTACAAAGTTAAATTTCAAATTTCATACTTTACAATGCTTAGTTATTATCAAATTCAAGTTATTAATTCTTTCCAACTAACACAACATGACAAAACAAAATAAAATTCAAAGAATCCCAATAATCAGGGAGCTAATTGCATAACTAAGATAATGGTTTTGTAGAAGGGTAAGATATGAATCACTTTGCTACATAATTCTTAAAACTTCACCTACCTTGGTCATTAGCCTGTGATGTTTCTGAAACATTAACTGCTAGCTGGCTGCTAAATGAATTTACTCCCATCATACCAGTATGAGCTGGAGTGTTGGCAAGGGTAGGAATCTGATTGTGGTTACGTGGCACACTATATAATGCTTCTGCAATATCGGCTGCTCGTTTCAGGATTATTTCCTATGAAACAGTAAATGGATAATTTTTCTAACATATAGTATCATTTAATCACCCTATATTTCATTTAGCAAATCTTAATAAATGATGCCTAGCGACCTATGGTTATATATCAGGCAGGATTACTGGCAAGATTACATTCCTTTTAACTTACAAACATTGTACATTGTACAATAAAAATTCTATAATTTTCCAGTAGTGAGTTCAGGGCAGAAATAGTTTAAAAATCTTGCCAGCACTTTTACTAATAAAACATCTGTTTCTTTAAAAAAATAAAACACTTCTTTTTGTATTATGCAACAAATTATTGTTTTGATATTTTGTAATACCCAACCCATGTTTTTATCTGGTGCAGCAGTTTTTTTTAAAGCTGTGATCTGCTTGATGATACCAATGTACTTGTGGACCTCTTTGGCCATTACTGTATTTGTGAGGAAGACAATTGGGATCTGCTTGCTTGTTTTGTGGGGCATGCCATACGGCAATAGCACTAATATACTGCTTCATAGTGCTTTATAGCCATCTCCAAGCAATTTACAGAATCAGCATATTACCCTCAACAATCTGGGTCCTCATTTTACTGACTTCAGAAGGATAGAAGGCTGAGTCAACCTTGAGTCGGTCAGGATTGAACTTCTGGCAGTTGGCAGAATTAACCTGCAATACTGCATTCTAACCACTGTGTCATCACAGCTCCTGAATACACCTTCAACAAGGCCAGCTCCATATCCTTGGAGTTCCATGCCTCTCCACCACTACCAGCTCTTTTGTTGTTGTTGTAATTGACCACATTATTGTGGCAACTACTGCTTAAATAAACAAAGTTCCACCACTCTCATGATAGCCACTGCATGCTACTGAATCATAATCTACTATGCTGGTCCAGTATGGGTTGGTAGATAGGTGTTTTTCTATATCTCCACTCTAGACCTGAGAGAGATGGGCAAAAATATCATGCAACCAGCTTCTGTGTCTATGGAGGGACTAGAACCTGGGTCTCACAACTCCTGGTTCAGAATTTTAACCATTCCACCACACAGGCTCTTGATAACTGTCATATGTTATCAAAATTCTAAACATAGTTGGTGGTCAAATAGGGTTCACCTTAGTCCCAAATACATAGACTACATTCAGTGTTGTCTTTTATTACAGCTGCTTCAGCTAAAATTATATACTGGGATAGAAAAACTGGTTTTGCAAGCAAAAGAATCAATGAATTTAAATTTTTCTTAAGAACATTGTTTCATATCAAACTGCCAAGTGACCAATAGAACTTTGCTGTGCATTGAATAAATGCACTGGTACTTTGTTAGACATTCAAGATGCAAAATACCTGCTATTGTAGGGCTGGGTTCAGAGACCATGCTAAGTCATGATTTGCTCTAACTATGGTTGAAAAAACCACAATGGGTGGTTCAGACACTAAACCACAAACCGTGGTTTCTAAACCATAATGAATAAGTTGATGCAACACATTCAACCAAAATCAAATAAACCACAATATGATTTACTGCAATATCTGAATCCAGTCAGTGTAGAAGTAAATAGATATGTAGGTGAGGAAGACAATCGGGACGTACCTGATTGTTGTGGGGCATACCATACAGAGCTTCAACAAGGTCAGCTGCTCTTTTAAGTAATACTTCCTAAAGGGAAAAAAAGAACAGTGTATTGTGAAAATGGATACAGCAAGGACTTAGCATCCATTGTTTTGAATTCCTGCTAAACTAGATAAAGCATATTAACTTGACTGTGTTGTTATATGAAAGAGAGAGAGAAGTTTTACAAAGACAGTCAGACATTTTGCTTTGGAAGGAAAAAAAGTATTTGGGTTCAAGTCAAAGTCAGATAGGAACCTAAAAATAATAATGCATTTTACATCCAGCTGTTCAATTATGACTGACTAGAAAAGGTGTTTGCTGCTGTAGCATGTAGCTCTGGTGCCGAATTAGTGAAATCAGTGCTTGAGGTTTAATGATGTAGTCTTATGGGTATTAAACAAACAAACACATGGTAGAGATATGAAAGGCACAGGCATCACATTTGGCTGTTAATTCCTAGCACTTTAGTGGTGAAGAACAATAAGCAATTTTCCATATCTTAATTAAACTGGCAGAGTCCTTAAAGACAACATCTCACCCCTAATTCATGCCCCAAATTTGCAAGTGAGTTCAATGCTTATTCCTCTTTATTTTGAACAATAAAGTGAATTAACTTGGGTTAATCTAGTTCTTTCATAATGACATTAAGAAATTTTTCAATTAACCTCTTTGACTGCATGTTGTAAAGGACTTCATAAATGACTTCACATTCAGAGAGTGTTGAGTACTTGTGCCTGGGGGCATGGATGCACTGAATTTTGTCTTATCCCTGTCTGCATGCCTACCTCCAGTTTTACGATTGGAGAGGATTAATCCATACTTTAGTTAATTTTAAATACAAACGGACTTAAATCTGAATATTTATCCTTCAGCTGCAATAAGTTTACTTTTGGGGTATGTGTGATACGGGCAGGTTATGGGGAATGCGGATATGGGTTTTGAGATGCTAGAATGCTAACTGTTTTCAGTGCTTTCTTAAGATTTGATCTATGTTTTCATGACAATGATCCTGACGGATTTAAAAATGATACTTCTGAGTATTCAAGGAGCCCTACCCTAAAATTGCACGTATAGAAACTGAGAGTTTTGGAGTTTGCATTTATTAGGCCAATGCACATCATTCCAATAGGGGAATGAATACGGAAATATGTACCAATCATGTTTTCCAATATATTCATGGGAATATATGGGAATCTCACTACATGCAGCAATAGTACACTGCTATAATTAGCCATAGATTTCCATTTTGCAATGGAATGATGTACAGAATGAGCAACTCGCATGTGACTAATGTGA
>NW_015386441.1:969448-971948 GCF_001527695.2 Protobothrops mucrosquamatus | reverse complement strand
TTTGGTTGGAAGGCAAGGATATATACAGGAGAGCAATATGCCATTTTCCTACATTTTATTTACTGCAACTCTCGATTTTGCTATGCCTGATCATATATGTGATGAGAATAAATTCACTGAAACTTGTAAACATGAAGTGACTAACCTTTGGTAACCGTTCTGGATCACCTGGATGCCGTGGAATGACTTTCTGCAATCTCTGGAATCCATAATCTATTGTTGGTTCATTAAGGGCTGAAAAAGCATACAGAACAATGTGTCAGTCTGTAGTTATTAGCAAACATATGAAAAGAACAGGCTGACTAAACCCTTGCAATTTTTTCTTTAAAAAACAGATTTCTTGGAACTCATCTTCCTGACTCTTCTTGTTTTCACTCATGGAGAATATTCTTTGTGTCCATAATTAGAAGGATACGTGTAATAGTGGAATTGCCAAAAAAAAGCATATTGCAAAAATAATAATAATAATAAAATGGTTGGCACAGTAACAAAAGTTACAGGTCTTGAAGCCATATATAGCACTCACCAGAGTAATGATATGATGTCTGCATTTCTATACTGTCTGTGAATTTATGGGAAACTGGCAATTATGACATATGTCCAGCTATTGCTTGCTTCAGATTTATCCCTGTGGTCCTTTTTTGTCTAGCATATTGCCTGAGCACAAACCAGGCAGGAGGAGCACTTAATCTTGCAAAGCTTTAATAATCTGTGAATGGCTGACTACAGACTGATGTAGAGCACTATCATTCTACAGCTGCAAACCACTAGCCTCACAAAATTGCAGGCCACAAATAGTAATTAATCTTTTTATCCCTCAAATTGTAATTTTGACTATGAACTGTGCTTGGTCATAAATCAGCAGCACATGCTGCTGTGTACAGTGCATGAATCATGAATTTGACTCAGTTAGACTGCACACATTGTGTTTAACAAGCTTTGCAAGGAGTCATAGGGCTTTATTATAGCTCTGCCTGACTCAAACAAAAACTGAGCCTGGAGGCCCAACGACTCAAGTTAAGATGAAAATACTTATTAGAGTATATTACTTCCTGATGTAGATATCGTTTTTAACAGAGTAACTGCATGGTGCATGGCGCTACATAAATCAATGGGACTAATAAGAACTGCCTCCATCTATTCATTACTCAGCGTAGAATTTAGACTATCACTCATTAGTCAGCATGTAATTTGATGATTAACACCAAACAGCTCAGCAGGTTTGTTGAGCAAAAGCGATGGCAAAAAAGAAAAAAAAATGCTTATAATTTGCTAGTTCATTAATACACCCTGATATTTGGTTTTTTTTAAATAACTGGCTCATAATATTATTAAGTGCTTTTGTTTTTTGTGTAAACATACAATAGTACATCTCATAATCAATGCATGGAGGCTCCCACAATAAGCACTCAATAACATAGCAGAAAGTTGAAGACTGCAATATGATTTGACATTCCATCATGCATCCCGGAGACAAAGGTCCACATAGGAATGTGAAGTAAGACATTTTCTTGTTAATAAAGCATTGATCCGATGTATTGATTTTACATGACATGGCTTTTGCTGGGATTTCACCCTCCTTTTTCTTTGCAAATAGTAAAGCTCTTCAAAATGCCTTGGCGTCTGTGACATGGCAAAATTTCTAACTCTCTGTGATGTAAATTCTATATGTGTAAAACCACTTCATAATCAGACCATTAATCATCAGAAGCTGTCAGCACTGACTTTGGGGACAATTTGTCATGTCTTTGCCTGGTCCCATACTAGTGTGTCAGGCAGAAGCCAAGAGGGTTGGACAGATGAGGGCCTTGTGTAGCCTCACAAAATGACTCGCTGGCAAAATACTGTATAAAAGATAAAGTGTTACTGTTCCCAATTAAGGAACAAAAAAAGGTAGCAGTCAGTGCTCACGTAATAGATCAGAGCTGTTGTTGCTTCTTCAACTTTCCGGCTAATCGCTATGACTGTTTGACTTCATGAAAGGTCTGACGGAAGGTGATCAGAAAAGATAGATGGCCAACCTCAATTGATTTCATGCAGATATAACTGACAGGTGATGGGGGCTTTGATGCAAGCTTTCAAAGGCTTTATGATTTACAATAACCCTACATTTCTATGCTAGGAATTACACCTCCAAATGTTTCAATTTATATTACAGTATCAATCTTACAACCATAGAAGAATTTGAAGTTCTACAGATATAATTGCAAAGCTAGACTGGCACTAGGAAGACAATGACAAAACCTGAAGAATGGAAGAATACTGTTCTGCCTAAAATAATAATTAGTACTTTGTCCCTTTATAATATGTAGAATTCTATGTCTTTCATCTGACAAATGTACAGTATTCCAAGCAGAATTCTGACTCACATATAACCATGAATATCTGTGTACAGGCATACATTTGCATGCAAGAATGAGAAAAGATTGCCCCTCTCTTTAAATTATGATAAAGCTGTCTTTTATTTAAAATTCTTTGAGCTTCTGATAATTGGGCATTG
>NW_015386441.1:944448-964448 GCF_001527695.2 Protobothrops mucrosquamatus | reverse complement strand
CATGAGCATCAAATATTATTCACCTGTCAACTTCATACAAAGTATTCAAAGAAATTCGGAAACCTATTTGATGTCCAAGTGCTTATAAATTCAATGGCTATTTTCCATTCTATTGAAAAGGCCAGAGCACAAAAACATTATGCCCATCAATTGTTTTCATGATATTCCTTCCACAATAGTCCACACCTTAACTGGGCAAAGCCTAAATTCATAGAGAAGGACAAGGAGATAAACAACTGTTTGTCAAAGAGATTAAGACATCTAGGCCACATTAAATTACCATTTAAAAACAAGGAAGAGAAAGCAGGAAAATTGCAAAAAGAGAAAAAGATCCTGTGGTTCAAGTCAAGATGCCAGAATCAATCTGGAGACCATTTAGTAGTAATCTTATTTTTAAGATTGGATTGTAATTCTTAATTCATGTCCATATTGGAATTAATGGAAATGTATCTACCTTCCTAAAAGTAGCAATTCAATTTGTCCCCCACAAATAAAAATCAAACCTTTGTGGCACTTTAAAAAATGTTTTAATTAACTGATACAGTATGAATGGAACAGCTATCCTAACAAGCTAAAAGTATGATACTTTAAATGCAATGTTTTGTAATTATACATTCATATTCTTCTGTTAAGGCAATGTGTATATGTATAAAACATGAGAATAGCAGTTATCTCAAAGAGGTATTTCTAACTAGAGAGTTGTTTATGATTTTAAAATATCTCTGCAAATACTGATATTGTCAAATCCTGCAGTACAAAATAAAAATGAGAAAGATTTCCCTTTATGTAGCCCTGATGATAGAATGCTGAAAAGTAAAGGCTTTTCAACTTGGACAAAGAGTATCAACCACCAATGTAGTTTTTCACAGGTAAGATGTTCATAGCTCAATTTAGTTCTGTGGTACAAGCAGGACAAAGAGACTTTTTGAGTTCTTCTGCTCAAAGTGTTGGAAAAGACAGAGAACAAAAGAGAGGATTTCCAGCCATTAAGAAGACAGAAACAAAATCCCAAGTGGCTTTTTTGTTTTATCAAAAAATGGGGTCAAGATTTAGATCTAGGAAGATTTCAATCCAAACTAGAAAAAAAATATTTTTGCATCAGCCTCTATAGGTCATTCACTAATTGCAGAGAATGAAGCAGCAGCAAGTGTAATGCTGGAGCAGGTTTCCACTTAGGCCAATGAAAGTAAAGCTTTCCAAACAGATGGCAGATGTCCATAACAGCTGCCTGTATGCTGGAGACAGTGTCAGAGGGTGTGCCCTGGAGCTAATCAGTAAACTGAAATTTATCAGCTCTCTAAATTCAAGAAAATCTTATGAAACCCTAAATGCTAGAATGTTATTAACATCCATTCAATAACAATAATGATAGGAGAGATGGGAAGATAAAGAACACAAAATGGTTTATATATTTAATATAATGGTGTATTATATTAAAGGTTTGTTAATAGTTATTAAATGGTTTATTAAACATTACAGTTGGGATTTTTAAAAAAATGAATAGATTTCATTCTGTACTACGCATATATATATATATTATGCTACAATATGTAGCATAATTTAGGAGCTTTCTTCACCGTACTCCAAAATGGCAGATTCTAATTTTTAAAACAGCCAAAAATATCCCTTCAACAATACAGTTCTTGATGAAGAAATGTTCCTTAGATGTTATATTATAGCCTTTGCCTCCATAAGTTTCTCAGTTTCTATAGGGTGCAGTGCAATTTAATGCCATGCACTGTGCCAGCTCCTCAGCATGAAATTCTTATTTGACATTGTGGGAATAACAATTAAAACAAAGTATGCTTGGAATTCTGTTGCAACCAATTTGGGTGTTCTGCCTCTATCAATATTCCTGGTAAGACAGCTGCTATGCACACAAATTCAGGCTAACTATTGATGATTAACACAAAAAAGGTCTATGATGGGGAAAGGGTTTGAATTAGGTACATGTTAATTCTAGACAATGCCAGAAAAAAAATAGAGAAGCTAGCAAACTTATTTTTAAAAATGAACAAAGCCGTCCTTCTTAAAACTTTGACTGTAAGTCAATCTATCTCCTACCCCTGGGTCTGATCTGATGCATTTTTAATCTGATTAACTTTTAGTTAAATAAAATTGAATACAAAATGGAGTGGACTTAACCTAGCTGATAAATCCCTAGTTGAGAATGGAGGATTTGTTGCCAGAGACTCAGACTGCAATGATATGCTGATGAGGTAATTGGAGGAGGAGATACAGATATATCTGCAGCCCCATCAACTTGGAATATTATCTGTGTGGTCTCAGATCTCTCTAAAAAAGCAAAGCTGAAAGTGAAAAAAAGTAGTGTTGCTGCCAAGTCACAACATCTGGCAGTAAACCTGGGAATAATGGACTCTTGTAAAGATGCAGTAGTTTAGTCTCACATACATAGCTTTTCAGATCCAATTAATCTATCAATAACATTTCTTAGATTAGACAAACCTGATTGTGGATATTTTTTTTACCAGGGTGATAACTTGGAAAGTGATATAGCGGAGGCCTCTAGTCACTATTTTCCATGTATTAGGAGCATAATATATGTATTATAGAAAGGCCCCAGTGTAAAAATATGCCAGGTTTCAGAAGACCCAGTTCCAAAAGTTGACTAGGAATGAATCCAGTTCCTTTTTGTTTGTTTGTTTGTTTCTCAGATTCATTGCACCCCAGAAACATTAACATGAGTTATATGGTAAATCTCATGTGCTCTGCTTATGTCCACTCGGTATCCATGTGAATAAGCCTAAGACAGGGAGAATTAACCTAAAAGTGAATTTTATTTGCTGGTGAGGCAGTCAACAGAAACAGAGGTTCCAGCTATGCCTCATAAAATTGGAGCAATAATCTAAAACATTGATAGCTGTAAATAGTCCCAGGGGAATACTTAGTGTCTGGGTTCTAATGCCCATTTGAAAGAGACAGGGGTTTCTATCATTTTCCATATTTCATAGAAGATTGTTTAGACTAAAGACATTCTAGACTATTGGATCCAGATATGACAAGGAAAACTCCAGTATCCTTGGTTCTTCTCTCTTATGCAAAGTAAGATGATATAGTTCATAATAGACCTTCTGGATTTCATTTCCCTGAATATTATTTACCTGTTCCTAGATTTCTTTCAATTAGCAGTCTAGCAACTGTTTTGGATCATTCAAGTTACCTTCTAGATGTCATCCTGTTTTTCTGAGATCAATTAAGACACACAGTGAGCAAAACAAGAATACTTGTTGGATTTATTCCATCCCAAAAGTAGTGTAGCTCTGGTGGACATTGTTTAATGACCATTCTTTCAGTAATTTTTCAAAACTACAACGGTGCTGAACAAATATTCTTTAAAACTAATCCTCTTACTTACAATACCACAGTATTCCCATGTTTACGTGATCATGATCTGGGCGCTCAGCACCCAGCTCACAATTATAATTTTGCAGCTGTCTGCAGTCATGTGATCTCCATTTGCGACCTTCTTTGCCAGCTTCCTACAACAAAATCAATGGGGAAGCCAGCGGAAGGTCGCAAAAGGCAATCATATGATGTCCTTGCTAAACAACAGTGCAGGATTCACTTAACAACTGGGTAGATTATTATTTTTATCTCTACATCTGCACATAAGCAGAATCTTTAAGAAGGGCTGTTTCAGAAGCTACCCAAACAGCATATTCTTTCTGCTTTCTGGAATCTAGCATTATGCGATATTTTATTAACATATCATTTGTATTAACATGTTCCTTAAATTTTACAATGGAATCAGAAGACTATATCACTTCAGAATATAAAGTGGATCATTTCCTTAAAAGATAGCTTTCTCAACATCTCACATCTCGAAAATGTGCAAATAATGTGAAACTGAAAGTTAATACCTAGGATTTCCACAGGAAGAGAGAATCTTATGTCCTTGATTATTTCCTTAAAAGATTATTTCTTTTTTAGGAACAGAACCTGATGGGTAGGTAGCAATTTATAAAGCTATATGTCAAAACATTTAAATATTATTTAAAGTAATATTATCTCTAGAAGGAGCAATGACACTGTTCATAATAATGCCATTAAAAGTATTTTGAAAAGGGTGCAGGGCCTCTTTCGTGTTGCTGTGATGGATATTTCATTGTTTGGTGATCCCAAAGTTAGCAAGTAAAGGAATGGAAAACTCTAAACGAGCTAGGTTTCCTAAGGACAATATTGTATATAATTTGGAGGCATTAATCAGTTCTCTAATTGGTATGCCTGAATAATCCACATTTGCAAATATGTTTTTACTGAATCCATGTTTATGTGTATAGCAAAACATATAATGGCAGTGAATTTATTCAATACATTTCCACAAACTTTATATAATCAGTGGTAACACAATATCAATAGAAATAGCACTTAGACTTATATAACACTTCATAGTGCTTTACAGCATTCTGTAAGTGGTTTATAGAGCAGCATATTGCTCCCAACAATCTGGGTCCTCATTTTACCGATCTCAGAAGGATGGAAGGCTGAGTCAACCTTGAGCCGGTCAGGATTGAACTCCTGGCAGTTGGCAGAGTCAGCTTGCAATATTGCATTCTAACCACTGCACCACCACAGTTCTTGCATATGACTGAGGGCTGCTATCATGATATTAGGGATGGGCATTTTACAGCCCATGGATCTCATACCTCCAGATTAAGCTATGGAAATTCAGCTCCTAATAATTGTTGGCACAATTATTTGCAATTTTTGTCCTTCAAGTGGAGCAAAAGAAACGTGCCATGCCTCCATGAGCCTCAGTGCACTTATTTCACAATGTTACATCCCAAAATACCAAGGGGGTGAGGAGTCTCAAAATATTCATTCTCGAAACCCAGTGACATTTCTGCAAACATTGAATAGTCAGTCTTCTGCAGCATCTAGCTGGAAAAAGTTCCCCTTCCTATTCAGATCCAAGTTTACTGTAGAGTCAACAAACTTTGCAAACTGGATTTATTGCATGTTAACTTATGTAATGCAGGTTTTTGCAAATGCAAATTTTCCAATTTTATAAATGATTGAATTCCCGATTAAAAGTATGAAGTGTCCCTAAACTTCTGCAATCAAATTCTGATTTTCATATCGTATTGAACTGGCTTGCTGTAAAACTTTGGCTGGTTTAGGACCTGACAGTCACGACTGACACATGCGTAATCTTATTTCGCTATGGAGTAAGAGACTGAAGATAGAAAGCTTAGTCAGGATCAATTTCATTTGATAAAGCTATTTTAATGTTAATTGATAAAGCTTCTTTAATACTAATTGCATCAGCTCTATATCCAGACTCACTTTTCTTTATTCCATTCTATTTGCTTGAGCTCTTAGCCTAGGTGAGCTCCCAAGTTATGATTGTAGTCTGATAAACTTTTCAGCAGCTTCATCTGCTGAAAAGGCTACAAAAACACTTGAGGAATTCAGATTTATATTTTCATTACTCTGAGGCTGCTCTTGATGCCTCTTGAGCTTTAGCTTATACAGAATTCAGCAATCCTACTGAATTATATTTTGGTGACATTATATTTTGGTATTAGAACTGACTTCATATGCTTTTCTGAGAACTATTCAAGATGGCAGAGTTTTAATTTATGTAGTTCCAATTGTTACACTGCATCGCAATCTCTTGAGAAAAAAACCTGAAAGCCTTCATTTTCTGAAACAATCCAAAAACCAAAGATTCGCATGTATTTTTTTGATCTCCATGAAGTTCTGCTAATAATGCCTAAGCTTCCTTTGAAAAAGATATAAGGTCTTCTCCCCACAAAAATCCCCTGCCTGGCCTTTATAGTTAAATAAATTATTGACACTAGCAAACATTTTGTTTGTTAAAATGTGCAAATTAACAATTTGCTCCAAATCATTATAATGCTGAAATTAACTAGTTATTATTGTGTGTTTAGGACTACATCAGTTTTAGGTAAATCTGACCTGGTTGCAAACCGCTGGCCCCTCAAAAACTACACAGATGGTATTGTTGAATTTGCTACTTGCTTTGAATCCTTGAAGCTTACTCGGCAATTATAAAAACATTAAATATGAGAATGCTAGAATCTGATGAAAAATTCTTGCATTATCCCATGAGTTACGAGAATACTCATGTTAGCAATGTTTTTGGGCACTTGACTTCCAATATGATTTCTGTAAGTACTTAACTAGTGAATCAACGTCCAATAAACAGATGAGGGAAGTTTTCAAAATCATTATTAGAATGATCTGTTCATTCCATCTTATCAATTGTATTACAGGTAGTCCTCGGCTTACAACTATTCATTTCAAAGTTACAATGTCACTGAAAAAAGTAACTTATGACCGTTTTTCACACTTATGAACGTTGTTGCACCCCCCGTGTCACATGATCAAAATTAAAGTGATTGGCAACTGGCATGTATTTATGACAGTTGCACTGTCCCAGGATCATGTGATCACCATTTTAATCTTCCCAGACTGACTTCCGACAAGCAGTTATAAGTTGAGGACTACTTGTGCAGCAATTATAGCTTTTCAACATATTGCTATAAAAGTTTTTTTTAAAGAAAACTCTGTTTTGGGGCATAAACTTATTTGAGCCCTCCTCCCAACTTAACCTTCTTTTAGCTGTGTCCTATGTTAATAGTAATTTTTTTCTCCATTAATTTTGGTCCTATAAAGTCTATCTTTCAATAAATAGGATTTGGTAAGAAAATACATCTAAATAATACTTTAACTGATTAGTTTTGTCGTCTTGAATGAACACTATTGATCCAAGTGACCATTTTGAGCATGGCTTGGATGACATCCTCCAACTGGCCCTTATTATCCTGCTAAATTGGACTATGCCATGGGCTCTTTGAATAAGATAGTCTATTGATCTGAATCAGGGGTGAAAAAATGTCATCCTCCAGATGTTGCTTAATTACACCTTCACCATTGGCCATGCTGAGAAGCATAGTTTAGCAGACATCTGGAAAACCACAGGTTCCTTACTCCCAAACTAGATCACTAAGACTTTATCTATAGCAATAGTTGAGAACACCACAGTATGCTCAAGAAATAAAATAATCCACTAATTTATGCACCAATCATTGGTGAATCTACAATAGAATATCTTTAAACTTGATTTGGCAGACATGGAATTCTTATATGGTTTTAGTTGTCACATACAGGAGATCTTCAACTTATGACCACAATTGAGCCCACATTTTTTGTTGCTAAGTGAAACATTTTAAGTGAATTTTGCCCATTTACAACTTTTTGTGCTACAGTTGTTAAGTGAATCACTGCAGTTAAGTTAGTAACATGGTTGTTAAGTGAATCTGGCTTCCCCATTGACTTTCCTCGTCAGAAGGTCACAAAAAGTGATCATATGACCCTGGGACATGTCAACCGTCACAAATATGAGTCAGTTGCTAAACACCCAAATTTTGATCACATAACTATGTGGATATTGCAACGGTCATAAGTGTGAAAAACAGTCATAAGTCACTTTTTTCAGTGCTATTGTAAATTTGATGGTCACTAAATGAACTGCTGTAAGTAGAGTACTACCTGTATACATGGAAATTCTCAGTGCAATTAAAGGGATATTTATACACTAGTTTCTATCAAATCTTCTAATAAACATGTTTAGAACTTCAACCATACATAATCCTTGGCCTACAAATCAATCACATAGAATAATTTGATCTACCTACAAAACATATACAGTTTTGCACAATTAGGTTCTGTAATCATCATATAAGTAGGTATATCTCTTAATTAGGGAAGGGCAGGAGGTTAATATTCCTACTCATAGCTCTAAACAAATGGGCTGTACTATTTCTATATTTTAAAAAACCTGCAGAAGTTGCAATACGAAATATGAAAATATGGCCAGTATGAATGGTTCCACGCCCACTTAGGAATAAATTTGTTCATTGGACAAAATGACAGAGCACTTCCAGTTTTTCTGTGTTGTTTGTGTATTTTTATATATATATAAAATAACACAATTATTTAATATAACAAAGAAATTATTTGGATTATATCAAAGAACAATAATCCAAAACCAAAAAAGCCACAAGATCAAGATTACTACATAAAGGTAGTCCTTGCTAATGATCTTAAAACAATTTTAATGTTAGAGGATGCCTAAAACAGAATGAAAGAAAATATTAGCTAAAACTGTAAATGTTCACCTTGTGACATAAAAGTACAGCAAGTTAATATGTACAAAAATATGGCATTTTGAGCGTACATTTCACTATGTACATTTGTCCTTTTATTAATATAACAAAGTATTTAAGTCCTATGATACTGAAATATGAATAGTATATCAAAGTAAACAATATGTTCTGTTTTAAACATTAAATAGTCCTAGGTGCTTCCCTAATTGAGATATATTTTAATAATGCAAACCTTAGTTGAGCTTGTCTGTCTTCATATTTGTGGCCTTATTTGGTGATACTCTTCCCATGGGTACTATAGCTAAATATAGAGGTTTCTGCTATCCTTTAAAGACTGAATTGCAGCATATTCTTGTATAGATATATTATGAAAAACAGGATTGTTTTCTTTGATTCATCTGAATTTGCAGTTCCTACAATAACATTTCTTTAAATTGTTTTAAATCCATCCCTCTATTCTGATAGAGAAGTATAGCTATCAAGAAAATGCCACAAATTTCAATAATCAAATGCCTACCAGAGGTAATTCATGTATCAAAGCAAAGATGATGAGAGTGAACATGTGATAAATGGAACTGCTCTCCATTTTTATTACAATATTCAGAAGCTGGAGAAGTACTTTTTAATTACATCCTGCAATTATATGTGCCTCTCCAATTAGCATTATATGAGGAAATTTAATCCAGATTGTCTTTATACAAAGTGAAATATAGAATGTAAACAACAGATAATGTTTAAAGATACCTACAAGCACACTACTATTCTAATGCTTTAAACCAGGTTTCTAATATCAAATATATTTCCTTTTGTAAAAATTAATCAAACAAACAAACCAGAGTGAATAATAATATATCCTATTAATCATGTGTCTTATCTTCAATAAATTATAACAAACATCAATAAAAAGTTAAAAGAGAAAATAAACCATTAATAAAAGGTCTAATTACATTAACTCTCATAAATACCCATATAAATAAATGAATCATTACTACACATTAATTGCCAATAAAACTGATCTCAAACATTTCTTGGGGGAAGAATACCCCAAATTAGGAGGCCACCACAGACAAGGTTTCATATCATTATTCAATACATTTCAGTATTGATAGTACAAAATAGGTCTCCCATTGAGTTGTTTGATATGGGAGAAGTTATTTCTTTAGATAACTGGGCCCAAGTCATTTAGTACATTGTAAATCATTAATAACATCGTATTCAACCCATAAATGAAGAAGAAATGAATGAATGAATGAACAAATGAAAGAATGAATGAATCTTGAAACAATGTTAGTCTCTATCACTTGTACCTGTTAGCATTCTTGTGGTTAAATTTCCAGATATCTTTTCCAAAGCCAGGCTAACTTCAACCATATTATAAAATCCCTAGCAAGATTATTGGAGTATGAATAAAATATACATGGAGTAGCTATATTGGATTAAAGAAGTACATTTTTCCTTCTTGATTTACTCATTTCCAGTAGATGCTATTTACCTAAATCTTGGATCTGACCCACCATCTTATCTAGATTCAGATACGTTTATTAGCCATTATCATCTACTTTACACATGCCTTTTGTGGCTTCAGATGATATAGAGAAATGGTTTAGATGTCATGTTACTTCTCTTTCCTAGATTTTTAAATCTTATTCCTTATTGATTTCATATAGATCAAAGATATACAACTTTAACTGGGCCAGAGGCTGTGTTTGGTCTTTAACCAGCATGTAAGTGACCGCTTTCTCAAAAATAGAGAATAAGATCAAAATAAAAGTTTAATTTTAATTCAGCCAGATATATTTACATTATTACCCTTCAGTCTTATACTGAATAATTTTTGCGTTATGTTTTATTAAAAAGTGTAATTTGGTAGTAACCTTTGAAAATAGTTGGCCCTAAGTCCAAGGCTTCAAAAAACCTTGCACAACTCTTGAGATATTTAAAGGTTTACTTTTGTCCAGATGAAGTACTGCAATCTCAGGCATGAGATGAAGTGATCTCCATTGGTGTTTAAGTTTTTAAGCATTTTATTATTTTATAGATTTTATGTATTATTATTACAGAATTAAGGTACTTATTACTAACTTAAATAATTGAGCATAACTGTATGCATGCTGTCTCTTATTTTTCTCCACTGTACATATAAAAGTCTGTATACTATTACTAATAGTTTGAATTATATTCTAAAAATTATATTCTGCATCAAGTGTAAGCTATTCAAGTACACTCAATTAAAATAATATGAGTTAGATGTTCTGTTCTTGTCATTGTTACATCCTGGCAAACGTTCTGTGTTTATCAAAGTTACGCAATTATGTTTTTACATTTTTTTTTTAAAATTAGAAGCCTTGTTTATATTATTGCCATAGTTTTGTATGTGATATTCACTATCACTTTTTATTTTCTCACACTGTGTTTAATATATTGGGATTACATTTATAGATACTCTTTATGTTTTTTCTTCGTTCCATATTTCTTTTCTTTTTTAAAAAATGACCATACATTCCTTTTGCATTAATTTGATATTTAATTCATTTATATACAATTCACATCATTTTACGTTGATTTGTGTGTTATTATTTGAAATGCGCACTGTAAACTATTTTTTGTAAATGCACTCAGATTGTCTTTGGAATTAAATATATTTGGAGTACATTGTTTTCTTTTCCATTTTCTTTTATTTGGATTATAATGTAAGAAGGACATCAATTTAGTAGCTCTAGAAACTATCAATTGGAAAGGTTTTATTGATATATTATCAGTTTAACTTTTTATTGACTTCCACAAAATTATAGGGAAGATAGTCTATTATATGGAATATGTATGTGCTAAATATATATTATATGTGTGCAAGTGTGTAATACATGTATAGTGACTGTAAAACACGCCTGCCTGCCAATTTTCTTTTATTTTATATATTAATTTATGCCATCAACCATATGAGAAAAAAAGAACAAAGATAGAGATGTTGAAATGCAATAAAATGCTTCTAGAACTCATTCTGAAAATAAATTTATATGTTACTATTTGAAATGTTTTTTAAAACTTTCCTTTTTTAATTACATTTTATAAATGTTAATGGATATAATGGCCCAAGGTTGTACATATTAAATAAATACAACTGAAATGCTATTTTTTTTCTTTTACAAAATTATTATTCACATTCTAGTATATGACCTATGAGGTGAAATTGATAATTCATTCCCATGCCTTCTTAATATGTGTGTTATTAAACTCTTTGAATGGAATATGATCCTATGACTAAATGTCTGTGGAGATTCTCAGTCATCCAGGTCAAAAGTGCTTTTTCAAAAAGCAACTGGACTTTTTTTGTTTTTTTCCTTGAAGACATTTCACTTCTCATCCAAGAAGCTTCTTCAGTTCTGACTGAATGGTGGGGAACGGAAGGATTTATATTCCTTGTAGTCATTGAGTCATTTCAGAAGGCTGACAACCAGATGACTGCAAGAATATATTTCCTTCCATTCCAATATTCAGTCAAAACTGAAGAAGCTTCTCAGATGATAACTGAAACGTCTTCAAGGAAAAAATAAAGTCCAGTTGCTTTTTGAAAAAGCACCTTTAGGACAGCTATAACCAAACATTTAGAACTGCCATAGTGACATATAGTTTTTACATAACTGTGTTTCTAGCCAGCCCTTTTGTAACTAGTATATTCTAGAGCAGGGCTTTTCAACCAGTGGTACGGGTACCACCTGTGGTACATTGGCACCTGGCAGGTGGTACGCGACCATCCCAGAAAAGCGGTAGTGGGGGAGGGGAATGAGTTGAACCGGTGGCAGCACCGGACAAGCCTGAGCGAGAGGTGGCTAGAGCTGCAGGGCTGTCAGGGCTGTCAGGATCAGCGCTTCTTCGGGATTGTTAGGGCTCAGTAGAAGCATCAGGATCAGCGCCAGGCTCCAGCTGGAGCTCGGCGCTGATCCTGGCGCTTCTGCTGAGCCCAGAAGAAGCGCCGATCAGCTGGAATGTTGCAGCATCTCCAGGGTCTTGTGATTTACATTCAGATGCTTGGCAACTGATTCATATTTATGATGGTCACAGTGTCTCGGGGTCATGTGAAGTGACCAAAACCTGCTGCAACCACCCAGTAGACGGGGGGAATAAAAACCAAACACCCCCCTACCCCACCCCCGCTGCCAATCCCCAACAGAAATGCTCACAACAATGGAAACCTCGGACAGGAGGAAGAGCGCCGCCGGGTGGGCAGGCAGGTGTCTTGCTCGGCTGTGGCTTGGGGGGCACTGTTTTCAGTGCCATTGTAACTTCGAACAGTCACTAAGCAAATTGTTGTAAGTCAAGTACTACCTGTACTTTATCACTTTTTTCCCTTTTTTGGGGGGGTCATCAAGTTTTTGACACCTTGCTAAGCGACTGGTGGTACTCGGATATTGCCATATCCTAAAAGTGGTACAATGAGTGAAAAGGTTGAAAAGCCCTGTTCTAGAGCAGGACTGCTAAATCTTGGCAACTTTAAGCTGCATGGACTTCAATTCCCAGAAGTCTGGGAGCTGAAGTCCACACATCTTAAAGTTGCCAAAGTTGAAAAACATTGCTTTTAGAGCAGGAGTCTTCAAACTTGGCCCTTTTATTACTTGCGGACTTCAACTCCCAGAATTACTCAGCCAGCGTGAATGAAATGCATATTTTATAGATTTTTTTAAACTCCCGCCATTATTATTTTTATAAATAATTTAAGCTGGCAATCATACCTAATATTATTTCCTCTTCCTATTTTATCCTTCACAACAATCCTGTGAGGTGGGCTGGGCTGAAAGAAAGTGACTGGCCCAAAGTCACCCAGCTGGCTTTCATGCCTAAGGCATGATTCCTGTAGATTGTTCCTTACGATGAACAACGCGTAGCTTTAGGACTTACAGTCTCTTCACTGATTCCCATCACTCACATCTTACTCTTCCTCATATGATTTGCATGGAAAATTAAAGGCATAGGCATAAGGCAACTTTATCAACTTTATTTCATGAATATGTAGTTCTTTATATATGGTCAACATGAAATGGCAAGGAACTTTCCTTAAATAACATATAGCAGATCCACAAATATTTTTTTCTACTTAGAGATCTAAGATGGACTGGTCCAAATTAGGACAAAGTTATCACCACTAAAATTCTTTCATAATGATGCTAAACACTCTCTTTGTGGAATAATGTTATCTTAGAACATTGAAAGGATTCAGTTGTGCTCTTGAAAGGATTATTACATCACCATCACCCACTCCAAAGAAGTAAATATGCAGACAGCAAAAACACAGTTTCAGTATATATATTGATTGAGACACATACACACACCCATACACACACACACCCATACACAAATAAACATATATATATATATATATACATTTAAATACATATATATTGAAAATATATTTTCTTTCATATGTTATATCAATTAAATATAAAGATGTAATCTAAGAATAAATGTATAAGCAAAATTAATTACTTTGCATACAACTAAATTTTAATAGGTATTAAGTAGAAACAACTTTTTTTTAGGAGGAAGAGGCAAAATTGAAGGCTTTGTTAAATGTTAATTTCCTCAGTTATGGGACCAGAGAGACAATAATTACGCCACGGTGCAGAACATTTATCAGTTTCCCCTTTAGCTGATGCTGCCACAATCTGGAGAAGTCGAGCCAGTTGTGATGCAGCGATCAGACTTTGGTCATAGCTACTTGAAAAAATAAAATAAAATAAAGCACTTTCTGATGATAGACAAATGTGTCTTGTTAGCAACAGCCAAAAAGCGCTTGACTTGTACTAATAACAAAAAGGCCATGTTGGTCACCATGGGTCTTAAAGACGAAGCACCCTGTCACTGCCTTGGTTGGGAAATTAGCAAATAATGTTCCTTTTCTTTGATAAATGGATGACAGCTCTCTCTCACCAATCATTTTTTAACATTTTGATGCATGTCTATGATCCCGCCGGAGGAACAGAAAAGTTTACTGGCCCTCAATTTTCAGATGATGAATGGAACACTCTAAATGTGCGATTTCTGTATGAGGTATAGTTCATTTTAAGCACTTCTAGTAAATGGGTGTCACTGATTAGAACAAATAGTCTACTTGTGCAATAGCACAAATGGGATGTCTCATTCTTCTGGTCTCCTCTGAGACAGGAAAGAAGAGGGACAACAATGACCATGTAATACTTACTGGAACCATGGCTGTTTCAACTGAACAATTTTATGCAATCCTAACATCTAATCACTATGGCAGGTTACTAACATGCTTCTTTCTAACGTTTGTTAGTGGCCTAATTAAATGCTTATTGTGCTAAGAATCTAAAGCCACCTAAAAAGATATTGCTAAATAGAATGCTTTTTTTTTCTGTTTCTACTTGCTTGCATAAAATGTTTTAGGTTATATACATTTGTTAAATTATAAAATGGAAAATCATCAGTTGAAATCATTTTAAAAATCAAATTAGGACACAGATATAATCCTATAGGAAGACAATCTTATCTGTCCTACTGATAATCGGTACATCTGATAAACGAATGCCTAATCCCGTAAAAAGAGAAGGCTGTTTTATGGATAACGAAAAAGTGAAATATATATATATATATATCTTTAAGAGTGTGAAAATATGGCCGCAATTGTTCTTTTAAAAGGCTAGTTCACAAATGTTATCAAATCACTATTTATTGTGTTTTATTAATTATTTTTCACTATAGCAGAGCTCTTCTGTGGTAACGAACCATAATTGAATTTGTACAAGAAATGATCAGATGGTTTGAATTTAACTAAGGCATTAGCATTTAGTTTAGCATAGTAAAAATAGTATGATTTGTGGGAGGCAATTAACAATCATTTGCTCTGTGGATACAAGTAATTTGTTTAAAGAGCACTGACCTATGAGACAGCTAGTTTGTGTTGGCTGTGATGGAAGGGAGCTATTGACTCTGAACACAGTGTAACAGCCCCACTGGAAAAAAAATCACACTGGAATTTACAGAAAAGGTCCTTAAAACACTTGAGATCCTTTCATAAGGTGAAGTGGGTTAAAATGATATAAACTGGCCAAAGTAGAATCAGATATAGATAGGCAAAATATGGACCCTTCCAAGAAACAGCAATCATCTAGTTACAAAAATAAATTATTTTCCATATTATATTTAGCACATAAATATTTCTTAGCTGAAAAGTATTACAGACCTAGAAAAATAAATAAATACTTTTTTTTAATGTATTCATTTGTTGTATTGTACAGCTGCCCATCTCACATTAAAGTGGCTCTGGACAGCAAACAACACTTAATTAAAAAATAAATAAATCCATAAAAACACAATTTTAAAAAAGCTATTTAAAAGGCAATAAAAACACGAGAGAGTGATATTAGTCACATTTAAGGGAACCATCACAAAAATCTCCTTGGTGTCCTGGGTCCCCTCCCCCTCCCAGGCCTCATGGCATAATCAGATCTTGCGGGACTTGAGGAATGTGAGAGGGTTGTAGCTAACCCCACTTCCAAGAGGAGAAGATTCCCTAAGGCAGGTGCTACAACAGAGAAGGACCGCCTTTTGGGACCCGCCAAATGTAATCCCTAGCAAATGGAATCTGTAGCATGACTTGTCTGCCAAATTGTTCAAACTCAACATTTAGATCTCTGTCTCTATCTCTGTTGGATTTGCTTTCTCTAAAATACCCTACTTGTATTTAGAGTATGTGTGCTGAAAATTACATCCTGCATTGCTATTACCTTCTTTATTTCAGCAAAAGATAACCAAACTAAGGAAGAGAGAGAGCAAGTAGCCAAGATGAAAACAACTACCTTAAACCAAGCCAGATCTAATTGGCGTGTAGTTGTAACTGAAGTCAATACATTGCTAAGACTGTCTTTTGTCTATCAGTAGAAGTTATGCAAAATTCACAGGATTTGAAAATAGTAATTCATTGAACCAAGAAAATGGTAACATGTATACATCCAAGTAGTTCAGTTTTGTAAAGCTACCTGTGTAATTATTTCCTACACTTTCAGCTGCATGCTTAAAAATACTAACTGTAAAATAATTTCATTTAGGAGCATACAAATCACAATTTTGATATAATCAAATAACATTGCATGGCTTGTAATGTCATTAAAAAGTAATCTGATAAATTTCATGTAAGAACCGCCAATGTCTACTAGCAAATAAAATGATGAATCAACCTTCAGAAATCTCCTTCATTTGAATATGCCAGGATTTTATTCTTTCAGGTAAGAAATATTGTAATTGTCATTAAACAAGCAAGTGATACATGACTTGACAAATATTAAAACAAGTACTACAGTCAATTATTAATTTGCACTGTTCTCTTTTAAATGCAGCAAATATCTCATTAATTTAATTTTAGGTGCCCACCAGTTTATATTTTACAGTCTGGAAGGCAATTTACTAACTGGCAATTACATACAGAATGATTGTTAATTCTGCTCCTAAGTGCTAGCTGCTTGAAAACTGTTACGTCTCTCTAATTTCTGACCTTCTTACAACAAGGGTGAGGTACATTGGGAATAGCAAGGCCTAGCAGAGAAGAGCTGGACATGTCATTTGTGACTCATTCTTTTAATTCACCGTGCTAATCAACTGAACTGCCACAATCTCCCAAGGTAATTGTATCTTTACAATAGTTGAAAGCAGCAGGCTACAAGGCATAGATGGTATAAGAGACCTTACTCATCCTTCTGAGAATCAGCACAGCCACCGCTCTACATGTGGCTCGTGAAGTCTGGGATTGTGGGGTGCTTTAAATTGGGTAGTTTTATATCAACATACACATATCATTTGAATGCTTCCACTTCTGTACTTTGGAAGCTTCTTTTCCACACTACACCCTTGTTTCGTTCTTCTGCAGCTTTATTACCCTTTGTTCCACCTCATGCTGAGAAGGTTAAATGTTAGAATGCCAAGCCAGACTGCAAGCATGGTGGGATACTGATGAGAACCAGATGCCCTGGAGATTCTACCCCTCCTTCTTACGGGACTACATAATTTTCATATTGTGAAATACAGTGAAGTTTGGCTCAGTTTTCAGGGGTGAGTGTAATTTCCAATGATTATCTCGTTGTCCCCATCAATTTTGGGGCAATACAAATCAGACTGAAGTTTCCAGGTCAGACAGGCTGTGACCTTACCCTTCCTCTTACTTTCTCTAGCCATGTAGTACCTGAGACATGTAATAACTTGTAGCTTTTTTTATTTGTAGGCTTTCAGTAAATTAATTGCAGCCAGAAAGGTTTTAGTAACTTTGATTCCCTGAAATGTCATTCGTTCTTATGTCCTATGACTTCTTGGGACAAAGACTACATTGACCAGTGTAGTAGTGTGGATTTTAAACAGTGGCAAATTGGGAAAATTGCCATGAAAAAACTACTAAATAAATTAAATTCATCTACTAAGACTGGATTCTCATTAGTACATGCAATAAAGTCATTGAAACAACTCGTTTAGTTTGGAACTTATTAATTGCTGCTTTTAAAACAAAACAGTCTTACACAAACATACACACACTACATACCCAAACACACACACATATTGCTACTTAAATAGTAACAGGGCTATTACTGAAAAAAATATCAAAATTATTGCATAACAGTCCAGGACTTGTAGTATCACATTTGCAATATTACACTTCCGATCTATGTTAAGTCTGCTGCAGAAATTCTAGTAAAACTCTCTCTCTCTCTCTCTCTCTCTCTCTCTCTCTCTCTCTCTCTCTCTCTCTCTCTCTCTCTCTCTCTCTCTCTCTCTCTCTCTCTCTGAGTGTGTGTGTGTTTAATCACGTTGTCAACTTAACTATTTAAAAGATAACAGCTAGATTACTTATTTAACTATATTGTAATTAACCAACACAACAGCTAGGTTAAAAAGAACTAAATAAATGCATTATGATTTATCTCTATGGAACTTTTTCAATAATCTACTGCTGCTATTTTGTCATGAGATTGCTGGAAGGCTTTCAGGTAATTTTTTATTAGTTTATTCTGACTTAGATGCAGTACATATTCTTTTGAACTCTAATGGTCAGTCACTTCAGAACACCAGAATGAAACTTTTTAGAAATTTAGGATTTAACTAGAAGCTATGCACAGACATTTGTTTCTAACCAGACTAATGGCAAAATGCTCCACCCTTTTGTGCTTGCAGAATAAAATCACATGCAACTATGGAAGAAGCAAAATTTGCATCAAAAAGTCATTGTCCATAGTAATTTCTTGTTCCTTCATGTAGACACCTATATGTATGATCGAGGTTAAAACATCAGCCATGAGTTTTAAGATGTCCACAAGAAAGACACTTAATACTTAGACAACCATTTAGCCTTATATATACTTTTACCCATGATTTCTTTTAAAGTCCAATGTGCAATCTTGTTAAAACAACAACCACAGATCATTTTATAATTAATTCCAAATCTGTTCAAATGGGACAGCTAGGGGAAAAAGTGCTATTTCAGCATGTATTCAAACTTAGTATTACTTTAAGATGTATGCATTATCACTAATCTATCATGTATTTTTATTTGTCTGTTTTTATTCTAGTCCTACCCTTTATACTATTAAACTATTTTTAATGAGTCTACCAACACTTTACAGGCATCATACTGTACATATGATAAATACTGTAAATCAGCTGAGTTCTTTCCCTGGGATTATGCATCCCCCAAAAATATATATTTGGTTTAAAGATGGGGCTATCCACATCCCCTATTGATGCCAAAGACTATTTTTATTTTCAAATCTGGTACCGTAAAGAATATCCAACATGGCATCATCATAATCAATTATTACTTCCTTTACTTTGGATATGTGTTCATCACATATGTCATTGATGCTCTTTTTATAGATTTTTATCTAATTCTTTATTTAAGAATTCTAATGAAATATTTAGAAATGATTTTTGAGAAAATCCATTTCACATAAATTCTGCCCAACTCTGATTTACTTTTGAAAACTTAAACACAATTTAAATACGCATTAGCTAACATAATGCAGAAGACTTCACTTTTTTCCATTATATAAATTCTCTCTCTCTCTCTCTCTCTCTCTCTCTCTCTCTCTCTCTCTCTCTCTCTCTCTCTATCTCTCTCTCACACACACACACACACACACACACACACAGAGTCACATAGAGTACATTTAAATTTGCTCATAAACCTCTTACACTGGGATAAATCTCTCAGAGGCAGTTCAATTAATCTGGATCAAGTGACTGGATAATTTAAAATATGAAAGTGACACTTTTTTCCTCATATTTCCAACTCTACTGGAAATATATTTTAAGTTTTATATAGCCAGATATAATATTTCCCATTAAAAATCTTTCTCCCACACATAGACTACACACATACATACCCACACACAATTTACATATGATCAGTACGACTTGTGTTCATTCTTGATTACATATTCCTCCTGACAAAATTGTCAGTAAAACGATTATTACAATTTATGACTACATTTGGCTTTTTTAACTAGTATGTTCTTTGGATTTCTTTTTTAGAGTAAAAAAGAGTTTACATACAAAAAGATTATGTATTTGCAAAATTTGAATTTGTTTCTGTTTTCATTACATGTTACAGTAATGCCCATTCATAGTAATTACTGCAACCACAATTGGTCCCTACAATATTTACAATGAGGTCTACATTTATGAAATATTATGTTGTTAAACAAAAATATTTAAAACAATATTATGCAATCACAGACCACAGTACGCATTCATTAATTTTAACAGAATGTAAACTTGACTATCCTACTAAGGCTAGTAGCATCCAGAGGATGCTGTGAAACTTAGGCTTGCACACGTAAAGTCTATTTTATT
>NW_015386441.1:919448-939448 GCF_001527695.2 Protobothrops mucrosquamatus | reverse complement strand
TTATTAGGTTTTCTATTTAGAGATTATTTTATAATTTGCTTCCCTGAAACTTTATTCCAAGATATTCTTATTTGGATGGATTAAGATTTAATCAGAATATATTCTTAAGAATTCATTATTAATTTTAAATGGAACCAGTAGGCCTCCAGTTGTTACAAGTATGTCACTTAGTTTCATAAATGTAATAATCTGATGGCAGGTTATAGTTCTTTGATGTCAGTTTTAAGGCTCTATTTTTTTCAGTTTCACCATAATAGTGATAATTAATAAAAAAAATTGTCTTAGACATGAGAACAACCTGGGTGCTTTTCTGAGCTTTATTCTTTAAAAGAAATGGATGAGGTTTATTTTTCTTCTATTCTAACACATAATTTTCCTTAATATAGAGATTGTCCTTATTATGCTTCTCGCATGACTTTTTACAAGTTAGTTTTTATACTACATATAAAATGAAACGGCCATGTTTTGCTTGAGATCATACTAGTAAATGTACTAATATTAGCAGAGATTGATCTAAATGATAACCTAATATTCTATAGAACTAAGCTCATAATGATGCTAGTTTTTGTCTTTCCATCATATGTCTGTCTGTCTGTCTGTCTGTCTGTCTGTCTGTCTGTCTGTCTCTCTCTCTCTTTCTCTCAGGAAGAAAAGGACTAAGACAGAATTCAGCCCTCTTAATTGTAAGCCTCATTAGTGATGGTTGCCAGGCAAATACACACCTATGAAAGAAGTAAACAATACGTCATAGATCATAATGACTCTTGTGCTTGGGGCAACCTTTAATTATTATATATTTTTTGTTCTCTCTTACCTTAGCTATTAGAGAAGAAAAACATTTTTCTTCTGCAAAGAACATTAAAATTCTGATACCTAAATTATATTTTAATTAGTTCACCATTGCATGTAATCACCATTCCTTTATGTTTTCAGTAAATCTGATTCACTATTTGTAGATTGTTGAGTTTTAATGAAAAGGCTGGTCAACTGTACAGTAGAGTCTAGTTGCCTAGCTTAAGTAGGCACATAACAATGGTATATGAAGTAAAGTGTTGATTCTTGACATAAGAAGTTCAACAACAAACAAGCAGATTGTATATCACGGCATCTAATCCATTATCATGTTTATGATCATGGCTAGCTACATTCCTAAGGGCATAAGATGGACATGAGGACACAAGTCCTATTTGCTTTTGTTCACATTGTTCAGAATCAGAAAAAGTCTCTCTCTCTTTCTCTCTCTATATAATATATCTTGGAGGTCATATCTATTTGAGATCATATGACAATAAGCTCCCATTGATAGTTTTATTTTTTGTCAATTTATTGAGTACCTTTTGAAAGTCAGAGGTTAATGTGCATCACTACATCCCCTACAATCAAAATCCATAATTTAATTATAAACAGTGTCAAGAAGTAACATGTGAAGAAATCATTTTCTGTTTGCAAATAAGCATGGCTTGAGAATTATGAAAGAATTAAACGTTGAGTTTATCCTGATTTAGGGGAATGCAAGAAGCCATTCTTCAACATTGATGAATGTAATGTAAGTACAAGGCATCTCACAGAATACAGTATCATTACACCCACATCATAACCTTTGCAATTCACCAGGATTCACTGACCCTACGTATTATTATTATTATTATTATTATTATTATTATTATTATTATTATTATTATTATTATTATTATTATTATTATTATTATTATTATTATTATTTTAAGATGCAGGGAGCATGGGACAAAGACCTCTTCTGTCACCAGTGGCAAAGACATATAGGTGAATTCAGCCTATTGATTTATAAGTCTTAAGGTAGATAAAATAGTTATTATTTGCAGGATTAATTTCTTGCGCAACTAGCTTATAACTTGACATTAGGTCAACTAATTAGACACCATGTTCTCCGTTAATGGTATTTTTGCATTTCTGTTTCAATGTTAACCAAATATTGGTTGTGATGTTTGCATCCTGAAACTGTTCTTCCCTGTTCTGAAAAGCTATAAATCTAACTTTTATTTTTCAAACAGTTGTCTCCATGTTTGTTATTTCTGTAATTTAAGCACTAGCATAGTGTATTCTAATTTTTATTGTATTGTTTCTTCTGCTGTGGAAGATCATATGTATGGCAAAAAGTGGCCTATTAATGGTATAAATAAACACCTTTTTTACCTGAAAAGAAAGCAGAATTTAATGTAATGTTTTCAACTCCCAAAGGAAGATTAAGCAAAAAAAACAACCCCTCTGATCTGTATTATCTGAAAACTATTACTACATTGTCAGTGACAACTTTTTTATTTTAAATATAAATTATTTGGGGAAAACATTATTTATTTTTCAGTAAAATGTAACACGTATTGCTTTATACTTTTAGAAATGTATCCATTATTACTCTACAGATTTGTAAGGTATCAGTAGCTCTTTCAATAAAAGTAGCTGGGATTGGATTTGGCCTTACCTAAATCCTAGATAAATATCAGATGTTAGATGCTTGAATATGCAACATGCAGTGGTTGACAGTGTTTTATTTTAGAGAATTGAAATTACTTTTCTCTTTGTACACTAACATTTTTAGGGGAAAAAAAGGATGAGGAGACATAGTGCCTTAATGTGCTGCAGTAAGGCCCAGTCCAGTGAGTGAAGTCATAGTAAATTCTTTACAAAAACTACCATTGATCATGTTTTAAGGTTCTATGCAAACTTACATGCATAATGTATATTTTTCCGATGATTTCAAAAAGCCAAAGTGAAAGAAAATCGAACTGAAACAGAAAAAGCTGATAGCAAATAAATAGAGAAGAATAGAAAATGGCTGAACATTGCAGATGTTAGATGTTATAAAGAAAGTTAAGTCAAAAGCAAATAAAGAAGGAACAACCTTGTTTTTAAAGTGGAATCAGAAAAGCTAATGCATTTTAATGGGATGAATCCGGAGGACAAAGAAACCATGATAAATAAATAAATATGGTGGTGTGCGGAAAAAAAATGGTGCAAAGAAAGCATTGCAAATTAAAAAGGCATGTAAATGTGTGCCTACCATTTTCCAGATAAGAAGGGGCCGTACCTTCTGAGGGGTCAAGGCGGCGAGCCCGCCTTCCATGTTTGGAGTTGTTGTGTACAAACATGTTGTCTGAGACAGCCAGAACATGGCCATCCACATTGACTGTTGTTGATACAACAACCTAGGGGGTAAAGAAAGAAAAGAAAGACATTTCTTTTTTGAAACATACACACTTTGAAAATGGGGTGCACCTATTGCAATAAATCTCATGCTGAAAAATATGTTTAATGTAGTATGCTATTTTTATGAACACTGTGTTATTCATAGATGCAATTCACTCTTTTTTTGGCTATTGCGGGAGATTTTTCTACACACAGTTCCCCTCCCTTCTTCAACACCCTCACGCTAATTAGAGTTTAATCTCCTATTATGCTAACAAATGAATTCAATTCTAGGAAAATATTCTTCTAGTCATTTGTTTCAGAAACACCCCTCTAACCACTCATTTTAAAAGCTACTGTTTTGATTGATCTGTTGATATATTGATTAGATAGTTTATCTAATTAAAATTTGTACACTTGAGACTGTCTTCAAATGAAGAATTGTGAGCACTCAAAGTCAAAGGGGAAAACACTTCATAAATCAGTAGCTATATGTAACTTTCTGCTGTTCTCTTCAGAAATGATCTTTAGGTCATTTTTGCTATCATATTTACAAAGCAATCTTATAAATAGCTGTTATGAGACAAGGAATTTTCAAAAATAGAAGAATTGTCTCATTTAAAGATTGAAAAGGGAAAAAAAAATGGCATTCCCTTCCACTATAATAAACATTACTATTCCTTGGCCTGGTATAATTTGACACAGGATGGTTTTAGCTTCTTCGTGCAACTCACACGGAACATTTCTTTTGCACTTTCTAGAATCTGAGAAAAAGAAATCCAGAACAGATATTGACACCTTCCTTGAGATTGTAGCTATTCTAGTGCACCATCAAAATATTCTATGGATTACTTAGCAAGGTAGAAACAGACATAAGGAGATGTTTACATCCCTTCATCTTTTTTTCTGTTTTTTTAAAAGAATATGCCTTCTTTCTGCATGCAGTACAGAAATACCCTTTCTCAGTGCTTTTTTTGTAAAAAAAAAAAAAAAAAAAAAAAAGATGCCGGAACTCACACATGTCATACAACCCGCCTTGCCTACTCTACAAAATTCCATCCAAAAAGGTGCCGTTCTGGGTGTTCTATGACAAAAAAAGCCCTGCTCTTTCTAGCTATATACAATTCTCTCACGTCAGATGAGATCTAGGAAGCCATTGGATCTTTCAAATCCAAATATTTTTCCCTTTTCCCCTCATTCAATTATCAGAATCAGATTTCATGAAAATTCTAAATTTCCATTTTTTGTCCTTCTGAGAGAGAAAAAAAGATTCACAAAATGCTATGAAAAGAACTAGAAGAAGATTAACCTATGTTAGATTTGCACATCTATGTCAGAATAATTCTGATCACCAAAATTATAAATTATTCTCCAAAGAACTTTAAGGTTCTTTGCACATGACACTAAGCTGGCAGGAATAGCCAACACCCTAGAAAAAAAGCTCAGGATCCAAAAGGTTGTTGAGCAATGGGCCCTATCTAACAAAATGAAATTTAATATAGAGAAAAGCAAGGTTTTACACCTAGGCAGGAAAAACTAAAGGTACAAGTATGGATTAGGTGAAACCTAGTGGATGATCACTTAAATATGAGCCAGTAGTATGCAGCAGCAACCAAAAAAAGTTAACATAATCCTTGGTTGTATAAACAGAGGCATAGAATTCAAAATCATGCAAAGTATTAGTACCACTTTATAAAGCTTTTGTAAGACCACACTTGGAATACTGCATCCAGTTTTGATCACCACATTACAAAAAAGAGGTTGAGACTTTGGAAAAAGTGCAGAGAACAACAACTAAGATGAATAAGGGCCCGGAGACTAAAACATATGATGAAGGTTGCAAGAATTGGGTATGGCTAGTCTAGAGAAAAGAAGGACTAGGGATAACATGTTCCAGTATTTGAGGGTCTGTCACAAAGAAGAGGGGGGCAACCTATTTACCAAAGCATCAGAAGGCAAGACAAGAAACAATGAATGGAAACTAATCAAGGAGAGAAACAATCTGGAATTAAGGAGAAACTTCCTAACAGTGAGGACAATTAACCAGTGGAACAGATTGCCTTCATAAGTTGTGGATGCTTCATCACTGAAGATTTTTCAGAAAAGACGAGACAGCCACCTGCTTGAGCAGGGGGTTGGTAGAAGACCTCCAAGGTCCCTTCCAGCTCTATTCTGATTGATTGAATGCATTCTTAATGTGCGATAACTAATGTTTTCTGCAACTGAAAACAGCATAGTGAATATGAATATCAAAAATGACTTCAGTCACTTCTAATTCAGAAAGTAGCCATAATCAACTTAATTCATATGTTGATTTATTCTACCATGACAATGATTTTTTCTTTCTTATCTTTAATTGGAACTCTTCTATTTCCAAGTTCAGAAGCACATTGACCAACTAAAAACTAAATTTAACCCTGGCTATTACTATCGCTGTGTCCACCACAGGAAAGTGATGGATAAGGCTTTCCAACTATTTCTTAGCACAAACTTTAAAATGAATACTTACAAAAATGAAAATTCTTGCATTAACATCTATCCATTAGATGTTAGGTGCCATTTTACTGTAATGATCAATTATATCATTATAATGAAAAGCCTTTCCTATTGCATTCCATATATAGACTTGTAAGATACTTTCGTATGTTGTATTTATTGTAAGGATCCTATATGTGCTTGTAAGTTACAAATCAAACTTAGAAAATTATATCAAAAACTGAGACAGAAACTCCAGTGACAACAATGTGTATAGTAGTTAAGGTTTGACTAGGTTAAGCATTTGACTAGGACCAAAAAAATCTAGATGCACCTTCAGCCATAGATACTCATAGAGAGACAAAATAAATGGAACCACACACTTATTCTCCATCCAAATACCTTACAGCAGGGGTCCCCAACCCCGGTCAGCTGCTGGCACCAGTCCATGGCCTGTAGGGAACCAGCCCGCACAAGCGGCAGGAGAGCACGCAAAGCTTCATTTGCACATGCACAGGATCTAGGCTGCATGTGCTAAACCATCCCTCCCCTACTGCTACTGCCAGCACCAGTCCATGGAACCAGAAAGATTGGGGACTGCTGCCTTACAGGATTTTTGTGAATCTGTATTGCTTGAAATTCTGGAGATAAGGTGAGATATTAATCTACTATATAAATAAATAAAAATGTTTCACTACTTCTGTACTGTCATTTCTCTAGGTTTCTGTCCTTTTTCTAATGAACTACTTATTTTTCTAGGGCTAAGATTACGAAAGGTTCTATGCATATTGACAAAATCACACATTTCTTGAAAGAAGAGAAAGGAAGAAAGGAACAACTTACAATGGTATCACAGATAAATTAACGCAATATACTTTCCCTTTGGAAACCAGTGAGTACAAGGCATCAGATGTAAATTCTTTTATATTTTCAATGTTTTAGATCACCTTTGATCCTGTTTTTTTTCCACATGCTCTAATTAGCTATCAGCTATTATAGCACCTTCTCCTGTATATTCGGCCTCCTCTGAGGCAGCCATCTGTGTTCCCCTTGAGAAAAGCCCGAGGGTGTTTCTCTAGAAGTCTGTGATTCTGCAGCCTGCACTGTTTTCTCAGGGAAAAAAAAAAGCAAAACAACCCTCCCCCCCTCCCAAAAATACACATGTACAGACTGTATTTTTGCCTTGGTTATCCATTTTAAGGGGCTCACACTGTTAACTATTTACAACATTTTAAATTTCATCCTATCTATAGCTCGCGGTTTTTAGCTTTCGTGAGTTATAAGATGATTCATACCCCACATAAAGTTTAAAATGTTTTTAGGACTGAATTGTCAAAACAGTTGTCCATAGAATGAAACATATTTAAGTATAGTTCTAAACCAGGTTTTTGCCTCATTTATGCACTACAAATATATCAGTGAGTACCAATATGGGGGGAAGAGGGTGTTGTCCACGAAAGTATATTTATATTCTCTTTAGTTTTATTTGATTGGCTCATTTTTGCCGTGCTTCTAATGAAAACGCTGACACACATATTTTTAAAACAGGTTTAAAATCTTGTTTAAGACCTGACATCCTGTTAAATCTACTTAAACATTGTAAGAAGTCGGCTTATTATCTACGGAAGCTGAACTTTCTAGGAGTTCTGTTACCAGCTACATGATTACTTATGACTGGTGAGACAAGTGGGTATTTCTATTAATTCCAGGTTTTAAGCTCAGGTAATGCAAATTTCAAAGACTTTATCGGTCCTTTAAAATGTATTTTGTAAGTCTACCAATTGGAAAAAAGTAAAAGAAAAATCTTCAGTTAGAACTGCACTTAACACAAGTAGTCTTCTCTTAATGACTAGCCACTGAATGACCATTCAAAGTTATGACAGCCTTGGAAAGGATGCTTTACAAGCTGTACAGCATTTCCAACTATTGTAAAATGTTGCACTGTCCCTCCCTGTGGTCATGTGATCACATGCCAGATCCAGCTCACATTTATAACCAATTGCAATATCCTGTGGTCATATGATCATAGTTTGCAACTCTGGTGCCATTTTTCATCAAACGCTCATTGCATATGCTGGATTATCTTAATAATATGTGGTTCAATTAACTACCATGGTGACTTACTTTATGACAGTTGTAAAAATGGTCATAAAATCAAATCAGGTCATGTGGTGGCAAGCATATCAACTGACCTGAATTATAACCAAAATTCCAAGGGTTTTCCTAAATCAAGGACCATCTGTATGTTTCATTTTATGGATAATTGTACTGACAATTCAACCCTACAAGCACTTTATGTCTTTCAATGGATCGTTATTGTCAATGATACATGAACTTAAGATGCATGAAATTGAGGACTTCATGAAGTTATTTTTAAGTGTTGCTTTTTTATTTCCTACACAGGTATTTATGGTAGAATGAATCATTTTATTGAATTGGGAAACTATGCATATCTACCCTCCGCTATAGCCTTTAATAATGCTGTTATTCTATTATGTTATTTTTAACATGTTTCTTAATTGCTCCCATTTCGTGAAAGTAATTATCTATTAAGGCATAAACTGTTCTATAGTAGTTTGGATTAACCAAGGTAGATTTGGAAAACAATTCTACTTCTCCCATATTAATATTAAAAATATATACTACATAAAAATTACAGTGATGAATCCAACTTTCAAGCAATTCTTTTTCTACAGAAATTATATTTTATTACAATTTTTTGTGAAGAATACAGTAATTCAATAGCATAGAGAAAGTTCTGAAGGTAGGAAAATTATTATCAGATATTTCCAAGTTCTTTTTTTCTTTTTTCTTTTTTCTTTTTGCAAGGAGAAACAGTCCTGCTTAGGTCTATTCAGATCATTATAAGAGAAATAACTAAAACAGGAATTGGAAGAACAAGGCAAAGTTTCTGTTTCACTCCTGAAGGAGAACTGAAAATATAACTTGCAATTAAATTAGACAAATAATGACATGCCTTGGTTAAATTTGCTGCTTTGAATGTTCTTTCTAAAGAAGAAATAGTACTGAAATAATATAATAGGCTTTCCCTCTGTAAAAATCCTTACAAATTGTCTGTATGTAATTTTAATTCTTTTTTAAAACAGTACCTGGAATCTTCGCATATCTCGTGGGTTGCCTGCATTCTTCAAACAGTTTTGATTGCACTTGAGGAAAAACTTTAGAAAAAATCTACAAAAATACAAAATTAGAATTCGTTAGAAAAATCAGGCATTAAGAATAAATGTTTAAGCATGTAATATGTTGTTGCTACAAATTGCAAGTGATGGATAGCTGAAAATATGACTCATTTTATTACTGCAAAGTAGTAATATATCTAAGCTGAAGGTTTTTCTTATAGCAACAATATATATGAACTTCCTATATTTGAGCAAAATATATTTGGCCATCCAAAAGTGCAATTCAGTGCAAACCTATTTAATAATATTAATGTTGCAATCCTAATAATGTTTATTCAGGTGTATTCATGATTCAGATTTCAGAATATCTACAATTTTATACCTCCTTATTCAAGAATATGTTTCACAAAATTCAGCAACATTAATTTTATCTGAAATATATTGTATTAGTATAGAAACAGAAACCAACATAAAATGAATGGCTGGGGTACTTTACATTATTACAGGGTATTACAATTTTCTACATGCTTTAGTAAAGAAGAATTATAGATGGTCCAATTGGCTGCATAGTATGAAATCTGCTTCCTGAAACATGTGGAAAAATGAATTTAGTTTATTTCATTTCATTCAGAATGGGTTTATCCCTATGAAGAAGTCTCCAAAATCTCAGCATTCAAAGTTCAAGGTAAAACAAACAAATGAACAATTTTTTTCATTTATAATCACTTTAGCAATTCCTGATGAAGAAGGCAGCTTGAAAACTGGTGTTTTTTTATAACCCTGAATGCCAGCTAAATCCTAACACAGTAGATCAAGAAACAAATTGTGCTACTACAACACAATCACAGAAAATGCCTAATGGAATTCTCCAGTAAGAAATATAGGCATGTTGATTTCCTGGGATTCTCTACAATATACACAGCATTTAATTGTTTATGAATCCCCTTCCCCTCCCACATTTGTCTGAATAAATCCATGAGTTGTATCACATTCATAGTAGAGCTATTGAAGAAGGTAAGTGGACAGCCACTGAAATGTTTTTGACATATCTATACTCATAAAATCTGAGCATCAAAACTTGATGCATTTGGACAATCCCTGGGGAGAAAGTCCCAACTCTTTAAATGGCCATAAACAAATGCTATCATCTAATCCAAACCAGGGTGAGGCTGATCTAGTAAGACCCAATAGTCATTCCTAGAAAATACTGGAAGGGAAAACCATGGAAACATGAGTGAGACATTTTAAAAGACAAGAGCCAATTTGGTGTAGCAATTAAGGCATCAGGCTAGAAACTTAGATGCTATGAGTTCTAGTCCCACCTTAAATGTGAAACTAGCCGGGTGACCTTGGGACAGTTATTGTTTCTTAGTCCTAGGAAGGAGACCATGGCAAACCACTTCCAAAATCTCCCCCCCCCCAATGGCAGTGACTTGCCCAGGCAGTCACTAGCAGTCAACACAGATTTGAAGGTACAATGAATGAATGAATGAATGAATGAATGAATGAATGAATGAATGAATGAATGAATGAATGAATGAATGTGAAAGGCAGTATGTTTGCAAGATTTTCAGCCTTGATCTTGATAGCCTCCAGAAATAGGGAGGAAAGGGTCCTGTACCAGGCTCACAGGATGATATTATTATTATTTGTAACAGAACAGAATAACAGAGTTGGAAGGGACCTTGTAGGTCTTCTAGTCCAATCCCCTGCTCAAGCAGGAGTCCCTATCCCATTTCAGAGAGGTGGCTCTCCAGTCTCTTCTTAAAAGCCTCCAGTGATGGAGTGTCCATGATTTTTGAATGCAACCTGTTACACTAGTTAATTGTTCTAACTATCAGAAAATGTCTTCTTATTTCTAGATTGGTTCTCTCCTTGGTTAGTTTCCAACCACTGCTTCTTTTATTATTATTATTATTATTATTATTATTATTATTATTATTATTATTATTATTATTATTATCATTATCATTATCATTATCATTATCATTATTATTATTATATTATTATTATATTATTATTATTATATTATTATCATTAGTAGTAGTAGTAGTAGTAATAGTAGTAGTAGTAGTAGTATTGGTATTCCAATGTCTTTCCTTGAAATCAAGTTCCTGGCCTGAAGAGTAGCAGAAGGAGTACCAGTGAGTCCAACATCTGGCAGTAGCACAGTTGGCAAGTAAGTAAAAAGATCTGTACAGTGGTACTTTGAAACTCATCAACTTTTGTACTCAACACATTTTAATGTGAAAAATTTTCTCTGGTACTCATCATTTATTTGCTACTCAATACACAAGCTAGAACATGTTGGTGTCTATTGCCTTGGGACTCACTACATTATTCCTTATGGGAAAACTTTGTTGGTACTCATTGTTTTTGGTACTCATTGCATCTCCTGGAACCAATTAACAATGAGTACCAAGGTACCACTGTAGTTGCTATATCTATTCTTGGGGAAGCCACCATCTCTCCTTTCACTTCCTTTTACTGGGGTAGATCATTTAGAAAGTATAGTTTTCTTAAGCAACTCCATCTGTTGATATTCCATCTGGGGACCATGAATAGATTGAAGAAGAGCTGAGAGAGTCTTAAACAAGTTCTGATACATGTTAGCAAGATGAAAAAACCTGGAGTAACCATAGTACTTTCAGCATCTGCCACTGTAAGAGATTTTCTTTAAAAAGAGATTTTCAAGCAGGATGATTCATTGCTTACTAAAGAGGAGGAAAATTTGCTTTCAGAATGCTGATATTTGCAGAAGGAGTCTTCACAAAAATAAGGACATAACCAGAAGATACAATATCTAATTTTCTGTGAGATTTTGGATACTATTTTATATGAACTCTTAGGATAATAGATTCAACAAACACTTGTCTCCAATCCAGAGGGAATTTCTACAATGAAATTCCTACATTTCATGTAGGAATTTCTACATATGATCTTTAATAAAGCTAACATTCAAAATAGTATATACAATCAAGTGTTTGCCTCTTTTATCAATTCTTTTCAGCTAAATTTGTAAAAGTAGATATGATAGTTATATACTAAGATGGGATCCATTTTGTTTCTTTTGTTTTTTAATAGATTGAATAAAGACTAGATTATTTCTTCATCTGAACATCTATTAAAGAGTATTGAAGAAGCGCAACAGCCTACATAGTCCTAATAATAATTAAAAACAACACAGACAATTCACTTAAAAAAGGAAATGTAAGGAATACATTCAGTGATATATCTTATTTGATATATCAAATCAAGACACTTAGACAATTAAATACAGTTAAGTATTGTGTGTTCTTAGAGCAGTTTTCTAAAACGTGGTATGTTATTTTTCGATTTAAAAAGTCAAATATCTCTAAGGACTATAATTGAGCATGAAGTATCTATTCCATCACTGAGTTGTAGCATTTCATAAACTTTTAAAAAATGTGTTAGGAAGAGAAGGAATCATACAAATCAACTGGGCTTTTTGATCTTGAGTTCTTATTCAATGACCAAGAAAAAAAGTTTTTTGAATACATATAGCAATCCAGGCTTAGAAGGGAATTCCTTATCTTTTGAAATCATATAAACATGTCAGTGTCTATGAGAATTCATATTGATTTCCTTCATTTGATGCTAATATTCAGAGGGGAAAAATAAATATGATGAACTTTAATCCTATCTCAGTTCTGCCCACACCCTGTCTTTTCTGCAGGTTTTGTAAGGAAGATGAATATTGAGAATAATGTGAAAATCATTTATTGGAGAAGAGAAAACTTAGAAAACTTAGAAAACTCTATGGAACTGTAAGAAGATACACTGTGGTTCTTTCTCCCTTTGCCTGTTGTTTACTCACATTGGGAAAGATGTTTGTTTCTGAGTCCTATCTTTCTTAGAGAAATCTTTTGTTTGAAAATTATTAAGTTTCTGCTCAAATGCCACCTGTTGATCTACTTCTTTGTCTTTTTCTTGCCCTATCATTTGCTAAGTAGAGTTCTAATAAGAATAATAAAAAATGGGAAGAACTTTAGCTAAAGAACATGCAGCTGCAACTTCACATTGCTGTGAACAGATCATCATAATTTATTCATTAATTACAATATGTTATTATGGGCTATCAAATGGGTGTCAGCACTTAGTGATTAACTAGACAGATTTGCCATGTACCAATTTTCACAGAAATGGTTGAAATATGAAACTTATTATAGAAATTAGAAAAATATGCAGGACAGTGAATGTAATTTATGAAAGGCTGAGGTCAAAAACCTTTGGAAGAAGATAGATTATTAAGAGAAAGGGAGCTTCCTCTTATTTTAATTAATAATTTCTAAATCATTATTTTACACTTATCTTGAATAAAACCCTACACATCTTGCCATATTCTGAAAAGGAAATTAAGAATAGAATTAGGATGCTCAAGATGAAATACCTTTTTTCACCCAAACTCTCTTATAAAGTTTAGGAAAGAAAATAAATTTCCATGCTCAATATTATATATTCATTTTCCAGGATAAGTACTTGGGACTGGAACTTCCAGGACTCTGGGATCGTCGTACATGGCAATCATGTAACCATTGGGGGTACATGCTAGTTTCCAAATACCCAAATTTCAACCATGTGACTACAGAGATCTTGACATGGTCATACGTTTGAGAACCAGCCATAAGTCACTTTTTTCCAACGCCATTGTAACTCATGAAACAAATTGGTCATAAGGCAAGAATTACCTGAACCACATGTAGCCCAGTAGCTGCTCTCCCACTAAAGCAGGGGTATCAAACTGGTGGCCCACGGGCCAGGTGCGTCATGTACAGGCCACGCCCACCCCAGCTCCACAAAGCAAAACCGATCATGATACATCATGATACATCACATGATGCGATCGAGTTTGACACCCATGCACTAATGGTTCACATTTCAAGAATTGTTTTGCCTTAAGAATTTCCTTCATAGTGGTATGTTTTATTCAATAGTGCCTTCTCCATGTGAAAAATTAAGCTTGGCCACCTACTATTTCTCTTGAGAAACAGCTTCGTTTAAAATAATTGTACCTAATCATATTCTGTCTACATGATCTGTTGCTCTAAAGAAAAAAAACCTGTAGAAGAAAATGACTAAATACTTTGTGTAAGTGTAAAGTAATCATATATTATAAATCTGAGAGCGAAAACAAAATAAATCTTCAAACTATTAATAATGACTTTGATTTGGGAGCAGTCAAATAGATAAATTGAACTAAAGACAAAAATGACCCAAGGTGTCATTTATATTGTATATATAAAATATTACATATAATTTTTGTACATGATCTATATAATCCTGGCACCAGCAGAAAACGCTGCAATAAAAACATGGGCACTGAGTATCTGTTCACTCTGATGAAGAAGGGGAAAAAAAGTTAAGATGTGTAATTATAATGATTTATGCAATCATTCTTTTCTTCTGACACTTCCATCCCTTTCATAGTGATGGAGTTAGCTGATTTGTAAATGTATTTTCATTGTTCCATAAATTCTGTCTCTCTTATTTTGAATTAGAACTATACTTTCTGGCTGAAGCTAGTAGATACAGAGAGTTCCCCTGCACTATTGAATTTTTGAGATGATCCTTTTAATAAATGAGTTGTATATTTCAAAAGAAATAAAACATATATAGCTCTACGAGATAGTTGGACAGGTGCAGTGAATTTTTGTTACCTTGCACAAGATACATGGATGGCTTAAATATATTCTTTTTCTAATTCTGAAACTCTTAATTTTTTTAATTGCCTGTCTCTGAACCTTTTTAATTTTTTTCTTGGTCTGGGTGCTCCAGTGCTGATTTTATCCATGTAAAAAAGAGTGACAACAACTAAAAGCACAATTGTAATTAACTAAAGAAGGGGAAAAGGCAAGACCACCTCAAAAAATAAATAAAAACCAATCTGGATGCTCAGAAAACAGAGAAAATATGAAAAATAAAAGACTCATAAGTGAGCAGTGTGATGTGACCCTCAGAATGACAAATGCAATTAGAGACTTTACCAACAAAACTTTTTATTTTTATTTTATTCAAAGAGATTTACAAAGGTGATTCTGGTGCCTAACAAAAATGTTAAAAATGCAATATAAAAACAATATAAACAATAAACTTCACAGTCAACCAAAACACAAAGTGGCTGTTGAAGACACCGTTCAGCAACACTGTGGGCTCAGTTACTTCCGCAACCACCTTGTCCGGAAAACAGCCAAATCTTAAAGGCTTTCTAAAAAGTGAGCAGAGATGAGACCTAACTAATCTTGGATAGTACAGCAGAACCACAGCAAAGGCACAATTCCTAGTTCCTGCCTGATTGACAGGACTCAGAGCTTGCCTTGCTGCCCAACCTAATGGGAGAGTTAGTAACAATGGGAGTAAGTGGTCACTGAAACACAATAGAATTTATTTATTTACATTCCCAAACCAATAAAATGCAAAATTCAAAATTCAGAAATCTCAATAAAACAGAAGGTATTAATAAATGAGAAGAGGATATCACCCAGCTTCTGCATCCCATAGCTACTGCAAGAAACTTGGCAACCTTGTAAGACTGTAATTTCAGAAAGAAGCCTAAAATGTCTGATAATTAGGTTCATGAGTGCCAGATGCCATGGCGACACAAGAGGCAGTGTAGCAAACAGTTACTGACCTTACTCTGTATCTGAGCAGAAGCCCATATGATTGTTATGTGGGAGACTAGTATATTTGCCCACAGTCTTTAAAATAGATGAAAATTTGAAACGAGGTAAAAAATCTCCTTATGTGACACATTCATGATGTTGTAGAAGTAGCTACATCAGTGGTGGTGAACCTATGGCACACGTGCCAGAGGCGGCACTCACAGCCCTCTCTGTGGGCACATGTGCCATTTCCCCAGCCTTGCCTTCCCCCACGACCCCCTCCTCTCCAGCAACCCCTCTGGAGGAGAGTCACCCCCAAGAGTGGCCCACGTGGAGCAGCGCAGCCAAGGACATGGTAGCCAGGCAGTGTAGACAAGACTCTGCCCTCATGCCCCATCGCGCACAGTTGATGCTGCGGGGTGCGGGCAAAGGGCATGGCCGCCATAGTGCTGCTGGGCTGCCTGGGCGATCTGTGGCAGGCCCTGGAAATGGTGAGTGGCCCTGTGGGCAGGCAGGGCGGCGGGCGGGGTGGGGGAGGAACGGGGGCGGGGCCAGGTTTTGGGTAATCGGTTTCTAAAAGGTTCGCCATCACTGAGCTACATCATTTCCAAATTATGGTGAAAACTACTTTATGTAGGTCTGATCAGATCCCAACTCAACTATTGTGTTTAATTTGGTTATCATATATTAAGGAGTCAGAGAAACTGGAAAAGATGCAGGTATAATAAGGATGATCAGGCCTTGAAATGAGAATTATGGAACTGGATAAGTTTATCAGAGAAAAGATGACTGAGGAGAGATGTGATAGTACCTTTAAATCCATAAGGGGTATAATAAATAAGAAAGTTAGTATAAGACCAAGAATAAACTTAAATTATATCAAGACTGGTTCAAGTTTAATGTTAAGACAATTCACTAAAAATAAGAATAGTTTGCCAGAAGAACCAAGGTCAAGGGAAGTGATAAGTTTTCCATCATTAGATATATTCAAGCAGAAGCTGAACAGTTTTTCATCAGAGATACCTTAATTTGGATTTCTGCACTGAGTATGATAGTGAACTTAATGGACATTTTTAACTTAACCAGGTCATGGTTAAGATGGTGCAGTTTTATAGTGTCATTATGCCATCATGAATTCAAGTCTACACTTAAATATCTCCATGCTTCATGTCCACTTAGAGCACAAACAACGTCTTATGGATTACTGAAATAAGTACGAAAGCATGACAGAATAATAAAATCACAGGTTTATGATTCTTTCATGCTTTCATACTTATTTCAGTAATCCATAAGATGTTGTTTGTGCTGTAAGTGGACATGAAGACATAGAGATATTTAAGTGTAGTCTTAAATTCATGATAGCATAATGACACCATATAACTGCACCATTTTAACCATGGCCTGGTCAAGTTGTTAATCCAAATCTCCCCCAGTCCAGAAAAGAAAGGTGAGATTTTATTATAGTTAATATCCAAAATTACATTTTGATTTCATTAGCTAATATAATAAGAGTTCAGAAATCTGGTTACTTGGAATTACCTTCAGTTTAATTTTGTGAGCTGATATAGCTAGAGTTTGGAAATTTGGTTACAATTCAGATGCTCCCTTTTTTCTATTTATTCTATATCGGTGATGGCAAACCTTTTAGAGACCGAGTGCACAAACCGCAACCCAAAACCCACTTATTTATCGCAAAGTGCCAGGGCTGCATCAACATTGTGGTGCCCTTGGGAGGCATTAGGGGGCATGGCCCACTGGTTGGGTGTGGCTGCGGTGGTCATGGCAGACTGGGTGGGCATGGCTGGGGTGGGCATGGCCACCTCGATGTTGTTCATGGGGGGGACGCCTGTGGGGGCTGGGCAGGACTGGGGGAGATCCAGGGGGTCTTGTGGGTGGGATGGTGGGCAGGGTTTTCCTGCAGGATGAGGCAGGGGGTACAGTGGGGGTGCCATTGCTGCAGGGCAAGGCAAGGCGAGGCAGGGGCGGTTGCTGCCTGACACCATCGGGCCCCACACACAGAGGCCAGCAAGCATGGGGGAGTGCTCTACCACATCTATTCGAGCTTGCTAGCTGGCCACTTCGCCTCCTTTGTGCTGGGTGGGGCTGTTGCTCTGGGCACCAGCAGCAGCCTAATGGACCTGCGTGAGATGCTGGTGGCGGCGGACATGCCCACAGAGAGGGCTCTGAGTGTCACCTCTGGCACACGTGCCATAGGTTCGCCATCACTGTCCTATATCAAAAGTGCTTTAAGCATAATTATCTTCTGTCTCATTCTAATATCCTCCAACACACAAACTGTAAAAGTCTGTTTCATGTAAAATGAAATAATGAGCTGCAGTGTGGTTATATCAGTTTATATTTTTACTGCCATTTTACAATAGCTGAAGCTTCAATTTATCATTAAATTAAAATGCACTCTAATTAGAATATAGTAAAAAGGAAGGAATTTGATAAAGAATATATTTTGAACTCATTTCAAGTCACCACCATTATTGTTTTCATAGTGCTTGAAACAACACAATTAACAGTGCTACACTCACTTTCTCTTTCACACGCCCAAACTCATCACCAACCTAAAAGCCCAAGATTTATAAAGTTTGAATTAAATGGGATGCTAATAGTCCCACTATAAAGACATTATAAAATCTTCGGTTAAGTTCTCCTGTTTTAGAACAAAATGGACTAAGAGGTGCATCAATGCTGTGCAGGAATAGAGGTTGCTGTGCAGAAATTGAAATGTTGCTGACTTCTCCATTCTAAGCTTCCCATACATGTGGCCCAACATAGAACATCAAAAACCTGGCCTCTGTTTTCCATTACAAAAATATACTAACATTTTATTTATTTTTCACATTTCTGAACCATCCCTCTCTGTCAAAGAGGGACATACACAGATGGGCAACACCTATTGTATGTACCCATCCTGATTAGATCCTCAATATACACACATACTCATGCCACAAATTACTTCACAACACAGAAGAAAATACAGATGCCTCCTATGGCCACTATGGAAAGAAATCAAGATGCCAAGCTTCTTGCAATATCTGTAGGCAGTTTCATAGACATTCTTATGGTTTTAGTTATACAAGAGGACTAATGGGTTGAAATGGGCGATGAGATGGCCACAAATAATTTTCTAAATCACAGATATGGTAGCCCTAATAGAAGAACTGCGTTTAAATAGCTGACTGTTTAAATACAGAACTAAGTAAGGACAAATTTTTGTACCTCCTCTGGAGGATGTCTTGTCAAAAGGGGGGGAAATCAATTTTACGCTCAGAAGGATTTTGAGAACTTCATAGGCTTTTTTAAAAATCAACTATTTTGACATTAGGCTTCTTGATTTCCCTTTGAACATATTGCTGAAGAAAGGGCACAAGACCTCTTAATTAAACTGCATTATCTATGACAAGGATTCATTATTTTGAAATCAAAATTACATCTTTTATTAACTCAACTCACCTATATATTTAGCTCACAATACCTCTTAACACCCATCTGCTATCAGTGTACATTGAGTCACTTGATATTCCACCCACCAATTTTTCCTAACAACCACTGTGCAATTAAATTCAACACGTTCTGTTGCGAGGTAAATTAGGCACACCTGCGGCCAGACTTCATTTGAACTGCATCAGAAAAGGACCTAACAAGGTGAGAGCACACCACAAAGTTATAGTCCTGTCAAGCAATTAGGTTTTCACTTCTGGGACATCCGCACAGTGCAATTATGCTACACATTACAACCTGGCTAATCTTCTGAACAAATGTCATGTCTCAGAGAAGGTAGTAAAAGCAGTTCATCTGCAAATGTGTCTGAGCTTAAGCCTTATGCACATAGCAATCTAGAGGAGACATTTGTGATCCCGGGAATAATTCTCCACTGTTTTTTTCCCCCTCACACTCCACTCCACCTCACATAATTAACCTGGCTAAAGTCTTCTTCACGTTGTGAGGTTTTCTGAGAAAGTAAAAAGATTAAAATTATGGCAATTTTACTTTTAAATTTATGTATGACAACTGGAATTTCAAAATTCTAAATACTGGATAAATTAAATTGAGCTGGGTTTTGGTTTTGGTTTTGGTTTTAATTTTATGCCAAAATGCAAATCTCATTTGGTGATACAGGGTTTTTGAAGAAAAATTGCCTAGGATGAAATTCAAAAGCATATTAATGAAAGGGTTTTTTTGACAATTTGTTATCTAGGTAACCTCTGAATCATATTATCGGGGCATAGGTACCCCACAGGATATAGAATGTAATATTTTATATAAATGATAAAATCTGCAAAAATCTGTACAAACTATGGAGATTTTTGCGGTGGAGTAATATCTAAAAATAAATAAGTTACCTAACATTGATTTAATCTTTATTTAATCGAATTACAAGAAATGTTTAACCCAACACAGTAACTAACATTAAAATTGCTTGGCTTACACATTAAATATTGTATTTGATTTAAAAATATGGCATTGCATTTCACTTATGAAATTGTATAAAGAAAAACATCTTTTGAGTTGCATGAGCATCTGTGTGCATACCTAAAACAATTCTTCTTTAAGTTGGTTTTCTTAAGTAATATCCAATAAACACTTATCT
>NW_015386441.1:904448-909448 GCF_001527695.2 Protobothrops mucrosquamatus | reverse complement strand
TATAAATTGGCTGGCTATTTGGAACTTTTTGTAATCTGATCCGCAAAATTAAATGATATTCCTTAAAATATTGTATTTGTGGTTGTGATTCAGTTTATTGTAACTATTTATAAAGCAAGTTATTGTAACTATTAAACTCCTGATTTAGGATTTACAAGCCAATTCTGCCTATGTTTATTCAGCAGCATGTGAGTTTAGTAGGCCTTACTGTCAAGGGAATGTGTACATTTTATATATTATATTTTAACATCTAACAAAGATTCCTTTCTACAAAGTAGTATGCCATTGGTGCATCTCCAATAGGTAAGATGGCAAGTTAAGCACACTGGCCTCCTTCAGAGGTTTCAATTGAAAAGAACAGTGGGACATTTTGCTGGGATACCCTTGAAGTGGACTGCTCAAGCAATAAAATTGAAATGTTTCCACATATTTCCATACCCTTATTGAATATTTATATTATAAAATCAAATTGTCATTGTATTTCTCTATACGGGTAGTCCTTGACTTAGGGTCCCAATTGAGCCCAAAACTTTTGTTGCTAAGCAAGACAGTTGTTAAGTGAGTTTTGCCCCATTTTATGAACTTTCTTGCCACAGTGGTTAAGTGAATCACTGTATGTGTTAAGCTAGTAAGACGGTTCTAAAGTGAATCTGGCTTCCCCATTGACTTTGCTTGTCAAAAGGTCGCAAAAGGAGATCACATGACCCTGGGAACACTGCACCTGTCATAAGTACATGCCAGTTGCCAAGGGTCTGAATTTTGATCACATGATCATGGAGAGGCTGCAACGGTGTGAAAAAGGGTCATAAGTCACTTTTTTCAGTGCTGTTGTAACTTCAAATGGTCACCATAGAAATGGTAATACAGGATTGCCTGTATTACATTCTTTTGAATTAGAAATAAAAATACAAAAGAAAAAGTAACTATTTAAAAACATCTGAACTGTGACCTCTTCCAGATCATACCTTTTTACAATATCAGAAAAAAAAGGAAAAAAAATCCACTTAAATGCATTACTGCTGTTACTGTTGTTATTACAGTATTCTTGGTTTTCACAGGAGTAAATGGTGAAACTAATTGTTTACGTAATGAAGAAAATATCGCTTTTACTTTAATATCCAACCATTTATTTGGAATCTATCAAACATAGTTCAGGATGAGAAATAAAACCAATCTTGGAATATATGTAGACGTTAAGAAAATGATTTTTCATTTCTTAATCGTCATGCTAGCAGTGTTATCCTGTAGTACAGACATTATAATTTTAAATTAATATAGAACAGAATATTTGGCTAAACGAATAACCCACCCACTGTACTGTACACTTGCTTTTGAATAATCAAGGAGAATTACAGCCCTGAATGTCATGATAATATTACAAAAATCTGGAAATCTGGGTAGCTTAGACCATAAGTCAAAAGTGTGTAATTTGATACACTAACTGGAGTGCATGTAGAAATTAGAAGTTATTGTGCTAACAGTTTTGGCTACCCAAACTAAAAGCCAAATGAGGAACAGAAAATATAATGTAAAAACGCTGAAAACTGTGGCAGCTTGGAGTACTACCAAATGACTACCTAATCTCTTGCTACAAGTACTTTTGATTATAAATTACTCTAAAACTTGCTATGCCTCTCTATGTAGACTTATCTTTATCTGTATATTACTATGTAATATGCTGTATATATGTACTTTTAAACCTTTGGGATAGTCTATCATGCAAACCAACTTAATTTAACCACATTTAAATTGCCTTGCAAAGCTTTTCCAAATATTTGCTATATATTTGAATATGCCAGTTATTCCAAAGTCTTTTTGTTGTTGTTGTTGTTGTTTCGTTGTTGTAAATTGCAATTTTACAACTTCCTGCTTGTGATATATTTTGATAAAGCTTTGCTGACACTCTCTATTGCCCTCCAAAGACAAAATAGCTGATACTCCATGAGCCACCAGAGAACTCTCAATTTGTTGTGAGACGGGGCTGCTACTTTGGCATCCTCAATCTGCATGGAGAAAGATTAAACATTCAATTTGTTACTTGATAGGCCACAAGGTTCACCACTTACCATACAAATGGAAAACATTACTGTCATTCCTCAACTTGCTTGCCTGAGTATTTTATTATTTGTAATATTTACTTCAGGGAAATTATGATTCATGTCATATTTATCTTCATGAAAAATGAGCATCTAAATGGAAATCACCTTTTGAATGTACCAGGATATAGCGTAATACTAATATGCTTCATGAACTATAAAATTTAGTCACAGTGTATGGATATATTATAGCATGACTTTAATACTCTCATATCAAGCAAATTTTCTCTGTGTTAAGCTGATACTTGGAGACCTGATTTCAGTTTGATAATCATTACACTTACATGATGGTACAAGTCACAGCTTGTAGATTTATGTCCCCCCTCAGCTCTTTTGCATTAATCTGCCTCTGAATAAGCTATTTGCACTTCCTCAGTGCACGCAGGAAATTGAAATAAGGTGCAAATTTGTAGGCCTTAAATTTGAACAAGTACAGACAGATATTTTTCACTTGATACCATTCATTTATTTCAAGTAAATACAAAAGACATTTTTATCCTTTGTCTTTATCTAAGGCAGTTCTGCAACAAAAATGTCGCCCTGTTTATTTTCTTAATATTTTTGAAATGAATTGCATAAATGCAACAATTAGCATTTTGGTTTTATTTTTAAAAGTTATTTAGGGTTGCTTTTTGTTCTAACATTTTGTAAGAGCAACGCCCCAAACTGTGACTTGATTACCCTGCAATAAAGCTCTGTACATATGTATAATATTGGCCCCCAATGCATGCAAAAATGGGGTGTCAGGGACTCAAGTTATTTCTTCTCATATATTATTTTGAAACCGAAATCCATTTTTTACCATATTATTTTACATAATGACTTCATTTATAGTTGTTGCATATACAGTGTTTGATATTTGTCCTACCATGTCGACATTCATACCTACAGCGCACCATTTTATAGGTACTGCCTTGAATTTTATACAGTGCAGAAACATAAGAAGTTAAATGTTTTCTGCATAATTAGAAACACTATCTTCAATAAATATAATTTAAAATATTTTCAAATGTCAACAAAAACCTTCAATAGTTAGCTAAGATGCATTAAGAACATCTCAATCTGTAGATTTAGTTTGGCCAGAACTATATTCTTCCTTAGAAATGACCTGCAACCAGTTGGGGTATTTTTCAGAAAATTATGTGAAAATATCTTTTGGCAGTGACCTGTGTGATGACCTAAGGTTAAGCCCTCAGCAGAGGAAATATTCATTGTACAACAACTGCAGAAAAATGACAAAGTGAAGTGAACCCAATTCAACAGGATTATTGACCAAGCCTCTTGATTAGATCAAAGTGAAGTGTTGCTGAGTACTAGATTCTAAAGTCAGAGAAAATGATATATTGTTATTACATTGGCTTCAATGTTCATGATTCAAGAATATATCACAGTTCATGAATGCCTTTGGTAATGTTTCATTAATTTCTTAGGAATTATCCTGTTCTTGATAATTAGGTAGATAAATCTACTACCGTGTTTCCGCATAAGTAAGACCTAGCCTGAAAATAAGACCTAGCTTGATTTTTGGGGGTGGGCCTAATATAAACCCTATCTCAAAAATAAGCTCTAGTTTTAGGGCGAGGCACATGCCTAAAAATCAAGCTGTGGAGCTGCCCTACGCGCCCCACAGCCAGGCCTCTCCTTGCCGACCTACTTCTTCTGCGGCATTCCAGGCCTGTATTTTGCAGTCAGAGGCCTTTCCGGAAGGCCAGTGCAGCCGAGAACTGAGCTATGGATTCAATCCATATAGCCTAGTTCTGCAAGGCCTCTGCAGCCGAGAACCAAGTTATGAATTCAATCCGTAGCTCCATTCTTAGCTGCAGAGGCCTTCCGGAAAGGCCTTTGACTATGAAATGCAGGCCGGCGCTCCATTCATAACTGCAGAATGAAGCTGCTCCTTTGGCCGCAGAAGAAGTGGGCTGGCTAGGCAGGGCTGTCAGTGCCAGAGGTGAGTGGAAAAGACAACCCCCCCCCCAGAAAAATAAGACCTGGTGCCTCTTTTGGAGGCAAAAATAATTAAATAAATAAGACCGGGTCTTATTTTCGGGAAAACACGGTATTGTAGGAAACAAATGATATTAAAGCATAGTACTGTCAATGTTCCTCATTTCAAGGGCAACCTTTAGCCATAATTCAAATACAAACTATATAATGGATATCAAGTATATTCAATGTGGAAACAAGCCTTACTTGTGTGACTGAATATCTTGATTCAAATTGCAATATTAAGCACAAGTTTATGTTTTCTGTGACTTTCAGTACTTGATGTAAAGAAACCAACAGTACTCCAATCGATTCCAGAAAAAAATGGTTTACCATCCCATCTAATTTTCCATAATGAGGTAAATATGGGTAGTTGTTGACTTATAGCCATAATGGACCCTGTCCATTACATTTGCAAATTGTAACAGTCATAAAGCAGGTCACCCACACGACCGACCCACTTTTATGACCTTTTTGTGTCAGTCATTAAGCAAACACTATGGTCATAAAGTGAATGCTGAGATCGTAAAGTAAACTCATTGTTTGCTATGGCATGTTTTTGCTGAAAACCAGAAGCTAATGCTAGTTATCAGCAAAAATGTCATAAAACATGGTCACATGACTATGGGATGCTGAAAACAGCCGTAAATGTCAGCTAGTTGCCAAGCATTTAACATTCTACTACTGTTGGATGGGGGGGGAGGAAAGTACACAATCAGAATTGGGTCGTAAGTACCATCTCATAATGTGATTTGTTCAGTTTAAGCCTTGTGTGAGTGAGAGATGAGCTAACCATTAAGGTCTGTAAACTATAACTAAAAGTTTATGTGTAGTTTATTCAACAACATGTTTAAAATCTGAGTGGAATAAGAAGCTTGCTCTTGTGTCACATACAGAAAGCCATTATCTCGGCCTATGACA
>NW_015386441.1:886948-891948 GCF_001527695.2 Protobothrops mucrosquamatus | reverse complement strand
ACCATGGCTCTTTAATAATACTGAACTATATGCTCCCAAATTATTCACATGATCTAGTCTGTACAATACTGTGATGGAAATGCATATTTATTTATTTATTATTTATTTGGTGTGCATTCGTCTTGCATTCAGTTATAAGCAGCTTACTTGTGTAACAAAATTAACTTTTTGCAGTTTGCACTGTTTGGGACACATTATACAAAATCCTAGCTATCTAGAGAAGGTTTTAATTCTGGAGAAAATGGAAGGAAGAAAAAGGTAATAAGTAGCAAGGTGGTGGATGCTCAGTTACAGTGGTGTTGGTTGCATCATTAGACAATGTTAAAAGGCCAGATTAGAGAAAGATGGTTATGAAGAAAATCTATTTTATGTAGTTGCTAAGAGTTGACAGCAACTTGATGGCACATAATCAATCAATCAATCAGTTTTGCATGTATCATTCCTTCAACTTTGTAAATTGTAGTTGTCAAATGTAACAGTTAAAATGGATGCACAACTCTTCTGGTAACATGTGAGACTTCCTCATATCATATGTGATCTATCCCAAAAGTGCTTTTTCAAAAGGCAACTGGATTTGTTTTTATTGAACACATTTTTCTTCTCATCCAAGAAGAATCTTGGATGAGAAGCAAAATGTCTTCAAGGAAAAACAAAATCCAGTTGCCTTTTGGAAAAGCACTTTTGGAACAACCGTGATCTGGATGACTGAGAATCTCCATAAACCAATGTGCTCTACTTTCCTCTATGTATTTCATGAAAAGAACAAATAACTACTCCTCCTACTCATATTTGTTGAAAAATAATCATGTGGAATCATTACAAGAGGTAGAAAAAGAAAACAGAACTGGGTGTTATGTTGCAGAGGGAAACAATTTTTGAACTCTTGAGAATTTCAGAAATGTTTGCAAACAATAAAGTAAGTACTGACACATTCAGTCTTTTCTTCTGACGTACGATATAGCTTCATTTGTACAATAAATGTATAATTGTTGCCAATTTAAGAATTATTATTTCTATTACTATGGCTACCAAAGCCATTCAACTGCTTCATGAAACCACTTGACAACTGGGGATTTTAGATCTTGCTGCTGTTATATTACAGGGGACTTTTAAACAAGAAAGGCTTAGGAGAAAATATACTTTGGATAAATTCTAACTATGTTATCTTTTTTAAAAAAATCTGTTCTCAGTCACTTAGGAAAATTCTTTTTCTTTCATTGACATTTTAGGTTAACCTGTCATCAGTTGAATTAATTTCCCCCCCCCCCAAAAAAGGAAGAAGCATTATGAAACTGCACATAGACCATAATTTGGAACAAATTCAGTCTTCTTTACTCATGTCATCATTGCAGAGAACACTTCAATTGGATGTACATTTCTCAAGAGAAACTCCAAGTTAATTTAGGTTTAACTATGTCTGAGCTATGATAAATGAATACAGCAAAATAGACTATTTTTCGCTGACTATAGTATTTTAGTGTTAGTTCTTCCATATGCTTTTTCTTTATTTGCAGCTCAAGCTAAATAAATGCCAATATCGACCTTGAAAGCGACATCATAAAGAACCACTGTGTGGGATATAATATATGTACTACTCTCATCCTTACATCTAAACAGCATTAGATCTGTAAATGTGCTAAAATCTGCCTAAGTAAATACTGCATGTCTGTATGTATGTAATTGCGAAACAATGAGAAGTTATCACCTATTATCAAAAAATGCTATATACATTTTGAAATAAAATACATGAGTCTGATCATAAAAGCTATGAACAGTTTTGCAAGCAAATCCTGGGAATTCTTTGAATGAATGCTGAATCCTGATATGGTGAATTAGAATTTGTACCATGATTTTTTTCCCTAACATTTTACAGCAATCTACATGATTAAGTGGATTGTAATTTAAATTTTGGTTTTCTAATTCTATATTTTCAGAAAGTCTGAAAGGCTAAAATAGCAGAAAAGTATTTGTTACACAATGCATTACTGCTGCAAAATAATAATAATAATAATAATAATAATAATAATAATAATAATAATAATAATAATAATAATAAGTGGACGTGGCAGTGCCTGGAGACAGCAGAATAGACGAGAAAGAACTAGAGAAGATAACAAAATATAAAGACCTACAAATAGAAATAGAAAGACTGTGGCAAAAGCAAGCAAGGGTAGTACCAATAGGCGCCTTGGGTGCAATCCCAAAACAACTGGAGCACCACTTGAACACCATTGGCATTGACAAATTCGCCATTAGTCAATTGCAAAAGGCGGCCTTACTAGGAACTGCTTCCATCCTGCGACGATATCTGTAATACCATCAAACATCCACATCTGCCTATCCCAGGTCCTTGGTAAGGACTCGATAGGTAGACAAAATGCCAAATCCAGTCTGAACATCTGGCTGACTGTGCAATGATCCATAATATTAATAATAATAAAGTTGGAAGGGACCTTGGAGGTCATCAAGTTCAACCCCCTGCTCAGGCAGGAAACCCTATACCATTTCGGACAAATGGCTGTCCAGTCTCTTCTTAAAAACCTCCAGTGTTGGAGCATTCACCACTTCTGGAGGCAGGTTGTTCCACTGGTTAATTGTTCTAACTATTAGGAAGTTTCTCCTTAGTTCTAGATCGCTTCTTTCCTTGATTAGTTTCCATCTGTTGCTTCTTGTCCTGCCTTCAGGTGCTTTGGAGAATAGCTTGACTCCCTCTTCTTTGTGGCAGCCCCTGAGATATTGGAACACTGCTATCATGTCCCTTCTCTTCATTAAACTAGACATATCCAATTCCAGCAACCGTTCCTTATATGTCTTAGCCTCCAGTCCCCTAATCATCTTTGTTGCTCTTCTCTGTACTCTTTCTAGAGTCTCAACATCTTTTTTACATCGTGGTGACAAAAACTGGATGCAGTATTCCAAGTGTGGCCTTACCAAGGCATTGTAAAGTGGTATTAATACTTCATGTGATCTTGATTCTATCTCTCTGTTAATGCAGCCCAGCACTGTGTTGGCTTTTTTGGCAGCTGCAGCACACTGCTGGCTTATATTTAAGTGATTTTCCACTAGGAGTCCGGGATCCCTCTCACAGTTACTACTATTGAGAAAGGTACCCCCTATACTATACTTGTACATTTGGTTTTTCTTGCCTAAATGTAGAACCTTACTTTTTTCACCATTGAATTTCACTTTGTTAGATAGTGCCCAGTGTTCAAGTCTGTCCAGGTCCTCCTGTATCTTAAGCCTGTCTTATGGAGTGTTGGCTATTCCTGCCAGCTCGGTGTCATCTGCAAATTTGATGAGTTCCCCATCTATCCCCTTGTCCAAATCGTTGATGAAGATGTTGAAGAGCACTGGGTCCAGAACAGAGCCCTGGGGTACCCCCTACACACTTCCCTCCATGTAGATGCGGTTCCATTGAGGACCACATGTTGAGTATGGCCGGTCAGCCAGCTACAAATCCATCTGGTGGTGATGCTGTCTAACCCACATTTTTCTATCTTATTGAGTAGTAGGTTGTGATCTACTTTATCAAATGCCTTACTGAAGTCCAAGTAAATTATATCCGCAGCATTCCTTTGATCCACTAATTTTGTCACTTAGGCTTGTCTGGCATGATCTGTTTTTGACAAACCCATGTTGGCTTTTAATAGTGATTTTGGTTGCCTCTAGGTGTTCGCTGATTCGCTGTTTGATTATCTTTTCCAGAATCTTCCCAGCTATAGAGGTCAGGCTGATAGGTCTGTAATTTCCTGGATCCATTTTTTTTTCCTTTTTTGAAGATGGGAACTACATCAGCTCTTTTCCAGTCCTCTGGTAGTTCCCCAGTGCTCCAGGATCTTTGAAAAATACAGTTCAGTGGTTCTGAGATCACATCTGCCAGTTTCTTGAGAACCTTGGGGTGTAATCCATCTGGTCCTGGTGATTTGAACTCGTCTAGGCTGGACAGGTGCTCACTTATCATTTTCTTGCCTATCTTAACTTGTATTTCTATTTTGTTTTTTATGGCACTATTTTTGATAGGTTGGTCTGTTTTTTCCTTTTGTGTAAATACAGATGCAAAAAACTAGTTAAATAGTTCTGCTTTCTCCCTATGGCTTGTCACTTCTTGCTAATGGACTAATGGACCAATAATTGGTCCACTAATGGACCAATCATTTCCTTCACTTTTTTCTTGTTTTTTTACATGTTGAAAGAAGCTTTTTTTGTTATTTTTGACTTTGGTTGCAAGCCTTAGTTCATTTTGAGCCTTAGCTTTCCTCACTTCATCTTTGCAGGCTCGGGCTATTTGCTGATATTCTGACTTAGTTATGCGTCCCTCTTTCCACTTTCTATACTTGTCCTTTTTATCTTTCAATTTATCAGAGAGTTCTTTATGCAGCCATGCTGGTTTCTTTTGAGAGCTGTTATTTTTCCTCTTTGTTGGTATTGTGCTAGACTGGCTTTTATTATCTTGCTTTTCAGAATTTCCCAAGCTTCTTGAGTTGTTTTCCCCTTTAGGATTCTCATCCATGGAGTCCTTCCCAAGCCCTCTCTAAGTTTATTGAAATTAGTTCTCTTGAAGTCCAAGACTAGAGTGTGTTCTATTGCTTCCATAATGTTGAATTCCAATATTGCATGATCACTACTGCCCAAGGTTCCTGTGGCTTCAACACCTTCTATCATTTCATCTCTGCCGGTTTCGGTGGCGGCGGCCCCAACGACGGCCTCAGCGGCCCCGGCGGCGGTGGCGGTGGCTTCAGCGGTGGCCTTGTTGGAGACCTCGGACGGCCTCGCCGATGGCCCTGACGACCCGTGGGTGATTCTCTGGTGATCGGCGGTTTTCTGGCGGCCGGTGGTTTCCCCTGGCCGCGAAGACATCTCCGACGGCCATGACGGCCTTCCTGCGGCCCTCCCGGGCCTGGGGGCCTTCTGGTAGCCACGGTGGCCTTTAAGAATCTGGACCAGTGGCCCCGATGGCCCTCCCAATGGGCCCCTGGGCAAACCACCCTAGCCTCGGTGGC
>NW_015386441.1:871050-884164 GCF_001527695.2 Protobothrops mucrosquamatus | reverse complement strand
GCGGGCCTCCTCAGGGTGCCGTCGGCCAAGCAATGTCGGCTGGCGACCCCCAGGGGGAGGGCCTTCTCTGTGGGTGCCCCCACCCTCTGGAACGAACTACCCCCCGAGATCCGGACGATTCCGGATCTCTTAACCTTCCGCCGCGCCCTCAAGACATGGCTTTTTCAACAAGCGGGCCTGACCTAGGGTGAGTTTTAAACAGGGACAATTTTTAACGATTTTAAAGAGCCACAGCTACCAATATTTGGGTTTTAATTGGTTTTTAGTAGGGGAAATTTTTTTTTGTATGATGTTTTAATATGCTGTGAGCCGCCCTGAGTCCCATGGGGAGAAGGGCGGCATATAAATCTTGTTAAATAAATAAATAAATTAGATTCAAAATGGCTAATCCCCTAGTTCTCTTCTCTACTTTTTGGGAGACAAAGTTGTCTGCTAGGTTTGTCAGGAATCTGTTTGATCTTCCACTTGGTGCAGAGTTTGTCTCCCAGTTGATGTCAGGGTAGTTAAAGTCCCCCATTAGTATTGTGATGTGCTTCCTACATACCTTTGCTGACTAGCAAAAAGTTCATCTATTTCCTCTGTTTGGTTGGGTGGCCCATATTATACACCTATGGCAATGTCATTTAGTATCATTTACATTTTTAAAATACTCCTACTTCAATAAAACATAGTCCCAATGCCCAATGGGGCAGCTGTGGAAAAATTCTGCTCCAGATTCCACTAACCAAACTGATAAAGGTAATTCATAAACCACATAGTAGACCATACCAGTTTTTGGGCTGTCTCAATAGATTTTTAGAGCTCAGATTCTAAAGTTTTCTAAAACTCCAGAATTTGCCTTTGTTGTCCCTAAGGAGATACACTTCAGATGGTGTCCTTGTGGCAGGTAGATAAGACTGGCATTTGACAGCTGGGAACAAATTCACTAGGGGCCTACATTTTCCTGTGCCTTACAGAGATACAGCAAGTTGTGTATTAGGACCCAAGCAGTCCACAGATTTCTTTGGCTTTAATGGGAACCAAGCATCAATGTTGTTCATTAAAGCAGCCTAGCTTTTCTCAAGCTTCCCTGGAAGTCCGGAAATGAAGTGCTTCTTCTTTAAGAATTGAATTAGCTTTAGTGGCTAGATACCTTTAGGCTGCAACATCTTTTTTTTCAGGCTCAAGCAAGCCTGGAAAAAAACTTCAGACTAGTTAATGAACAGTGGAGAAGAGCTGCATTTATACTTATGTGTCTTTAAAACCTGGTTCCTTTGTTTTCTAAAAACAAATGCCATATTATTTTTGGACTTCAGCAATGCTACTAAAGTCTGTGATGGTTTATTTCACATAAAACCCAACAAACTACCTGAACTATAACATTTGGGTAGGTGGGGATAGAATAGAAGTAGAGAGTTTGGGCACAATGTAATAAAAGAATTTGCAAGAAGAAGAATATATGAAAAATTCCTCATGATCTGATCCAAAGAGCAATTGTTCCCGAAGCTGCTGCCATGTTATTTTTCATTAAGAACTCAACACTACTAAACCTCTGATTAATAACAGTGTAGGAATCATATCGTTGTTTGCTTCTACCCATCCCTAGCCTCCTTTGAGATGATAGAGGCGTTTTCTGAGAAAGATTCGGCCTCTGTAAATGTAATAGGCTTCCTGAATTGATCATTTATGCAGTCAGGTATGAAAGACTGTATGTATGGGTGGACATGGGTTTGTAGAGAAGAGGTTTTCAAAACTTTTCAGACCATGGATCTTGCTAGCTAAAACAAAGCAAAAATTCTACAAATCCTGTTCAACAGACAAAACTCTAGTGTTAGAAAATTGGCTGTGTCCAAGTGAATTTTTGTTTTTACACTTAAAATTCTTGTAGACCTTGGTTCTGCAGAATACAGCTTGAAAAACTCTGAATTGAGGATAGCCTTCATTTGATCATTTTATCTATAAAAGCCCAGGTTTAAGGTATGAGTTTTTTGGAGGGGGGAGGGCGAATCATTTTGATGCCAAGAGAGTTTATAAAAATACCAAGCTTTTATTAGCAAATATAGTTTTGCATTTGCAACCGAAAAGTAAAGGTAATAAATAAAAATAATCATTACCTGTTTGTTCCAATCATCTGACATATTTACTGTGTTGCGAATTTATATTTCTACATGCTATATCCATCTATTTTATGTATTTGCTTTGACAACAAAACCATTTGTTATTTAACTTGCAGTTCTGCATTGACACATATTTGACAACCATAAGAGAACAGAATTTCCTAGAGAAATTACAATGGAACAGAAAAGTGAAGGCCCAAGCATAAATTATAAGTGAAAAATATCAAGGTTATCCATTGCAGATTCACCTCAGTAGGAAAGCAAGCTGCATCGTTTCGTACTGCTGAAGTTTTTCCAAAGGTATTAGTGGAGTTGTCTGCTCTTGAGAAATCAACTATTGGGGTGGGTCCCTGAATGCAGTGGCACCTGTTGTATCTCAGCTCACAAACTGGACCTCAGTCAGTTCATCGAGATAAGGCAGATCAGAAAACAGACCGTGCACAGATTACAGGAGTGCTGTACAGCTAGTCCTCGACTTATAACAGTTCATTTAGTGACTGTACTAAATTACAATGGCACTGAAAAAAGTGACTTATGACCGTTTTTCACAGTTACGACCTTTGCAGCATTCGTGCAGTCACATGATCAAAATTCAGATGCTTGACAACTGGTTCATATTTATGATGGTTGCTGTGTCCCGGGATCATGTGATCCCCTTTTGCGACCCTCTGACCAGCAAAGTCAATGGGAAAACCAGATCCACTTAACAACTGTGTTACTAAATTAATGACTGCAGTGATTCACTTTAACAACTGTGCCCAGAAAGGTCGTAAAATGGGGCAAAACTCACTTAGCAAATATTTCACTTAACAACAGAAACTTTGGGCTCCATTGTGGTTGTAAGTCAAGAACTACCTGAATTGTTAAAGGGTATAATAACAGAAAACAACCAGTTATGTCTACTGGTTAAAAGCACTGGGCTGGAAAACAGGAGACCATGAGTTCTGATTCTGATAGCTGAGTAACTTTGGGCCAGCCACTTTCTCTTAGTTCTAGGAATAATGCAATAGTAAAATATTTGTTGCCAACAAAATTGCATGGACCTAACAATGTAGCACCAGGAGTCAAGAGTGACTTGAAGGCACCAAGAAACAAAACAAACACTCCAAAACATAAACTTAAAACCTGCCAGAGTTTCTCTCGGGTCTTGTTACACCAAACAGACTCAAAGAAGAGTTGAGTTTTGTTTCTCATGCCTTCTCCTTTCTCAAAAGCAAGTGTTTTCTTATTTATTTCTTAACTGTTCCTGCATAAGGTTATTTACAGATTCCTCCACAGCATCCAAGTTTAGTGATTGATTATCTATCTGTCTGTCTGTCTGTCTGTCTGTCTGTCTGTCTGTCTGTCTGTCTGTCTGTCTGTCTGTCTGTCTGTCTGTCTGTCTGTCTGTCTGTCTGTCAAGTTTGTGACTTAAAAGAAATAGAACACTTCAATTTCAGGAATCCAATCTCTCTCCAAATCATTACAGGCAGTCCTTGTTTAATTACCACAGCTGAGATCGTCAACTTGGTCATTAAGCAAAGCAGTTGCTAAGTGAAACTGCAACCATGCCATAATCATACTTCAGCTTTTCTTTGCTTTAAAGACTTCCAAAGGTGATAAATATTGGGATTGGCTGCAAATTCATCGCTGTTTTCCACAGTTGCTTAACAAAGACACCCTGTATCTCAGTTTCATTAATTTAAATCCAGTAAGTTTGCCCTTAATTATAAGAAAACATTGGTGAAGCAATGATACTGACTACAGAATTGCAGTTCATTCAAAAGGAGCATGATACTAAATAACTTCAATATACGGTGTTGTTTAAGCTAGTTGTTTGTCTACTTTATAGTTTTTATAACCCATGTCAAATTCTGGATGTATTACAACAGAATAAAATACAAAAACAACAATAATAATCCAGCAACTGATGGATGCTGGTAACATTCAATTAGGATTGAAGGCTTGGGGGATAAAGGCCATGTGTCATGTACCCAGCATGTTTTGGAGGGTCTGTTCCTGTATTATCCAATTTTCTGCTGATAGCATTAAACCTCCTGAAAATTTACAAATGTTTTTATTCATGTAAGGTAACAATGTAGAATGAAGGGAAGGTTTAGTATAGCACAGTACTTGTTTAACATAGGAACAAATGAACTTTTATTAGATATAGGTTTTAAAAAGAGTTACAATTATTTCTGCAAACTAACTATATAATGTACAGGTCCTGAAATTATTCCTAATTCTATCTCTCCCTACCATCCTCCATCCTGTCCTGCATCCCTTGCATCTCCCAAATATTTTTTCCTATAATTCCCTCCTCCTGCCAGAATATAACTCAATGCCCTGTATTGCTATCCTCTGATCCACCAATTCTCCACAGCATATCATAACATGTCATGGAGAACCCATCAGTAGTGGTGGACCACTGCATATTGCAACTCAACAGGGAAACTAGAGTCTGTTCTTCCTCTTAACTGGTGCCTGTTCCTCTGCCCCCAGCACATGAGTCAATGAAAAAAAGAAAAAAAGAAAAACAGAATACTTTATATGTCACATTCTTGCCTATGGAGAAAGGATTATATTGGGCAAAGACTGGGGCAAAGCAATCATATTTTGGGGATAAAATTTATAATCTAAGATTGGTGATACGCACTCAAAAACTTTTGTCAAAAAATAAATCTACTTCCAGTAGGGGAATTTACTGAAAAGTTTAACTAACAAAGGACAAGCCTTTATTAATCTGGATTTACAGATCCAGCACAGGACCTGCATTAATCAAAAAAACAAAATCTACCCACATAATTGTATTGAGTGAAGTATTGCTCTTGAACTGATGAATAAAGTGCATTGGAAAGGCTGGGGGTAGATTGTAGGACACCAATCTAATCAAAATCACCACTGCAAATCAGCACAGCTTGGAATGTCAGACTGGTCTTTCCCAATATTAATTGAACTGGAATAAGAAAGCATGGATCGAGGGCAGATAAAACCAGTTCTGCATCACTTACTTACAAGAGAATGGATACCATTTTAGCAGCATACATGCTGCCATAACTAAAGGGAATTTATTAGATAGAACTATAAGTGATTTAGAAGCCTAAACTGGTTGAGTGATCAAACTCCAGGTTTTTTTTTTAAGTGTTTCTCTGAAACAATTTGAGAATAAAACAACTGAAGCAAATGCAGAGGGGAATCTGTGGACAAAAAGTGCAAATAATGGCAATAGTTGAAAGTTCCTAAATTGCAGAAAAGGGACAATGTACATTATTTCATGAAAGGAAAGTAAATACTAGAAGGATAGAAAAGAATGTGATTTAGAAGAAAAGAATTGGCCAGAAATATGGAGACAATATTTAGTGAGAAATGAGATGCTTTTAGAGGTGGTGGAAAAAGCAGCATGAGATAAAAGTTTAACAATTTTAAAGAGCCACATAGAAAGATTAAAACCTTTATAACAATATAAACCTCTGATACCATTGTTAAAATAATAACCCCCAAAATAGAAAGCTACACCATCAACAGAGTTTACCTAACTTCCTAGCCAAAAGGTCAGGGGGAATAGCCCGGTCTTTAAAGTCTTACACAGGCTAATAGAGTCTGGGCCATTGTAAATCTGAGGAGATGCTATTCCAGAAGGCAGATATTTTTGACAGAGAAGGCACAACTTTGGGGTCCAAAAAGATGACATAGAAGGAACTTGGATTATGCCCTCCCTGTAAGATTTGATAGAATAAGCTAAAACAATGGAGACATGAAGTTCCCCCCCAAAAAACCCTGATCCTATGCCACGTAGTGCTTTATAGGTGGTAACTGCACCTTAAATTGGATCTGGAGGCCTAGTGGGAGCCAGTGCAGCTCATGGAAAACTGGTACTATGTAAGCATATTGAGAGATGAAAAAAACTGACTATGCCATTATGTTCTGAACCAGTTGCAGTTTTTGAATGCTGTTTAAGGGCGCACTCGTATACAGCACATTTTTTTTCTTCTGTTCAATCATGTTCAATTCTCAGACACTGCCTGGACAAGTCCTTGCAGTTTTCTTGGCAAGGTTTTTCAGAACTAGTTTGCCATTTCCTCCTTCCTAATGGGAGCTGGCTCCATGGACAGGACCTCCAGGTTGAAAAATGGGCACAACTGGTGCATAAGACAAACCTATACAAAGGCCTCCAAAGCCATGGTTGCGACCTGCTCTTGAAGCAGGAGCCTTGAGTCCAGAAGGACCTTCAAATCTCTGCTGGGGCAAGTGCCCCTTATACAGTGTTAAAGATGGAAAAGCTCCAGAGCTGAGGAGCTTTAAAACTCAAGACCACTCAGTCTTGCCAGAATTGCCAGAATTATCCAGATCCCTATGGCCTCCAAGCACTGAGAAAGACCGTTGGCACTCAACTATGTACAGCTGAGTATCATCAGCAACTGATGCTACCACATCCCATGTTGATAGATAACTTCCCCTTCATATAGATGCTAAATAGAAGAGAGGTGAAAGTAGAAGCCTGAGGCATCCCATATAGCAGACACCTTCAGCACAAACTCTCTCCTTACCTCCAACAGCAACTGGAACTGGCCTGGAGAAAGCAGGAGAACTGTAAAACTGTGCCTCTCACTCCTAATCCCATGAGCCAGTCCAGAAGGTTACCATGAGAAATGAAGGAGGGTCAAGAGAGATGCACTACCTCTATCCCACCAGAGATCATCAATAAGTTTGATCAATTCAGTCTCAATACTACAAGCAGGCATGACTGCTAGTTGAGAGGGATCTATATAATCTGAGCTAACAATAAAGTAATCTTCCCAATCATAAAGATTTCTCCAAGGTATGCAACCTATTAGCAAATATTATAAATCTACAGCATTCTTTGTAATTTCAGTTACACTAAAAAGTAAGGAGTTGAGGTAGTATCTACATGGAAGTCTCCAGGAAGTTTCCTTGGCAACAGTACGGATTGTGGTTTTATCATTTGTCTTCTTCCAATACACACACACACACACACACACACACACACACACACACATTAAAATCTGTTGGGAAGGAGAATGGAAAACCCAAGATCAGGAGATAGTTCACTAACAATACAGTAGTCCCAAATAGAAAGTCTTGGTACAACAAACGTGACTCGTAGCTTGCATTAATCTTTTCATAATTTCTAACTGGCATCTGGAAAATTGTAATACTTATCATTTCAGCTGTTCTGCACAGAAATAGTTCAACAATAAAACCAGAAAAATATGGGGAAATCTCTGAATGTATGCAGTTCCTTTAGAACATCTCATACATAAACTTCACAAAATTAATCACATAGTTGTCTGGAAATAATATCTCTTAGCAACAAGTTTCTGAATTACATTCATATCCAGAATATGTTTACATATTGAACTTGAATACAGAAAGTTGCTCAAGCAAATACAAAATGGGTTATATTAAATCTGCCCTGAAATTCAGCTGAAAGGCCATGTATAATACTTAAAATAAATCATGTTAAAATTGCTGCAAGAAATGTCATTGTCACATTTATGTTGCCTGCAGTAACTATGTAAAACGTGGAACTGAATGCAGGTATAAAGCCAATTTTTCCAAATACGTATATGTATATGTTTAAATGTTTGTAGAAATGCCTATTTTATTCTATGCTTTATCAGAAGCAGCAGGGTGGAGGGGAAAAAATGCAATAATTGGTATTTCCCTCTATAGTTCCAGCATGGAACCTTCAAACTCATCTCAAGCTGATTTCACACCACAGGATGCTCTCCACCAAACTGAGGCTTGTGTTGTGTGGCATGGTCTTGGAGAAACAGATGCTCATAAGAAGGCCACTTCAGGCCCCTGAAGTTATAAAACCCAGAAGTGTGAAGAAAGAATAATTATTGAAGCCCAGACTTGCAATGTGAAAATGCAGAGGATGTTGATTGAAAATCCTTGTGCTTTCTCAAGAACATCTCCTGGAAACATATCACTGGGATAGGAAGCCAGATTGACCAGCCAAGGTAGTACATGGCTGATCTGCTGGGACATGCAAAAGGGCTGAGGGTATCAAGTGTTCACACCATACCTGTTCTGAGCTATTATCTGATCCGTACATCCTCTACCAATGCAGACCTTCCACACGGATACAAGGAGTAACACTGCATCTGGGTAAGGAAAAAAGAGCACTCTTGGGAAGACAGCTGAGCTTCCTTTCTATGCAGAGCAGGGAAGCCCCTCCATGTGTATTCTCTTGAGAGGGAGGGTAAGACCATCTGGACCACTGAGAGCAACTTACACACAATTACTTAATTACAATTTTGAATGAAATTGTCCATCATAAAAGATGCCTGAAGAATGTTGACTTTAACTGCCTGCCTGAAGGAGCTGTAATATACCATTGTTATCATTTGACTTAATTTTATTTCTCTTATCAGAAGCGTATAGTTACCTTTTGAGAAATATTTGGGATTTTGTCTGAATCGTATTGCTTAAAACACACGCACATACACGCAACAATTCTCTTTGTGGTGAAAGCATCATGGTGATTTATCCTCATTATTGTGTAAATAGGTTTCGGCAGTTCTCAGTAAATAAAACAAAGAATGACAGGAGGAAAAGGGGGAATTTGCTTTCCTACCAATTAGAGTAGCCTTAGGCAGTACTTTTAAGAGGAGATAAATCCTGCAAATCACTAAAATGGCCCTGTCACATGCCCCAAATATTAAAATCACACAGCGGCACACTTCATACAGTTTGCTTTGGTTTAATGAGTTGGGGTGGGCTTTGTCATGAGGGCTGCTTCTCACAGTTGGGGATTCTTGACTGACAGGGGAGATCATGCCCAACTGCAGCTTTCGAACCAGTAGGACCAGATGGAAAATCACAATTCACAATTTAATATGCAGGTTTTGAGAGAATGAAAATTCCCAAATTGTCTTTCCAGCGCCTCTCTCTTAATTTTTTTTAATAATAAATGCAAAATATGCCAAGTATTAGCCAAGAATGTTTTTCCATTCTTTGAGTTTGTTTGAATCTCTCTCTCTCTCTCTCCCTCCCTCCCTCCCTCCCTCCGCCCCCCCCCCTCTCTCTCTGTGTGTGTATCTCTCTCTCTTACATCTATCTATCTATCTATCTATCTATCTATCTATCTATCTATCTATCTATCTATCTATCTATCTATCTATCTATCTATCTATCTATCTATCTATCTATCCAGGGCTTTTTTTTGTCATAGAACGCTCAGAACGGAGTTCCGGCACCTTTTTGGGATGGAACCTTGTAAGGTAGGCAAGGCGGGTTGTATGACATGTGTGAGTTCCAGCACCTTTTTTTTTTTTTTTTNTCTATCTATCTATCTATCTATCTATCTATCTATCTATCTATCTATCTATCTATCTATCTATCTTTATCTAGTTATCTATGTATCATCTATCTAGTTATCATCTATTACTTATCTATCATCCATCTAGTTATCTATCTATTTATCTATCTGGTCCTTTCCTTCTCTTTCCCTCTCTCTCTCTCTCTCTCTCTCTCTCTCTCTCTCTCTCTCTCTCTCTCTCTCTCTCTCTCTCTCTCTCTCTCTCTCTCTCTCTCTCTCTCTCTCTCTCTCTCTCTCTCTCTCTCTCTCTCTCTCTCTCTCTCTCTCTCTCTCTTTCTTTCTTTCTTTCTTTCTTTCTTTCTTTCTTCCTTTTCCAATTCTCAGACTGCTTAGACAAATCCCTGCTGTTTTCTTGGCAAGGTTTTGAAAATATTTGCCACACACACATATGCACACACAAACACACATTCATGCAGGCATGCAAACACATAGACATGAGATCTCCCATTACTTCCTGAACCTTGGCAACTTTAAGAAGTGAAATTCAATTCCCAGAATTCTGGGAATGAAGTCTACACAGCTCAACTACAGCAAGATTGACAAACACTGTTCTACTCTCTAACTTTTTTAAACACAATTATTAGACTATATGCCCAATTTATAGCAAATATCAAGATCATGTTGATGGTTCACAATAAAAAATACATGAACCATCTGCTTAATTAAGCACACATTCTGTTTTTTCAAATCTGCTTATGCTTTTAGTTTAATACAAATCAAATTATGCACTTTTGAAAAATTTGTCATTAGTGGGGGATAATAGCACGTGAGAGTAACCCCTTCAACAGTTTATCTAGGTAGAACACAGGTGTCAAACTCGCTGCGTCACGTGACATGTTGTGACTTTTTTTGCATTGCTGGAGCTGTGGTGAGCGCAGCCTCCATATGATGCAACCAGCCCATGGGCCGGCAGTTTGACACCCTGCTGTATAGTAAAGAGAACTTATATTGAGGTTATAATGCAGGGGTGTGGAACTATGGCCCCTTTATGACCTGTGGACTTCAACTCCCAGAATTCCTGAGCCAGCATGGTCATGAGTCAATTCCCCACACCATGAGCTGGCTCTGTGAACACCTAGAACAGGCAACCTTATAACAAAAGCTTTAGTGAACACATCCTATTTGCAGTCACTACCTTTTCTGCCTTTCATGCAGTCAAGTTTTACACGGTGACATTTATACTTAGCATGGCAAGCAATGATTGTTACCTTGTTATAGGGCATCCTGTCTCTCTTCCCTCCCCCCTCCACCTCCTTTTAGTGCAATGCTTTATGAGAGTGAAATGTATGACAGGAATCCCAGTAACCTGAGCCCCTGGGTCAGTAATGTATTAAAACAAAACAAGACACACATGGCTTCAGCACAGCAAGAAATCATGCAAGAATGGGAGATTTCAGACAGGCTAAGATGAAGAAGGCCTACCTAACAGCTGCAATTATAGCCCAAATTGTATGAGTCCATCCATTTATTGCATAGGGGCTTGACAAATTGCCATTAATGCCACACTGAAACAACCCAGTGAAGCCATTTAGGTTAGGACGCCAACTTTGAACTCTTGGTAGCAGTTCCCATTGAAATGAATGAGGCTTATTACGAAATACATCAATTTGGGACAATAGTACACCATATATTTGTAAAGATAACTAGGGCTGCAGTCCTATATACACTGAAATGGGAATAGGATATCTTTAATTTCAGCTGGATTTGCTTTTGAAAAGACACGTGTAATATTTTGAGTAGGTACTTTCTAAGAGTAAAGTCTCATGGACTTACTGTAGAAATATGCATAGTAGTAAATCGTTAATCACCAGTGTTAATTCTTCTAACAAAGAATATTATCAGTAGCAAATTATTTTATTTTTATTATATGTTTCTATAATTATTTGGTAATGCTTTCACATCATTTCTTTTTGACGCTACATCCCCCCTTGCTCCCCCTTATTTTACTGTGGTGTAAAGCATGCCTTATCTCAGGGGTGGGGAACTCTGGCCCTTTTATGATTTGTGGACTTCAACATCCTGGCTCAGGAATTCTGGGAGTTGAAGCCATAAGTCATAAAGTAGCCAGAGTTCCCCACCTCTTCCTTATCTTGTAGAATTTTTCTTCTTTTCTTTTAGCTTTCTAATATTGAAGCTAAACATTTCATAACACATCAAAACGCTCAAGTTCTATTATATCACCTCTCCCTCTAGCTTGTTATTAAATACTATGCCTAATATCCGGTCATCTTCAATCATATTGGATAGCGTGTGTAAATATATGCTATTCCATGAGGCAGATCAAGACAGTTGATGACTGGAAATATTGTTTTCTATATGGTTATAAAGATACAAAATTAATTTAGGCTGAGATCCTCTGCAGACTTTCCTGACAGTCTCATTAAATTCAGTGAAACGTATTACAGAATTGACATATAGTAGAGTATGCTGTACAATGATATTTATTGATCTTTAAATGCTACTTCAAAATCTGCCATCTCCATCTCAGACCTAACTACCTGATGCTAGAATCAGCTCTAGATATTGTGATATAGTATTTCATCTCCTGCCACTTTCATGTAAATAAGTATTAATGCTTTTCGGCTCTCTTCAGTCTTCTTCCTTGATTCCTTGGCTCTAAGGTGAGCCCTGGCTTGGGTCAATGCAAAGATACGAACAAGAAATCCAAAAAATTTCTGGACAAATTCTGGACAGAACTACAACTCTTTGTTTTTCCTCATGGCAATGACACAACTTTAATATTGTTATCAGATCAGGATGAAACCTGCAGGAAAATTATGAAATTAAAAATGAAGAAAGATGTAGGAGATGACCAGGCTGAGCCCGAGGGAAGGGGTCAAATGCGTCATAAGTTACGAGTCCCTGTGCACCTGCAAGAGATCTAAGAGATCTGCAAGAGAGCTTAAGCTTGCAATAAACTTTTTGTTCATTTGAACTGCCTGAATCTCCTGATTTCCCTGGCGCTTGAAAAAGAGTTCCAAATTCCATAGAATTCAACACATAGGCCTGAAGTTAAATTGTATTCAAAAGTGCTCAAGCTAGAATATTATTCAGTGGTAAAGAATGCCAATTTTCATAGAAAGTATGCTGCTTTAAATGATGCTGCTGTATTTAGACTGCTTAGAGACAGAATGTAAAGCAATTCCAACAGATGCTGTTGAAAATCTATGTCCACTTTCAGGCAAATGCAAAGGGAAATGTAGGAGCAAGCAACAATGATCTCATTGTCAGGGTTCAAGAGGGAAGGTATAAGCTTGATTTATCTTTAAAAATGAAATAAAATATAGCCCTTAAAGCTAGGGAGGTAACCAAGAAATAATACAATGCCATGGATGGTTGATAAGAAACAATGAAGGCAGACAATGATTAAGTGAATGATTTTTCTTTAAAACTTTAATTTAGTTAACTTCAACCATACCTTTCTATCCATAATCAAGACTGTTTGCAGCCATTATAAATGCAAAATTGTAAAACATAAATTAAAGAAGGAAAACTGTAATGCTCTCTACATGGGGCTCCCTTTGAGGAGCACCCGGAGGCTTCAACTGGTCCAGAACGCGGCCGCGCGGGCGGTGTTGGGAGGGACTCGTCACTCCCATGTAACACCGCTGTTGCGCGAGCTGCACTGGTTGCCAGTGGCCTTCCGGGTGCGCTTTAAGGTGTTAGTTACCACCTTTAAAGCGCTCCATGG
>NW_015386441.1:865002-870988 GCF_001527695.2 Protobothrops mucrosquamatus | reverse complement strand
GCCTAGGGTGGATTTTAAATCGGGTTCATTTTTAGAAAATTTTAAATGTCACAACTTAAAATATTTGGGTTTTAATTGGTTTTATTCGGCGGGGATTGTGGGTTTGTTTCTGTTTTAAAAAATGTTGTGAGCCGCCCTGAGTCCTTCGGGAGAAGGGCGGGATACAAATTGAATAAAATGAAATGAAATGAAATGAAATAAAATCAAAATCAGTTCAATCATTGTAAGAGAGGCAGCATAGCATAACATTAACAAGTTGGACAAATACAGTCTACCCTCAACCATGGAAACTCGCTGGTTGATTTGGGACCAGTCAACCTCTCATAGGTTAATCTACCTCACAGGATTGTTGTTGTGGGGAAAAATTGGAAGAAGAATGCTATATATACTTCCCTGAACTCCTGAAGGACATGCAGGATATAAAACAAATGAACAAACAAACAAATAATAAACTTGCTGAAAGGCATGGATTTTCAAGATTTTCTAAATCTCCACTGGAAGCTTATTCCATTGCTTAGCACTGCTTGTATACATGTACACATCAAGCAATCCTCATATCTTTCACTGATAGCAGTATAACTGTCACATTTTGCATCAATTGCAATTTACAAACACTTTTCAAGGAGAGCCCCATGAGTAGCAATCAAAACAGGAAATAATCATGGTACAAATAACTTCCGAGGTTAGTAAAAGGAGGACCCAGATTGTTGGGGACAATATGCTGACTCTGTGAACTGCTTAGAGAGAGCTGTAAAGCAGTGTGAAGCCGTATATAAGTCTAAGTGCTATTGTTATTAGAAAGCCCAACTGGTAAAGAAGGATTGCACTTGGAGCATTAGCTATAACTGCCAAATATGCTTCTAGCCAGAACCATCACCTGTAAGTTTAGTTGAAATACTGCAAACCTACCGTTTCTCAGGAATGTAATCTCAACCAAAGGTAATCTTCATCTCAATCCCTGAGTTCATCTTTCTTCTTACTATTTCCATCTTTTCTAGATTTCATCTCAAGTTGCTGTCCTTCAACTAGCCCACTATCAAATTGAAGCTCCTCTTTCTTCTTACTATTTCCATCTTTTCTAGATTTAATTTCAACTTCTTGTCCTTCATTGTCAAATTTAAGCAATGGGCAATGGGCAAAGAGGGGAAGAAATGCTGTCTAGGAGATAATCAGACAAAAGAGGCAGGAGCTCGCAGTTGCTTAATGATCAGAGAAAGAAACTTAGGTAGAATCTATCTAATGGATCAAATAGTAAAAGGGGAAGGCGAAAGGTTTGTGCCTTTAGAGTTGTAAGGTTTATTGTAGCCTTACAATAAAGCAGAATTAGTTCATCTTGTCATGTTTCTTGTCTGGTTTACCTGGGAGGGCTGACACAACATTCAAACATACTGATTTATTCTATAGAATTAGATAGTAAGGGCCGATATTACTCATTGTTTTCAGCATATTGATGGCACTCCATTTCAAAGATTTGAATGATTTTTATCCAGTGGTTCAACATAGAGGTTTAAATAGTAGAGAAGAGAAGATAGAGTCCAATGGGATATCACAGGTCAACACCTTTCTGTCAACCATTTGTCCCTGAATGCTACTTTCTTGTCTGTAATAAACCAGAACCATTGAAAACCTACGGCTACAAGACTTAATCCTTCCAAAAAAGCCTAGAAGATTCCATAGTAGAAGTTACTGAAAGCTAAAGAGAGATCCAGTAGAACTAGAAGGATCTCACTTCCCATTTTTAGTTTGTAGTAATTCTCTCCACCAATTCCTTAAGATACGACTGGACAAAAGATTTTAAGTGTAGAGGTTATTTTGTAGGCTTTTTATTTTAATGAGAGCAGATACTAGTTTGGGGTTTTTAATTTGATGGTAGGAGAGTGAATGTATATGTCACAATTCTTTAATTAATAAAGGAGAATATTTGTAGCTCAGGGTTGAAATGAGGCATCCTTGATGCTCTCTGAGTTGCAAGAAAACAGTCAAACTCAGACAGCACCAAGGACCCCACCAATTCTTTAACTATCTATCAGAGATGAAATCAGATTTTGAACTGTCAATTAAAACTGAACCAATTTGAATTATTTGAGGGACCACATCTGACCAATTACATCTACCTATCATACTAAGGAGCTTTGTTTGGTAGGATCTAAGAAAAGAGCCTTTTCTGTTGTGATACCTGTCCTTTACAATAAGATTCTTCCCAAGGTAAGATTGATCCCAATCTTTTATAAACTTAATTTCAACATATATCTAATAGAAAACATAAACTGTAACTTCTCAATATACTGTATTAACCTGGGCCTTTTAAAAAAATCCTATCAAGTCCAGAATTTCAGATGTTTACAACATAATTTACATATTGGTGTGAATGTATATTTAAAATATTTTGGATTGAATTGTTCTTACTGGAATAGACAGTAACAGGGAAAGGAGTGGAAAATAAAAGCAGCTTTAGTCAGAATCTGAGCAATTTGGTGCCAAATACAAGTAGCATTTCCCCAGATTATAATTTACACTGTATTAACTGTCAACAGTACTTTTGAGAAATATAGATAACAATTCAGATGCAATCGATAGGTAGTGACAGTTGATTTTAAAGCTTAATGCAAGACAAGGAAGAAATGACTGGTGTATCAGGCCTGGAAGAATAAATTTATTTTGTATTTGATTTTTGTGTTAAATTTATTACTGCCAAGAACAGCTCTCTTTCAATAATATGAAGAACAAGATTCTGAAATTGCAACATGTTTGTCTCTACAGTTTTCACTGCATATCCAATATAAACTGATGTCCCTTTTCAGTACTATAAATAGATCAAGTTAAGTTCTTCTGTATTATTTTTTTTTAAAGAATATGTAAAAGCCTTCAATGCAATTTAACATAATTTAAAAACTACTAAGATTAATTCTATACGTTCATTTTCTGAAAGTCAGGAATGGTACAGAATATTTATTTTGTGAAACATCATATAGATTTTTATGTCTATATAATTTCTGAGCCATCCAATCACCAAGACAAAATAAAGCAGAGATTCAGACATATGATTGAGGGTTGATGTAGCTTTGTCATAGTCAAGAGCATCCTTTTTTCAATTCTGTCAAAATGTCTAGAGTATATAATGTTAGATTTTGATGTTGCTTCTGTACAATGCCACAGAAAGTTACTTGACAAATATAAGAGACAAAATTTCCCTTCCAGCCCAACTCTATTACCCTTTTTATTCTATCAGTGAAGCTGAAGATGCTTCTCAGCAGAACTGTACTTTCAAAAATCTACCAGTATGGTCAAAATGAAATGATGAAGCTTGCCACCGTTCAAACTTATCTATTCTTCTCACTTATGACATGATTGATTTTCCTTCAGAACGCTCAAATATGGGATTGTCTCCCTTCTTTTTTTCACTGTGGTAACAGCTAATGCATACAGCCTTGGCATGTCTGGGAATGGTAAGAAGTTGACATGTAGAAGAACAAGTGAAATGAATACGGATGAAATTTGAAAGTGCAATTTTCCATCTGCCAATCACGTTTTACGGCACAAGTTAAGTACCAATCAGGAAAATCCTTTGTGAGATCATACTCACGTAGGGTTTTCTATCTGATAGGCCAGCCACCCTCATTAATCAAGCTTTTAGATTTTGATTCAAGTCTTTATCAGATGCCCTGTTTTTCCCATTGCACTGGAAAGTTGTATTGCATTTTCTCAACATGTTATTGAGAATTTATATTCTGAATTAAAATATATAGCCTCCTTTTAAATAGAATTTGATTAGGTGACTACAAAATCTATTTCCCTTGTTATGGTACATAGCAGATCATTTCCCAGAGCCTGGCTCCGAAGAAAATGTGCGGTATTTCTAGCATTAATAATGTATGGTCACCAAAACCTGTCCTGGCCATAGCTTCAAGATGCCTCGAAATACAGCCAATTAAGGTTTATTTAATTATTAAGGTTGAATAAATAACAGCGAAACATGTTAAAAATCTTTCAGTTTCAGTCAATCATAATAAAAAATTAATGAGACTGGATAGAGAGCCATAAAAACTGATAGACTGCAATCGTGAATTATAAATTGGTATTGATTTTTTCCTTTGCAATAACACTCTCAGGTAATCGTATGTTGCCACATGTAAAGTGCACTTTCCTGGTTCAGACTAATATTAACTATCAAATATATATGAGATGGAGGCATTTATGACACTTCAGATTTCACAAACAAAAAGCAAAAATACAATTTGTGGAATAATAGCAGCATAGAACACAGAATCCTAGGGTGTTTATGGGAGCAGAAAGGGATCCCACTGTGCCATGAATTCATAAGGCACAGTTACCTTATCCTTCTCCTGCCATTTCTTCTCTGATATGTTGCCTTGTTAGTATCACTGAGAAAAACATAAATATTTTTTATTATTTGTGAGGCTCATCCTGTCTTGCTTAATAGACAGGCCACATGGAGTTAAAGTCATATTATATGGCCTGGTGCAGAAGTGATCATTCAGAAAACCAAAGCACATATTTTATCCTGCCTAGCTTTATTAATTCTAAGCCCCAAAGAAATAGTGAAGGGATTTTCCAGTGTTCTTTTTATCGAAGTAACATGGAAACAAATAAGACATTTCCCTAAGCTAGCTCAGATAAAGTGGACAATTACTATTGGCATTCTACATGTAAATATTTAACACTTCACAGCTAGTTTGCACCTAAATGTCCATTAGATGTTAGTACAAGCCTAGACGCTATTTCCCCATAGAGCTACACTGGCCTTCCTCTTCAATGTTTATTGGATTAGGGCTAACACACATCTTGCTTTAAGTAGCATTGAAAAGAAACTTGGCATAAGCAAGAGAACGTCTCATTTGACAAAATATTTTACCTGACATAAACAAAAAAATAATCCTCACACATAAAAGGAGAATTCAGAAACAGAATTCTTCTTGATCTGGATCACCAATATACTTTTACCAGTTCATTAGCTACAATGATCAAATTTACACACTGAGGAAATGGGCCTATACTGAATATTGTAAAATATTACCATTTTAATATGGCTTTTTTCACATGTCTCTGAAAACAGGGGTCTTTAAACTGTAAAGGCTCATTTAAATTACATTAATGATATATGTAGTCTGAATTCATTTTCCCTTTTATGAACAAGGCTGACGGTTAGCGTATGCGTGTCAAGTACATATATTTTATTGATTTCCCACATTAGTTGCTTCATATACTAGAACAATTGTGCAATTCTTCTGAATAAATGGGTGGAAACTGTAGCACGACGTAAATAAATAAAACTAGTTTATGACTTCTTATGCTTTCATGATATATTGTAATTAATAGGACATTATCAGTTGCTTGGTCCATTGTCAGAAAACTACTGTTAAGTGGATATAATTTACACAGCTCTTCTGATTACATTCAGAGGAAGTTTCTCTAAAGTAAAAATGCAAAGAATAACATTATTATTGACTTCCAGCCAAAATCTAGTCAGTCAAAATTCTCCACAGACAGAAGAAACATCCTGATGAGCTTTGTCAATGGAAATACACCCCAAATCTCTCCCCCACAACTGAGTTTGGCTTAGAAGGAAGTTATGAATTATTTTCATGGTGATAATCAAGTAACATAGCTTTCATAGAAAAATGCAGGGAACTTATCCATAGAATACAAATGATTTATTTTTAGAATATAAAACATGTGTTTTATTTTTTTTTCTTTTATTCCAAATAAATATTTGTTGAAAACCCATCCTGTGCATATCTAAAATTAAAAGTTAGGACCTAGCTATTTTTTTATTACTGCAAGTTTCAGACTAACCAGCAAGCTACTAAAAACATTTATAATAGTTCTCATGCTGACAAGATTGTATTTAATATAGTACATTTACCTGAAAGAAAGATTCACATCTTCTATAATTTATCTTTGAAATGGAAGAGTTGTTTCAGCTTATCACATAACATAATAATGGAGGCAGATTACTTTGTTCTAT
>NW_015386441.1:832502-860002 GCF_001527695.2 Protobothrops mucrosquamatus | reverse complement strand
TAGACACAGAAAAAAATTACAAATTGACATAAATAGTTTAAATGATGTGTAGATAACCACACCCTTTTTCTAAGGAGGAACTATTTTTTTTCATAATAGGGAAAAGGGAAAATGTTAAATCTCTAGGGATCTGTGTTAGGACACTCTCCTAACAATTTGGTGCTAAAATTATTGTAGGAATTGAATTACAAAAAGGGAATGATGTAGCTTTTTTATTTAGGGCCAATATATGTCCAAATCCAATTTATTAAAATTATCACTGAACTAAATTATTCTCCTAGGTAAAGTTACAGATTTACCCTTTATATCTACCCAGATACAATATATTCTTCTACCTAAATTATAAAATGTTTCAAAAGCACTCTGTCCCATGACACATTTTATGCTTACGATCCCCATGGCATTTTTCAGATTGTAGGACAGATGCACACAGATCTAAACTAGTAAAATAACAGAGTTAGTGGGATAAACCAGCAGGTTTGAGCAAAGAGGAAAAGATATATCAGGTGATAATGATTGAATAAGAAAAAAGATAATGGCTGAAACTAAAAAAAAAACAGAGCAAAAAAAGTCCAGAATAAAAATTAATGCAAGTTATCCGAATTAAGAAACTATAGCTGAAAACAATATCTCAAATGAAATGTTGAATAGCAACATCACATGCATATTACGTATAATTGGATTATTTGCATAGTAATATGTTAAAATTATAAAATACACTGCAAAGTGACAATTAGTGGGTAGCAATGAAGGCTATAAAAGATATTAAGTAGCTGTGATGTGTCTATACCAGGGGTAGGCAACCTCGGCTCTTTTATGACTCATGGACTTCAACTCCCAGAATTCCTGAGTCAGCTATGCTGAAGTCCATGAGTCATAAAAGAGCCGAGGTTGCCTATCTCTGGTCTATACCTACAGAATTGTACAGGCAGTGGTTTTCTCCATGACATTCTATTTATGAAAAAGCTTGGATTCTGAAAAGCAGGAAAGAAAGAGTATTCATGCCTTTGAACTTTGATGTAGAAAAGATTTCTGAAAATAATCTGGACAGCCAAGAAAATAAACAAATGGTTCACAAGGCAAATCAATCCAGACTTATTACTAGAGGTCCAATCGCCTGCCTCAAATGAACACATTACATGAAGACCTTGCTCTCTAGAGAAGATTATAATGCTGGGAAAGGTGGAAGTAAAGAGAAGAAGAGGACAGTCAACAGCAAGGTGAATGGACTTGATTATAGCAGAGATGCATCCCTGATAGACCTGAAGGGCTGGTTTGGGGAACAAATAATCCTGGAGAACGTCTTTCTATATGAGCACTAAGAGTCAACACTGACTTAATGCACATAGTAAACCAATCAATCAATGTTAAACTAAGTCACTAAAAAGTAATAGTATTTAAATTACAAACCTGCATGACATTTCAATTTTGGCTACTATGTATATGCTTGCACAACCATAAATTTACACAGAAATTATTTTCAGAAATAAATAGGTTTCCCAGAAATCCTAATGCAAAAACGTGGCAAAAAGAAATCTAGTATTTAAGTTGTTTTGCAGCAGAACAATATTTTTTTTTAGGATCTCACTTAGAATGGACTCTCTTGTACCTTATCAAAGAAGACAAGAACTGTTTAAAGAGGAAAAGGCTGAAACTAGCATGAATATTGCCAATTTCCTCTGTACGTTTGAAAATAATTTAAATGAAAATATTTTTTTCTTATACAGCACTAAGGTAAAAAAAACTTAGAGAAACTACTGTGAAATGTTTATTCTAGCAAGCACAAATAACAGAATATAATTAAAAATTAAATTTTCTGGCTGATTATAAGCTAAATAGATTGTAAAGCTACAAGTACTTGTAAACCACAATGTATTTTAAGATGTAGGCTGTAGAAGACCAAGCTGAACCCAAGGGAGGATCAAACACGTCATTAGTCTCGAGTTCTTTCATGCCCACAAGAGATCTAAGTCCAGCCCACCTTGAATTCCATTGACTCTTATCTACTACCAATTTACTTTGTTTGGGTTCTTTATATCCATTTGAACTGCCTGGAATTCCTGATTTGCCCATGCTTGACAAAAGCTTTGTTTTGTTTTGTAATATGTGCCCAGACATAGTATGAATGATAAGAAGAGTCTCTAAATCAGAGTAATCATAGATTATACCCAAAGTGCAATATGGAGTGGTAAGAATCCTAAATAAGATACCATTTAGATTGTTTGGCCACTGGCATTGCCTATTTGAGTCAGCATTCAGTAAGTAGCAGTATTTTATGATTTTGGCTGATCAAAAAAGAAAAAAAAACCTCTAAGAAGAATAGGACCACAAAAATTTCAGGAATATATGTCTTCCCTTAGAAACCATTCTGATGGACCGCCTCAGGGCTACTTACAATTTGGATTCGAACTTCTGATGGCTGCCCCATCAGTCACATCATTGTATTTTGGGAGCTCGGCAACTGGACCGCATTTATGGCCATTTGCAGTGTCCCGTAGTCACATGACCATGATTTACATAATTTTTTAATGGAAATCAGTTTTTACTGTCAGTTTTTTTGGGGGAAGCCCATCATGGACAATGGATTTACTTAATGACCGCTGCAAAAAAGGTCGTAACATCAGATGTGCAGCCATGTAGTGACCTGCTTAATAATCAACACAGCTTACACCTGTAATTCCAGGATCAATTACAATTGTAAATCAAGAACAACCCGTAGATTAATCCAGAAATTTTAAAAAAATATTCCTAGAAGAAGGCAATAGGAAATCACTTCCTTACTGTTGCCACGTAGCTCAACCCAAGGAAGTTTTAGTTACTTTTCATTTTAGGTATAAACCATTAGATTTGATATCCTGTTAGAATGAGTAAGGAATAATGCAAATGCATAGAAACCTCTTTAAAAAAAACACCACTAACTCTGTTTCTTTTCTCTACCATAGCTAACAGAGCATGTAAGGTAGCACTCTGTGTTTTCCTCTAAAATAAAAAGCATTTTAAAGTACAATGTGGAAGGGGAAGGGCTCAACTGAGCTGGGAGGATGGAAGGATGGAGGTTTGAAACCTCCTCTCTCAAAAGCCTCCTAAGTCTCTTCACTCTGATCCCACCTGTTGCAGCTGCTTGTTTTTTTTTTACTGCTGCCATCACCTATCAATGTGTCACACTTGGCATCTTTCCCCAGCCCCATTATTCAGTGTTTCTCAACCTTAACAATTTTAAGGCATGTGGACTTCAACTCCCAGAATTCCACAGCCAGCAATGCTGGCTGTGGAATTCTGGGAGTTGAAGTCCACATGCCTTAAAATTGTCAAGGTTGAGAAACACTGAAAGTTGGCTTCTTTCTCTAATGCAACTTTCTTGTAGCACAGAGTTGTGTAACGAGATAGTTCAGCCCGTTAACCCCCCCCCATTCCCCAACTTAGGAGAGAAATCAATCTCACAACCTAAAATATATGATACACTACATGAAACTCAGTTTACAACAATGCATGCAAGGTTATCCACTATAATAAATGAGCTAGGGTGGAAATTTTATTTACAAATTAGTTTTCAACTCTGAAGAAGTTAATAAAACAAAATAAAACTTCTTAGACACAATCTGATATTAGACATAATGCCCTTCTTGTACAAACTGGTAACAACAAGAGGCAGTAAGTCTGAAGTAGCATACAGAGAACTAAAATTCCCCTTACTGTATGTAAACCTGATTACTTATTTCTTCCTAAATAGAATCCTCCTGAAGGGAAAAAAAAATCCTCTGATACACCCCACTAGTTTTCCCAGCTCAGGTACAATAACTTCTTCTGTTCCCTGGAGTTCTGCCTCTAGTCTTTAAAGCTTTATCCTATCCTGGAGAGAGAGTGATTGGGTGATCTGGCAAAAACATCTCTGCCTACTAAGTGACAAACAACATTTTTTCCGGTTGAATGTGGACTGAAATTCAGACACTGGGTGGCTGTCAATGAATGCAGATGGATGTCAGTTCACAACAAAACTGAGCCTTCATCCTGACAACTCACCACCACACTCCAGTCAAAGACCATGAAAATGAAAGAGATCCTTACATTTTTATAGCTGTAATATTCAAAGGTACATTCAACTCTAGAATGCTAAAACAATTCTCTGAACAATATTTACTAAAGCTGCGTGAGATTGTGCTCATGTATTCACAAGAATATTGTACACACATATGCAGCTTATTATCCTGGGAATCCAGAAAAAATGAATTACGGATCTATCAAGCTACTGCATATGCAAGGTAGTGCTTTAAAACGTGTATGGGCTGATTTATATAGTAGTTTCATTTTCTACCTATATTTGCGAAAACATTACAAGAATTCTCATCTACCTGCAATGCCTTCTTCTGCCTACCTTTATTGTTGTCCATTGAACAGAACAATAGCTTTCAGTCACAACAGCATGGAACCTAGCAAAATATTTTTAAATCTTCCTTGGTGTTTTTCACTATTCAATCCTAGCTGTCCAAGTTTGATTTATTGAACCAACTAAGACCTATATACAATATACTTCTAAATAAAGAACTCTAATTCTATCTGTTAAAATAGTCTACCTTAATACATAGATCTAGCTTGACCAACTTCCTGCAGCAGTGGGTGCTGAGGACACCTGAAGTGCCTCAAGACTCTCTCTCAAGCACCAGTGAAATCAAAATTATTTGCCAGAAGACCGAAGATATTTGCAAAAAAATTAAACAATGTCACTCTTCTCCCATTTATTTTTTATTTGTTAAAAATATATTGGATTTTATGAACAATACTTATGTTATTATCTAATGGGTTTAATATTGTTATATTTTCATGAGTCGATAATAAATGTTCTATAAATGAATCATTTTTAATTTTTAGCACAGTAAATATCGATAAATATAGCCCCTCCCAAAAAAACCTGTTTTGGGTGCCTCCATCTTTTTCAAAAGTGGGAAGCAGTTCTGAGAGAAAAAAGCTTAAGAAACACTGTTCAGGATTTTATTATTTTATTTGTTATTATTTTATTTACTTATAATTGTGCACCTTTCTAATTTCTTTATAATCTGTTTTCAGCCTTTCTTAAATAAACTGTTCCTTATGCTTTGGTTTGTTGGCTTACTTAGTTATTTCTGCACTTTTATATTGCCAATGGTTGCAAGTTGCTGTTTGAGCTGTAGAGCAATTGATCACTCACTGCTGGGATCAAATTCACCAGCTTCCTATCTCTGGTAAGACTAAAGAGTGGTGACAAATACAGAGAGTAGAAAAGAAGAAAGTATATTGCCAATAAGTTGGCGTTCACAAAAATGGCTGTTCTGTTTTTTTATAACTGAATTCACATAGTCCAAAATACTTCCAGGTGAAGCAGCCTACACCTTCACTGAACATACAATAAGCCATGGGACATGACATGTGACCTAGATTGTGACTAGATACAGCTGAAAATTCCTGGTGACAATTCCCTTGGGCACGGGAGTGAGAAAATGTATCACTGCAATTGCATTGCAGCTGTATTGAGATTGCCCTGGGTCATCCATTACAACTTTCATGTGACTACAAGCATGTGCTTAAGGACAGGCCAAGCTACATTAAATTCAGGTCTTTTGGACCATACACTGATCCATATGATTAAGAAGGAAAATACACACTAAATTCCTTCACCTCAGACAATAATACAAAATAAAGTACATACAAATTTTTTTTTAAATGTGCAAAAGAAACAAGTGGGTTATTTTACCATTCATATTAAAAACAACAAGGCATGGGGAGACATACTATTTGTCAAAAATATATATCATCAAGTCTGCACATGCAACAAAACAGACTGTTGTGCCTGTTAAACATAAAACTATGTGTATTTCCAATTCTAGCAAATATCTATAAGGCAGATATATTCCAAATAATCTGATTGCCACAGTAGTGGCATTATCATCCACTAGATTCACTGTATAATTAAAATTAGAGGAATATTTCAGTTAGCACACACTGTCAACATCATCATAAGCTACAAATCACCAAAGAGGTTTCAAGACTTTTTAATATGCATAGTCTTTTTTTAGGTTAACACTAATTCCATATATAGTTTTAGTGTAACCAGAGAGCTTACTTCTCTTGGAAAAGAAAGGAAAATCCAATTGTATAGAACACAATATAAGTTAATGGAATATTACTCCAGCTAAAATTGCTATTGGCATTTGCATATTCGGGACTGAATAACCATGGTCTATGGCAGAAAACATGGATGTTATACATAAGATTCCAAGATCAAACAAAGATTCAGGGAACCCTGGAAAAAGCATCTTCTGAACCATTGGACAGTAACTGCCAGCCAAAGCAAGCAATATCACATTTCAAAACAAACCAGTGTTTTGTTTTTTAAAAAGGTTATATTTTAATATATTTACATATTAAATATTTAACTTCTTATAAAATATTAAAATTGATTGTATTTTAATGTAAATCAGGTGTATATTTTTGGAACTAGAAAGAGAGCATTTTCTTAAATAATCACAAGATTACTTATTAAGTTAATAGTACATAAGCAGGATAGTTACTTTCTATTTTGAGTCAATGTCTCTACTAAATAAATTGAATTAAAGGAGACTTTTTATGTAAATCAAGAACCAATCTTATTATTTTTCATAAACAATATTTAGGCTTAGGCTATTACACACAGGCATTTCATTGTCATCAGATGAAAATAAACTGATCTAATCTTCCAAGTAACTTATCATACCTCTGATCTACCAGTCATGGACATTTAATTTTGCTTGCCACTTTGTTTTGTGAAGGTGGGGCTGGGCCAAGGCACAGTGAAGCTGAAAGGAACAACACTGGAAAAAAGAAGAGAAGACAAAATGGTCCAATGCACAGCTTCCTATATTCCCATATTTAATCTTACAAAGTACCTCAGGTGTTGTTGAAAGAAAAATTATGCAAGACTTACACAATTAAAGAAAGGGGTACTGGTCTCACTATAAGACTTAGTGAAAATAATGAATCAATGGTCAATATGCTCTATTCTATATGGAATAATAGGAAATGTGATTTAAATAAATGAAGTTGAGAATAAATGGAATGCTTAGTGAATGATTCAACACCTAGCAGGGAATTTAGACAATGATGTGTGATATTTCTCTTTGGGTTTTTTTAAGGTGCTTATAAATAAATGTATAAGGATGCTTTAGTAAAGGTAGAGGTATATTGATTAAGGACATGAATGTGTGTCTTTTATATGCAGGCGAAGCTGTGTTGTTTTCTGTGAACCTGAATGATTTCCAGTGAATGTTAGACAGATTGTATAATGCAGCTAGGAGTAAGGATCTGAAAATAAATGCATAAAAGACCAAAGTAGTTGTATCTGATAGGGAAAATGAAGTAAAATAGCAGGTAGATTAATTTGTATATTTAGGATGTTTTCTAAAGATGAAGAAATGGATGTAGAAATATTAAGGCATGCAAATGAAATTAAGTATCTCATTCTGGGGAAGAGTATTTATCAAAAATAAAAGCAAAAATGGCTGATTCTTCCCACTTTGTTATAAAAGCACAAAGCTTAAAATTTAGTTTCACTCTTCTGCTCAGTCTAAAAATGCATAACTGTATTATAAATGCAACTTAAGGAATCCATACAGTTTAAGAGGTTGGAAAGAGCACTTGAAAGTTTAACTATACATCAGAAGAATTTTTCAGGAAGCCATAATTATGAACTGGCAATATTATTTGACTACATAATTACATAGCAGGGTTAGAAACACTCTCATCATCATTTCATATCTGATATATATGAGGCAGAGAAACCTAATTTTGGTTACATATAATCATTTTACGAAGTCTTTGATTAAGAGTTCAACATTGAACTTTTTAATGCAATATTCTCTGAAATACTAGGCAGGGATAGTAAAGAGAAGTTTTATTTTTCTGTTTTGAATTACTTTTTAGTAATCTTATTATTCCATTCAAAAGTAAGGGACATAAACAAAGGAAGGGAGCATCAATGTATATTAATATAATGAAAAACCTGATTAAAATATCATTTATTCAGACGCCCCACAAAAACAAAGATTCCTATATGGCTTCAATTGAAGGACTCTACGTGGCTTGGATAGTAATTATTCCTCTTAAGTCATTTAACTAATGAGAATGCCTTGCTTATAAATAGTACCTGTTAAGATACAGTTTAATTTTTTTTGCCACTTAGCATCAATGTCCCCAAAGATAGCGATCAAAATAGTTCTGTCTTCAAATCTCCCATGCATCTGTTTATATAAACTAATATAATCTACAGCTTATTTTAGGATCCAGGACAGGTGTTAACAACTTCTGAAACACACACAGTTTGTGTTCTTGAAAAAGGTAAGAAATACTGACCTTGAAGTTTTAAGAGACATGTGCTAGAGTATGTACCTTTAAGAAGAGATTTTGTACATTCAGTATTTCAGTTGGGGCACAACACTGCATTTTTCTTGTACTTGGGTATAATTTTAAAAGAAAATATATCTTAACCCCTATTTATTTTTAAGTGATGGTAAAATATTTAATATGCCCAAAATGTAAGATAGGAAGTAACAAACACATCTGTCAACTCCTATCATCAAACAACACTTATTGTGCAGCCATAGTTATTTTTAGTTCCCACTCACTGAGAATCCTAGACAAGACTTTCAATTATTATTTCATGCACAGATAGCCTCATTCAGGTCTCCTGTCTCACTGGAAAGGGTACAGAACAAGTTTCTTAGGATCTTATTCCAAGTCCCATGCTGTGTGTCTCAAATGTGATTCTACATTTCCGTGTGATGCAGTGTTTATAATGTAATATTTCAGGCTGAATCTGTCCACGCCATGAGTTCGATCCAAACTGGATCAAAGTTGACTCAGCCTTCCATCCTTCCAAGGTCGGTAAAATGAGGACCCACATTATTGGGGACAATATGCTGTAAAGCACTACGACTATGAAGCAGTATATAAGTCTAAATGCTTTGCTATTGCTAAGTGCTATTGCTACATTGCAAAGGTGGCATTCATACCTTGTAAGACTGGATTTAGTGCCTGGAAACATATTTTCGCATATTGGACTAAACTACTCTTCTCCCTGGCCAGTCTAACTCCTCAGGTCCTTTCTGATAAATTCATTTCCTCCTAGGAGCTATGGTGATATATAAAAACTGGAACTTTATTTTTTTGCTTTAACCCAAGGGTGCATGTTGGAATGTACAGCAGAGACAATTAAGCAATGTTTCAAGAATATTGATATTCAAACAGATTTGATGTCTGTCCACAAAGACTAATTTTTAGAACCCCTTGCATTCCTTATGACACACTTACTAGATATTTAAACCAAAGCCCTGTTATAAAATTCAAGAGATCTCTAAACTCCTGCAGTCAGCATTTTTAGACCAGAGGTATAAAGGGATGCCATTAATCCAGACTCTGCTCATATGGTGAAGGAGCCATAAACATCTCCAAATATGCCTTGCAGTATTGTCCATTTTATGCCAATACTCTCCACGAATTGCTAATTCCATACCTAATTAAATATCCTGGCCAATCTGATCAGTTCTATTTAAATCTCTTACTATCAAATTAAAATTACTCTATTTCTAGTGTGTTGGCAAATTTTGTCATCATATGTAAGATGCACAGCAGTTTGACTGAAAAATCTGTTACTTAACTAGCTAATCCATGTCAATTTTATGCATCCAAGTGTTTTATAGACTGGTCATTGGCTGCAATAAAGATTTGATACTGATATTCTTGTAAATACTGTCCAATTACATAGCGCTGTACTTGCTGCTCCAAATAGAAAAATGGTATTAATGTCTCTAGTTATCTAGAACCAAAACTGCAGATGACCCACCCATGCAGAGATTACATATTCTCACATATATACAATACATAATATCAATTCAATAATAAACTAATATAAAGGCTGTGGAAGCGGCAAGCTGTAGAATGTAAGTAAAATAATCCTTCAAAAGAAATAATATTAAACATACTGTATAATTTTATATCAGTGATATTAGTTGTACCAGTAGGACGTTATCAAGGAAATTAGCTGTAAAACTAGCAATTATTTTGGAACAGCAGTGAGAAAATCCAAAGATTCCAAACAACTGGGAAAAGGTAATGGATGATATGCATTATAAGGAAGGATTAAAAGAGATTAAATCCCTATAACTTGGATAAGTGTCAAACAAAGCATGAATATAAAAAATACTTCAAAGAAAAACCAGTAAAAAAAATAATTATGCAGATCATACAAGGATGGAGAGAAAAAAGAATTGCAAAATGAATGGGAAGTTTCCATGATGATGCCAAACTATTTGATAGGTTTTATTGGCCAACATAATTAAAATTAAACTGCAATATAAAAAAATGCATCATACAAGAAAGACCAGCAGATTTGGTAGTCAGAATATGAAAGTACAGAACTAAAAAAAACTAAACTAAAAAAAAAAACGTAAAGTGTACCTGCAGTAACTTAAGACATGCTTAGAGGACAATTTCAGTTATAGATTTTCTAAGTAGTTTTCCAGTATGCAAATAATAATGGAGACTCATAAGGAATATAATTTTTATATACCAAGCATCTAAATTTTGATCCCCTGGCCAGGGGGATGCTGCAATGGTCATAAGTGTGAAAAACAGTCATAAGTCACTATTTTCAGTGCCATTGTAACTTGAAACAGACATTAAATGGATTGTTGTAAGTCAAGGACTTCTTGTATACCTACTATGTTTAAGTTGTTATAAACTGATGAAAAATGTGTATAGATAACAAGTAATCCTGATTTGCAGAAATCAATATAATAATTCCATTGCCATATTAGTTACTTATAATTTCTAATGAAACTTCACCAATAACTTGCAAAGTATCTGTTTCTCTCCATTGCAGACCAGCTTTCTGAACCTCTTTTTAAATTCTTCCTCAACAATGGTAACCTAAAAATGACATCTTCTGGATAATATTAACATGGTAAGAACTAGCAAGTCTCTCAGACTGTAAGCTTGATGACTGACTGGGTGATCTGAAATTTACTCCAGTTTCAGTCCAACTGATATAAGTAGCCAGGATAGCATAACAAATTGAAAAGAAATTTGTAGCTTCAATGTATGCTTGGATTAAAGACTGTCCAAACTCAATATTATTATGAAAAACTGTTAGAGAGAGAGAGAGCAAGGTAATACAGTTCAATACAGACAACTACTTAAATGCTATTGATTTAAATGAAACAGAAGTGCATTGGTGGATTACAGCTAAATATATGTTAATAAATAATAGGAGAATATGGCAAGCGAAATAGTTGAGAACTTAAGAAGTATTATGGCACAGATCAATAAGCCAGCGTCTTCAAATGTCAGACTATATCAGATTTTCCCCAACCCCTTCAAATAAGAGACAAAACTATATACCGACTTGCAAAATTAATTAAAACATACCCAAATCCACTGTGTATTTGACATATTTTCTTACCAAATAGAAAACATCAACCTTACAAAACTCCATTAAAAAAAAGCTCTAAAATGGTTTGGTTCATGTTTCTTTTTAAAATATATCATAATTAAAATAAATCATTTTTAAATCTATCCAGATGACTTTGGGCCAGGCGCACCATTTCAGCCCAAGGCATCTCACAAGGTGATTGTTGTTGTGGGGAAAATAGGAGGAGGAAGAAGTATCAGGCATGTTCGCCATCTTGAATTATTTATAAAAATATTAAAGGTGGGATAAAAATAAATAAATAATTTTCCCCAACTCCCATTTTACAGATTGGTTTACATTCTTTCCAGTCTAAAGGAGGACAGAATTATGGAACATAGCTAACCACAACTATCTCTTTGTCTTTTCCTATTGTCTCCCTCAAACATATTTTGCTTCTACAGAAGGAGATATGCTAATATCCTCTCAGCAGTCAGAGAGTTCCCTAAAACAAGACTTCAGACTTCACTCCCCCAACTCTGTAGGTAAAGAAACCTACAATAGAGAGACAAATTCTATCTACAAAGAAATAGAATATTATGTGGTCAAGACAGGACTACAGACCACATATCTGAAAAATTTGAAATAGAAAGGTAAACAGGCCATTATCACAAAATATGAAACATAAAAGATGGTGCTTAATTTCATGTATTAATTAAAGTATCTTATACAAAGTTTCTGGTTTAAGTGAAAAGCATCACCAGAAGATATTCAAAATTGCTGCAGTCACCACTTACTGCAGCTACATTGGGTAGCTAGTACATTTCCATGGTGTTAAATTGAACCTTACACTCTACAGTCAGAGCTGAAGAAGCTTCTTGGGTGGGAAGTAAAACATCTTCAAAGAAAAACAAGAAAGTCCAGTTGCCTGTTGAAAAAGCACCTTTGGGACATCCATGACCTGGATGACTGAGAATCTCCATAGATACCTATACTCTATTGAAAGTAAGCCATCCAGAATCTGGTCACTGCTTCAGTGTCTTGGAAGGTTCTGCATATCCACAAATAAATAATAGGACAGAAATTTAAAAACAAACAGTGTATTACCTCATTTGGCATGGCAGCTTGTGCATCTGAAAGAAAAATTCTCTTCAATCAATTAAATTTATATAGCAGCTAGTTACAAAGCTGAATTCATTGGCACTAAAAATTAGCTAGATGACATTTTAAAACATCAGCATTTGTGTTAGGACATGGTTTCACATTCTGAGCCCCTCGACCTGAGAAACCTCCAATCCGAAAGAAAATGCTGGTAACCAAGTTAACAGGCTAGTTTTTCATACAAACAGCCATATGAAGAGATACTACCTATTCAGATAAATCAAGATTCAACATATCCAATAGGAGCCAACTAAATTAATAATAATAATAATAATAATAATAATAATAATAATAATAATAATAATAATAATAATAATAATAATAATAATAATAATAATAATAATAATATAAAGTCCCATAGAAATGCCACAAGACCTTAGCAGAATCACACTAGCTGCTATATGCAGTTCTTATCCAAAGAACAAAGAAGAAATGTTTTTGTACATGTGTTATTGTAAAGGTTTACATGAGAACTCTAATATTCCTACCTGCTTCAAGGATTCTAGTGAAGTTAAAACATGAAATCTGAAGAATGTTGGTTATTTTCTCAATCCCAGCATACAGCTGCTGAATTGATGGCCTTGAAAAATATGCAGTCTCTAAATTAATTTCATTTTAATAAAGTGATAACATTGAGTTGAAACATAGTTTTCATTTTTTTCTCATTTTCTTTCTTAGTTTGTATTTTTACAAATTACTCAATATTATTATGAAAATTGTTAGAGGGAGAAAGCAAGGTAAACGTACAATATGGATAACTACTTTAATGCTATTGATTTAAATGAAACAGAAGTTTCTTTTCTTTTTCTTTTGTGAATTCTATTAATTTTTATTTTTTTAATAGTTTTAAATTTTTCTTTAAAGATTGCTTTTTTGATTGAATGTTTTAAGAAAGTTAAATAAAAAATAAACCCACAATTAAGATTTTACAACATATAGAGCTCATTTCCAAATTGGTTTTAAAGTGGCTTAAATTTAATACTATTTAGATACAAATAAACTTCATTCCACTGCTAAGTGAAATAGTCACTGAGTAAGAAATCATATGATTGCAACTATACTGGCTTGATAGAGATAAGATTACTTTTGTTTACTCTCTAACCATTCCCTTTCCATTTGGAATGCTCAAGTGCCTACTTACTATCTTGTACACATCAAAAACAATGCAATAATGCTGCAGCTCAGGGCTAGGAATTGCAGGTGCATTATGCAAACAGTTTACAATACTCTCTTGAAATTTCTTTCTCTCCAATCACTCCACTCTGCTAGGGGGATGGAGGAAAAAAAGTGAGTGATTTTTGTAAGCAGTGTCTTCTTTCTTCTCTTTCCCCCTATCTCACAGAGTGAAGAATTTAGAAAGGAAGAGATTGCAAGAGAATAAGTTGTTTGCTATTCTACATCAAAAACTATGCAACCATAACATAGCCCAGGGCTGGGAACTGTAGGCACACTATGCAAATAGCTATTCTCTTGAAATCCCTTTCTCTCTGTGTGGGGAGACAGATTTAAAACATGAGCAGTTTCTATAGACAATCACTCCTTTGCCTGACCCTTTCCCACTTCCCGTGCAATTGCATGGTTTTCAATGTGTAGAAGAGCAAAAAGCTTAAGCTGTTGTCCAAAACACAAATCTTTCCTACCAATTTTCACAGTAAGTTGCTATTATCAGCTATTATAGTTTTTCCCTGCAGTTGTTTGAAAGGTGCCCATCCATGCTGAAGAGTATGAAATAAATGTTCCTTTTCTATTAATAGCAGTGTTCCCTTTAGAGTTAGGTAAGAAGATACTTATTAGTTGTGTCTGGGAGATAAGGAACAAGTGGACAGAGCTTGATCTAAAAGTTATAAGGACACCTCTTTTTCCTTCTCTCTTTATGAGATCCACTCTCTGCATTTATCTCTCTTCTAGGACTGATTGTTCTTGTTTGAAGTCTGAATCAATTGCTTATATGCGTTGTAATTCTTATTTTGTTTATTCTATTTATACCCAGGCTTTCTCAAGCAAGGGCTCAATGCAGTTAATGAAATTAAAAATAAACAATAAACAAATATTAAAAACATAAATTAATGCAAATATTAAACTTAATTAACAATTAAAAGCTTGTTGAAAAAGATTTATCTGCAGCTTTTCTAAATGCCAAGAGATTAGAAACTGAATGCAACTGAGGAAGAATGCATTCCATAAATTGGGAAGCAAAGCATGAGAAAGGTTGTCCATCCACAAAACAGACAATTTTAAACTTGTCAGTGTACACTTGTCAATATACACATAAGGTATGACCATGCTCAGCTTTCTGATCCCTTTTCTCTGGACTTAAGAAGTCTATTTTTTAATCTCTAAAGACACTGTCTTCTTTATAACATCAGTTAAGTATATCTACCTCATATAGATTGGTATTGCAACAGTGATTGCTTTGCTAAAGTTTACTTATTGGAAATACTGATCTAGAGTTATGATGTTATTTATTTAGGGTTTTTTTGGTCTGTCTTAGTCTGAAAGAACCCATAATAACATGGCAGTTGAAAAACAAATACAAGAATTGTTGTAGATATTATCCAGTTGGCCATGGCATAATGAGTTTGAAATTCAAATATCTTCTGATTGTGTATCTGATTAGATTTTACTTCTTACTATGATAACCTTAAAGCTGAATGCTTGTATATAAAAAAAGGTCCAACTATACAATAGCTCATTGGGAAATGGTTAGAGATGTATGTGAACAAAGGATTATTTATATCAAACTATTTTTCTTTCACTTGGGGAAACTCAAAAGTCTCATATTTTTTTAAATTAGTTATTATTTGTTAAAGAATTAAAAATCCAGCAATCAACTACTGATGCAGTTGTATCTACAGCCTTTCCTAGCTCTGGTTTTGGTCTAATTTAGACCAAATTTAATTTAGAGAAGTCCTTCAGGCAAGAATTGTGTCTTTCACTTAGTACAACATAGTGCCAAGTTCTTCATCATTCTTCAACAAACACTACATAATATATTTTAACCCTGATCATATGTGCTCCAATTGTTTCCAATTTCATGTTGGGTAAACCAGACAAAACTATTCTCTGGAATACTTTTCATCCCAAATTATATTATCTCTTTTTCATATGTAATTAGGAGTGGTCTTGTAATAATCTAGAAGAAAAACATGATCATTTCCAGAAATATCCTATTAATTTTTAGCCAAGAAGTTCAACTGAACATTCTTAATTAAGAATTAAGATGCATAATTGTAAAGCATTTCAACTGGAACTTTTAGTTGAAAGTTCAATTTGAACTTAGTAACTAATTTTACTAACTTATCATAATTGCTTCCATCTTTTATAAGATGTCCAGCATGCACAATGAGCCAGCTATTAGGAACAAATAACTTAGGTCATTAAAAATTATCAAAGAAATCAAATGTGGTATCTATACTTGTTATAAAATATTCATATTAACACTGGTATTGATGTCCTATAATTGATTAAAATTGTGATTTATAAAACATTCAAAAATAGCCATAGGTGGTCTATAATCCTAGTGCTAAAGTCCTTTGTATTTGTGTGTGTGTGTCTATAATTAAGACAAGCCTGTTTTGTACTACTGTATTCTTCCTTTTCATTTTCTTTCTCCTTCTTTCCAATCTCGGTATTGTTCAGTGTACCAGTAATGCTCTGATGCATTTCACTCTTGACTGGATACAGTGAGATTGCTAATCAGGATTACTTGATTCAGTCAACACTGATTTCAATAAAAAGACAAAAAAATTATCATAAATATAGAGGAAGGGCTGCTGGTAGTGACAGGTGATTAAAATCTCATTCACTTGGAATCAGTCTGATTCATGGTAGCCAGATAGAGGAAGTCTTCATATCAGAGACAGATGATTATTATCCAAGTCACTTCTGATTGCACACGAACACACAAATTGGCTCAAAAGTAGATTCATGAACAACAAATCATCACGCAGGGGCTTGACCTCTTTAAAATGAGGCTTTGTGTTATAACAGTTCAGAAATAAGGAGTTAGAGAGTGGAATAGTGTTAATTTGCCAAATAAGAAAAAAAAACAACCATGCTAAACTTTCTTTAGACTGAGGAAGGGATAACAATGCATTTGCAATATTATGTCTGCCTACTTAATGGTGTCTTTTTTCACTTTTTTAAATCTCTGTATGTCAATCAGGAAAGTTCCTTCATAATAGTCAACAGACACTGTAATGTGATTAAATGGTACGTGTGGCTGAAAAAATATAAAGTTTGGTGTGAGGTTTATCTAAATTTAAAATAGTTCCATAGCAAGTAAATATTATAGTTCTGCCCGAAGACACAGTTTTACCTCTACTTTATCTTTAATGATAAAGAATTGTGCTTAACTTTTTCATTGAAAGAAACAGGACTTTGCTTACATTGTATCAATTTTACATAAAGTGCATTTTTATAGTTTTTAAAGTATCTGTTTGTATATATTTATTGGCTTTTCCTTTCAATTGATTTTTGTATGCTGTTCAGAACGATGCTTTTATGAGATGGGCAGCCCTAGAAGTAGATAGATGATAGATAGATAGATAGATAGATAGATAGATAGATAGATAGATAGATAGATAGATAGATAGATAGATAGATTATTAATTCTTTGATAATTTAAGCATTTTTATCTTTTAAAAACAAATGGCCAAACAGTTGTTCTACAGTTCTTTCCCACTCAGTGTACATAGGAATGCTATGGAGTAAATAGAAGGCGTGAAAGAGCACATCAGAAGTAAAAAATAATAATCAAACATTCCTTTTGAATAGGCAGAAATGTTTTCATTTTATGCATACGTCTTATGTTATTTCATCAGGGATGTAGCTATATTATGAGAATTAAAGCTGTAATCCTTAAAGCCTTAATATCTTTTTTTGTGGTCAAAAGGGGAACTTACAAATTTACAAAACGAGGTTGGATATTAGATTTCTATTCTACCTTCTCACCAAGGCTAACTCATTCTCTTATTAGGAGAGTCTAACGTGTTGGGAAAGCCATCTTGGAAACTGTGCATGTCTTGTGCTCTTATGGACCAAAAATCCACCCACTTCTTTAATGAATCTTGAATCCAGATAAGTGAAGTTGGGTAATTTAAGTTAGTTCATCCCCAAAATTTGCAGTAGGAGGTATTTTTAAAAGATGTAAAGCAGGAAACAAGACAACCAATTTTTCTTCCCCCCCCCCCTTCTACTTTGCTGATCTCAAAGAAGGCATAAGAAACTCCGAATTCTGATTATAAGCACTCTGATAAGATGCTGAGGAACCAATTTAAAATAGAGTTGTATTATTTGCTATGTTAATATTATTAATTACAGTTATTCTGTAATACATATGTATATATTTCTATTTGAATATAATCTTGAATGTATATGTGTATAATATATATTGTGATAGATGGTAATAAATACTTGGTGCTCTCTGAGCTTGGTGTTTTCATCCAGATGTTTCATTACCAAACTAAATAACATCATCAGTGCAACTGATTGGTAATGAAATATTTACAAGAAAACCACCAAATTCAGGGAACACCAAGGACTCCACAGATCAACCTTGAGCTTCAAATATTCTCTTTTATCGACGTAATAAACAACAACTTGACCCATCTATGGAAAGGTTGCCAAATTCCTAGAGACATAGTCCTCTTTTCCTTATATCAAAACAATTCATTTATGCATACTAAATGTAGCATTGTTAAATTTTATATGTCTTCCAAGATACTTAAAAATAAAATATCAGATGGCCAGTCCCCAAACAAAGCAAAACTAAATACCATAACAAAGGTCTGACTAAATACCACAATAAACAGACAACAATTTAGGTGAATACAGTAGATCAGTTTAATTAGATATTCCAGGAACTGCAAGATATGGACTCAGCAAAGAGTTACAAAACTGTAAGCCATGCTGGCATTTTCAGCAAGCACATCTCAGAGTACTAGGTCACAGAGGCAATCTGATTTGTGGAATGCTTTAAAATTATTCCCATATAGAAGAGCTGTTCATTCATACCTGTTTATGACTGTATTTCAGAACCAGGGGATAAATAGTGGCAACTCTCCTTACCCATTGAAATATACAATACTTCCCAAATCAAGATACATAAAATTAGCATAGATCCCTAAATCTGGGAATAAAATAACAACAGCTAAAGGTTTTCTGGCCTTGCATTTCATTTACTTTCTTGTATATAAATACAACAATAGTTTCCACCTGTACTTTTATTGCAATTTTGTATTCTTGGCTGTGCCATTCAAAACAAATGGTAGTCAGTTTTCTCCAAAAAAAACCCCAAATGGTAATTAATCATTACCATGGTTTGTCTAAATTAAAGTTACACTAAGCCAAAGCTTATAATACTAAGTTGTTTCAATAATTTCGTATCAGGAAAATCTAATGGAAAAACCAACTCAAGATGGCTTCAAAGTTCCCAAGGAAGAAGATACCAAATGCAGCTGGAAAGAGTTCTACTAAGAGGGAAATATGGAGGTGACTGGATGTTTATGGGGCTACAGAAAAAAGCTTTGAGAAAATCTTAAAACAAATCTTCACACATAGGAAATGGTAAAAGGGCCAGATTATAAAGAAAAAGTATAGCCTCATAGCACTGAACTACAAAGATAGTGTCAGGAAAGCAAAAACTCAGAATCAGCTGAGATTAGGGAAAGATTGTAGGAATAATAAAAAAGGATATTTTAGATACGTTAAAAATAAATGAAAAGAAGTTGTAGATCAGCTACTCAAAAAAGCAAATTGCTGACAGATAACGAAGAAAAGGCAGAGCTAATCAACTCCTACTTTGAGTCAGTTTTCTCCAACAAAAACATGTTCTACCAGGAAATTATGATGAGCTAGATGGAATTTCCAGGGTCCTATTCCCAAATATGATCTGTATGAATCTAGTCATAGGGAATGCTTATATTTCTTAATAACACAAAACTGGGTAAGATACATAATAGAAATAAACAAATAAAAGTTAGGGTTAGGGTAATAAACAGAAATAATACTAAAATAAAATAAAAATAAACAGAAATAAAATTTTGACAGATTAGAGAAACGGGCTGAAAGTAAATAGCTTGAAAGTAAAGCATGAGACATAACAGAGACAGTGGGATGTTCTACATTTATAAAAAGAGAAATCACATGCACTACTATAGGATAGAAGACTGTGTTTTTGTGATATATATCTTATAGTTGATTGCAACTGAAATGAGCCAGGAGTAATAAAATCACAAAGAAGGCAAATACAGATTTAGAGTAAGCTCCATCGACAGAATTATTCCATCCACAGAATTATAATTTCCAAAACAGAGAAGGTAAATGTTCTATATTATTCTGATTAGGTCAGTCCCACACTGCATGCTGTGTTCTGTTCAGGACTTCACACCATATGAAACTTTCAGATACTCTAGAACAGGGTAAGAGCAACAAGGATTATCAGTAAGCCATTAACATGCTAAACTGTGCTGAATGAAAATCATTCAGACTCAGTATACTGCCATTCATCCCAAGATCACACCAAAGTTCTGAAAAAAGAGAGGAAAAGTCTAAACTTTACTACTAAAAAGGAAAACACAGTATCTAGCCTTATTCCAGTGGCCATGAAAAAATCTGTATATATCAGCTACAGGCAACTATGCAATGTAAACTTGAAAAGGCCAAATTGCATCCAATGATAAAACAACACACAGTAAACTGTGTGAATGAATCCAATTGAGTAGTAGTAATTAGGGGTGAATGTGCATGGTGCTGCCTGCTGCATTCTTGTACTATAAATTAAATATTTTCCTTTTTACATATCAAGCTGTTCAAATCTGAGGACACAAGGCATTATTTCTGATGCATGCTGCATGATTGAGGAAAGGCAAGCATGCCAAAAGCAAGATAACATGTGCTCCATTGATTATCAAATGTCTTAAATTGTGTCAATCACATCCATTCTAAACAAGAATTTGTTTAGAAAAATGGCAGTCCCCGAACATCTCATATCTGTTTATTACATTATATGGCCACCCATCTCATCAAAAGTGACTCCAATAATCAATAAAACTATGCATATATAAAAACAGTCATATAAATATACAAAAATCATGGCTAAAATTAATGTTATTAAAATTAAGAGTAAAATATAAAATAGTAAGAAGAATTCAGATTAAGATTTGCCTTTATTAATTGAAGTAGGAGTGAGAAGAGTTGTCTTCACTGATGAGTTAACTGAATTAACTGAATGAATAATAAATATATCATGGTGAGACAGGCAACAATTTTTTTAAATAAATAATAACATTCTAACATTTATCAAAGTGATAAGAGAAAATTACTATATACTTAAACAATTGTGTAATCCCGTATATGTAAGTTCCATGTTCAGGAAGTCTTACTCCCAAATAAATTACTACTGAGTTGTATTAATCTGACCAGAACTTTCTTCTGCTGTATTCCATGTAGGAATATAATGTTAAGTTTTGTAGTAACTTAAAGAAGCACTAGTTTAGCACCATAGTTCAATCAACACAGCAGCAATCCAGTGTCAAACTGGAAATCATTACATTGAGTAACAGAAATGAATAATAACAGTTGCAAATGAGGAGATTCAGTTGTATCCAAGAATCGGGAAAAGAGGGAAAGAGAGCAGGAGGGAGGAGGGAGGAAGGGAGAGAGAGAGAGAGAGAGAGAGAGAGAGAGAGAGAGAGAGAGAGAGAGAGAGAGAGAGAGAGAGAGAGAGAAACATAAAATCAACTGTTGAAGGATGGAGGAGGGCAAACTTTAGAATGGCAACCAGAAAAATTCCATTTTCTAGGCTTCTGGAATTTGTCAGTCTGATAGAGAATGAAGTTGTAGAGTTAAGGAAATGACCCAGTAGTCCTAGCACTAAGAAGAGATAATGCTCAATTCCCTGCAGTGTCTGCATCTGATAACCCAATTATCTCTAGTCTATTTTTTTCAAACTTTGAATCTCTGAGCTTGCCATATAAATAGATAGTTTTTCCTTGTCTTTACATTTTAAGTGCTGAATTTGTAAACATATTTAGGAAATAATTTGAAATAGTTGCCTTTTGGATTTAGAAAATGAAACAGGTAATTAGTGCATTGTTCAAAACATTGTAATAATAATAATAATAAAATCTGAAGAATAAAAACACCTCCTCCTTTAATATTTCATTGAGAATTACAATGTTCAAATTCCTGAATTAAAGCATAAATGGCACCACAAAATTATCTATAGCTAGTAAGATTGGAGATGGAAGCACAGGAGATTTCTAAAATTATTTCTAATTTTAGCATTAATTTTTAATGCTAAATTTTAGAAAGTAATTTAAAATTAAAACTTTTTGTGCATTGTTTACATGGAGTGTAAAAGAAAGAGAAAGTATGTTCTAACTAAAAAGGGAAAAAGATATGACAAGACACAACTTCATAGCACTAGCCTGTAGCATAGTAGGTAGAATATAATACAATACTTTTTATTATTGTTCTGTATATGCATTGCATTAATCACTCATATCCTTTCTTCATAGAAATAAAGGAATATTCATTTCAGTGCAAGCATGAATTCACATTTTTGCTGCCAGTTACTTAGTTCAGAAGCCATAATTTGCCAACAATAAACACATCTTCTTTGCATATATATTCCCAGGAATATCAAATGTCTTTCCCATATATAAAGTTTCCCTAAACTAAAATGCAACCTAATCAACTCTACAGTACCAAACATCCTGGCTTCAAGCAAAAAGTCAAAACAAGCTAAGTCATTTTAACAAAATATAATTACAGCAAAGTATGTTTATTTGCTAGGACTTGCTTTAGAATTCTGCTAAAGGCTTATGAAACAAATTTACAAAAATACAGCATTTATAGAGATCTAGTATATTAAGAGTTAGGGAATTCTAATATAAATTAGAGTATTATGTCTCACTGAAGATATTTTAATAAAAAATAAATGTCTAATTATATTATTTAAATAATTTTCAATAAAATACATAAAATAATTATCTTCTAATATATAATATTTTTTCTTAACATGGATGCTAAATTAATTCTACTATTTTAAACAGCATGTTCACTTACGTTTGTCTGACACAGGTTTATGAGGTAGAACTTACAAAACCATGTTTAATATGGGTTTACTGCAGTATTAAAGGTAAAGATTATATCACTTTGAGATCAGCTCCTAGTGAATTCATGAATACTATCCTGCAGTTTTCTTGGTAGCAACAGAGATGTGATTTGCCTTTGTTTTCTTTTGAAATACTTTATATACTTCATTTCCTTGTTATCTCCGATTCCAGTTTAACCAAGTCTGACCTTACTTTGCTTTTGAGTCAAACAAGGTCAAATAGATCACACAACATTGTATGCATCATGGTATTTAATAAATCCAGATGTGTTATCATCCAAAACAAGGGAACTGTTGAATGTATACTTTTCATACATATATAACTTTTTTCAGAACTGACCAATATAATTAGGACTTGAATTATTAAATTTCCACCAGTCTTAGACTGTTAATCTAACTGTAGTTTACCCACACATCATCATCATCATCATAATGTATTATATATTGACCAACTCTGGTGGCCGAAGTAAAGGCTAAAGTAGAGGCAGCTCGTTCTTGAGTCTGCAACTGAGCTAAAAGGAATTCAGAAAATAAAATAATCCACTTTAAGTGGATAATTCAAGATTTGAGAGTTGGCATTACTCTATATTCAGTTCCAAGACCCCTGAAATAAGAGGTTAGAACTGCAAAATGTGGATGCAATTTCATGTTTGTCGGTAGAACTGTTTCAATCTCCCGTTCACTCTGACAGTTTGTTATATGCAAGAATAAAAACATACATACACTTTTTCACATCTGTATGCACAAATGTACAAGGAAGCTCTTTCAGTTCTGAAGAGAGTGTATACGCACAAGTTTCTGCTTAAGTAAAATGCTACTTGAAACATTTGCTACTATGTACATTCCTCTACATAGCTGCTCAAAATTAAATCTCATTGATTTTAATGAGACTTACTCCTACTAAGTGCAGGAAGAAGTACTTCCTAAATAGATTATAATAGTTCACTAAATAACCAAGCAGCATTTCCATTATTTAGCAATAATGCTAAAAACAGTAGTGCTTCCCATCCATCATTATAGCTGTAGAAATCAGAAGCCCTGGAGAGGAAATTAATAAATCTAAGTTTTCACCATGTTGGCTTTGCCCTGAAAGGTAACTTGGCATTGCTGATTGGATTTGGAATCATTTTCTAATCTGTCATTTTGGTATAAATCCCAAGGACTGTCACAAGCATTACCAAGAATAGATAGATGATAGATAGATAGATAGATAGATAGATAGATAGATAGATAGATAGATAGATAGATAGATAGATAGATAGATAGATAGATAGATTTATTAAATTTATATGCCACCTATCTCCACTATCAAGTGACCCAATTATGTGCCATCAAGTCATTATTGATTCCTAGTGACTACATAATTTTTCTCCTTGATGAAAGGATACAGATTAAATTTTTGTTTTTATTTTTCTTGCTCCTTTCCCTAGCAAAACAGCTGGACAAGTTATTATACATGATTATTTTGAGTTTAGTATATTTATACATTCCATAATTTTTGCTCTTTATATAATGACAAATATATGGTTCATCTATAAGATTGGCTGAAAAGAAAAACAAAAATAATTCCAATTGCCTCTTCATCACACTAGAGTTTTAAAGAAGAATGAAGGCCCAGTGTTAATTCATGAAGTGCTAAACCAGGTAATTGATTAGTCTAATTAAACATTCCAACTAGTCTCCAGAGAAACCCCTTCATGGACTCATTCTCAATGTCCACCCAACACCAAATCGGTGTGGAAGAAAGAGAAGGTTAGTGGCGGCGTAGGATTCTTGATGTTGCTGAGTTAAAGATCCCAGTATCCTCAAGGCTATTGTTCAGCATCATCTGGAATTGCCACATTCTTTCTTCTCTGCTGTATTTTCAAATAAATCTGCAAACGTTAGCAGCTTAAATGCTATTGTTGCACAATTAAGTATTTGTGCACATATTTTTTCCCATTTGACATGAGTCATTTACCTTAACAGTTCAATAATAATATCTAAAAATCTATGTCTCATACACATCTGTTTGTGAAAATATGTATTTACATGAGTATTACATTTGTTTTAAATTAACAGTTCCCTCTGGCATCTTTTGCATAAGAGTTCTAAAAATATTGAAAGGTAGTTTACTAGAGTATCTGAACACACAAGGTGGCACCCATCAATTCATCAGCAATCCAAATGATTCAAAACAGTGGTCTACATTTTTAAACAGGTACCATGAGATATACACTCATTCAAATTATCCATAGGGCAGCAGCAGAGCTGCTGGAAAGCAAGACCATCATATTGGCTCTGCTAAGTGACCACTTACATTTGGCTATTCTGCTCAAGCAGTTAATTCCATTCCAGATGGAAATCATGCTACCATGAAACCTTAAGAACTAGTGTAATGTTTCCCTTTTTGGTCTTTTTATACACACACACACACACACACAATGTCCTTTATATTATCAGCTTGCAAGCAGGGATTTTCTATTATTATTATTATTATTATTATTTGGTATTTCTTATAAAAGTTTCAAAAGTTTTTCTAAAAATCTCGAAGAGGTGTACTGCTTCAGCAGAATGCTATAAAGATGTGGACTTCTTAAAGGGATCGTTTTATTTCATTTTCAATTATCTTTAAAAAATAATTTACAATCCATAGCTCATAGAATTATGCATTCATGTTATTGAACATATGAGAGTGAGGATTTATTGTTTTTTTGTACAGGGGATTTTACTTCTTAAGCCACCCAGAGTGCCACTGTGAGTAATCTGGGTGGACATATAAACTTTCTTAATAAATTATATAAAACATAAATGGCATATAATTACACAGAGAGAGAAAGAGAGAGAGAGAGAGAATCTATAATCTGTTTTAGATATCCCTTATTTTTACATTTATATAAATCATAGACTCCAATGAGTTTTCTAAGTAAATATGAAAAGCGACCATATGGAATGTTAAGTCTCTTCTAGATTTCTAACAAATTCTAATAAGCCATCCCATGTTACAGTGTTAGGCACTGCAAATGATTTGGAATAAGGAATTAAACAGCTTTTCCTGTGCAGAATAATTACCTGAGTTCTTATTGAATTCATTAGCCTGTGGAGTATAATTTTAAATCATTTATTCAATCTGATTTTTATGTTTATTAAAGTTTATGTGAAAATGTTATAACTAAATAACATTTTTGCAAATAAGACTCTTTCGGTAATTTACCCTAAAATGTAATATTTACATAAGAGGCATTGATTTAGCTACTCTAACTTCTTGCTCTAGAAGCAAATTGTTCCTTCAAAACAAACAAGCCGTCAGAGCAACTGGATTGCCAGACTGTTCTTCATTATAGCCATGTCTAACCCAGCATTTTTAGTTGAAGAGGATTCCAGCATTTTTTCACAGATAAATAAACAGCAAATACTTACAGGAGAAAGCCTTGTAGAACTGATTCCTTAATCAACGGTTAAAGAAGCAAATTGGATCTGCCCTATCACAAAAAAATTAATTCCAGATTGCTGTTATTGTCTTTAAGTACAAGAAGGTTGTCTTGTAAGTTACGCTGGATAATTTCATTTTAAAAGTATCTCTAAAATTTGCCGTCTCACGGGATTTGCGGTTTTCTCCATCATTATATAACTGTAAAACCTCTGGATGTTAAAGATTGGATAATTTCTTTCAGATGGGCCTGGCCTATATTATACATGACTGTAACAGATAAGCTCAGTTGGCTGCCAGAAGTAAGCAATATGGAGTTAAAGCAATACAAAAGTCTGCACAACTAATAACAATTTTTACCTTGAATATTACCTTGTTTGTTGACATTAACACTTTTGAATATGGCTTCTATTTAAATGAACTAGGACATGGGAACATGTCTCTTTTATTCTTATTCACTTGTCATTGGTGGTTTTCTATAGTGTTCAACTTAAATCCCACATAACTCTTGAGACTATACTAAATAAATAATTCTTCACACTTTTCTCTTCACTGAAGACCAAAGTAATAACAATCCACCTTGAATATGTTGTTAGCAGAAATTATAAAGTAACAAGAAAACATAGATATAAATCTGCCAAGTTGGACAGCCAATAAATGTAAATAAGTAAATAATAATCAAATATGGCACCTCATTAATTAAACATTCTATAATTTCACTTGAGGCGTCTTTGCTCCCCTTTCAAAATAATGATGACAAGGTCTTTTTACTGTTACTACAATAATGTGTTTGCTGTGAGTTAACTGTTTCAATTTTTAAAATCAATTTCTATTTTACTATGCCGTTTACATTTTTAATTGTAACATTTTATTTTTGATTTGGAATGCCAAAATCATCCTATGGTCACTCTAAAATATAAGTAGGGAATATGCTAGCACAAAATCAGCTGTAAGTCATTATTATTGTCTTAAATTATAGCCGAGGGCAGGGTCAGCCATCTTGTGATGTACCGGGACATTGCTTAAACTTGAGGGAGGAAAGGAGAGATCCGTAATGTGTAACACAGTAATGTAAAATTGGCAGGGCCAAATTATGAACGACACAGAAATGGCATTCTTAACTTTTTATTATTTGGGGAAGGAGTTGGAGGATTTCATTATTTTGCTAATTATATTAAATCTATTTTAAGGATTATACTGCAATTTTCATGTACATCTGGCCTCAGAATTGTAGGAATCTAAGCCTCTACTTTTCAATAATTGCATTGCCAACATTTAGACACCACAATTAGAAGGAGCTCAGGGATACAAAATAGATTTTGAACAATACATGCACTCTCTCTCATGCACACATACAGACTGACATACAAAATGAAAGAGTTTTTAAATCATTTTAAAAT
>NW_015386441.1:817502-827502 GCF_001527695.2 Protobothrops mucrosquamatus | reverse complement strand
CTAACCCTAACCCTCCTTTTTTCTCGCAATAACTCTGAGATAGAGAGACATACCTTGTCCAAAGTCATACAATGAACCTCTGTGCCTATAGATATTCTTGAACCTCAGTCTTCCTGCTGCCAATGCTAACTCCTTTTTTTTTTTTAGTCGCTGGATGAACCTAGATTATAATATAAAAAGGAAGGATTCCAAATGTTGTAATTCAGGAACATCTAGATCACAGGTGTCAAACTTGCCACATCATGTGATGTGTCGCGATGTATCATGACTTTTTTTGCATTGCAGGAACTGGGCTGGGTGCGGCCTCCGCATGATGCAACCAGCCCGTGGGCTAGCAGTTTGACACTCCTGGTCTATGTTTCCCACCTCTGGACTGCAAAAACATATGCTTTGGCAGTCAACTTAACTTTGTAGTAGTAAGAAACCAAAGGTTAAGAATTAAGCATGCTCAACTAACTTGTCCAGAAATTCAAAAGCAATGGAAGTTCTTTTCTCTAAAGTTTGACAGATGTGGGAAAAATCCACAATAACCTTAGATTATCTCTGCATCTTTCTTCCTGACACCTAATATAGCTATATGAGGAAGGAATGGCCACAAGGTTCTTTATAGCTAAATAAAAATGACGTAAAGCAGAAAGGGGGCAGCATTAATAGTATTCCAGGAAGTATGAAGGCTATTGATCTAACACAGGAGACTGATTATAGTTTCTTCAGAATGATACCAGTTGGGTAATGTCACTGGCAACAATGCATTTGTCATACATTCATTAATACTCAGGAAAAAAAATAGTATCTGTTTCAAAAGCCTGTAAAACTCACTTGATCAGGGATGATGGTGGGACAAAAGAAAAATATTTGTGTGTGGAACACATGAAACAATAGATCTATCCTATTACTTTTAGCTCTCTGGAAAATTATGTCTGCCTCTAGCTTCAATGCCTCTCTGCAATTTGGATTTTCAACTTTGAAGTTGGAGTGCAGTGCATGTCCTGCAGGTGACTATACACTGCAGGAAGCCGATACATACTTCTGTAAATAATGCCAGTAGGGCATATTCTTAGAACCAAATTACACAATTAAAAGAACCATGCAGTATAGGTCTTGCTCAATTGTACCACCACAAACAGTAGGTGAAATAATTTACATTTAAAAAAAAATGTTGTGAACAAGATTAAGCATAGCTTTGAGAAAAAAATAACTTGTTTCAAAAACTCACAATGCCAATTCGATCCGAGATAATAGTAGGGCAAAAGAATAAAAAATATGGAGAGAACACATGAATAAATGCTTCTATCATGACAGCTTTGTCTGCTTAATTATTATTGTCTGCTCCACCCACACATAACCTGTATTGCATAGAAAACCACTTGTGCAAATGAGGCCGTTTCAGAAGTTGCTTATAATATTTTTTGAAGGCTTATTCCTAAATTTGGTTAAAGTTGTTTTTTTAACCTCTACATAATGCTGAACTGTAATTCCCAGCAGCTCTACCAACATTGCAAACAGTAAAGGATGCTGAGGTCCCAAATGTTCTCCACTTCAGTGGTGGTCTAGAAATTAGGCAGGCTACCACACTGAAGTTAAGAAGCAGATGGTCATTTTTTCAAAGTATTATCATTACTAATTCAATAGCATTAGGCGCAACAATGCATATCTTATACCTCAGTAACTTTTTCTATTTTGAAATAGGGGTGCAAATAAAAGCAACAGAAAGGAAGATCACCACATAATTCACTGCTGAAAAAAATAAAAAAATAGAAAATCTCCTATCACAAGCATTTTCTATCATGGGAAAACATGATTATAGCACTTAGACGTCTCAACTTGCATGACTAAGAAATACAGTAGTATTTTTTTAAAGTATGGCAATGTTTAGATTAGTAAATTATGCTATGCCATATTATAATAAAATTATATAATTATAAAATTATATTACCTATACTGTGACATGCCCTAATACTGCACCAGGTGAGTCCCTGATCACGTATCACTCCTGTGGTAGGGATTTGGGACACTTACAGGATGTTATCATCCAACCTTTTTAACTTTTGTAAATATACACACATATACACACACGCACAAAGTGGTACATATTGTACTAGATTGGCATCATATAATTTATGACTTGCTGTTAATACTTTAACATAGTAATATTCTAAAATATTTTAATTATATAACTGAATGGGTGGTAAGACTTGGATGAACACATTGTCACCTTCCAATGCACAGTTCTTATAATGAAAGAGTTTAATAGGAATCTACATGGGTTCGATCTCAGCTCTATAACTTCCCACCACCATTTTTTATCGCATCCCAAAGGGGTAACGTTCATCAAGTTTTAAGAACCACAATCTTAAATATTTCCAGTATTTAATATTTCCAGGTTCAGACATTCCACAATACACACTAACTCAGGAATTAAAGCTTGTTTTCCTGCCTTTGTTAATGTTTCTATGAAGTTACCATTTTGCATTTGAGTATAAGTCTTATAACAACTATTTAGAAAAGCTCATCCCAGTTTTTAAGGATGGCTGTTGGTGTAAACTGCAACATTTTCCTTCCATAACATACTTAGCCTTTGGCTTTTATCATCAATTATGGTTTAATTCTAGGAGAATGAAAGTAATTATGATACATACTCTTAAAACCACAAGCATCTAGCTTATATATGCAAAAACCTTTATAACTTTTGTTTCCTCATAAGTATGTATGCACATATATAACTGCACAGGAAAGTAGTTCTATGACTAAGAAATTCCCCAAACATCTGTTCTCATTTTTATGGTGTTAACCATATATTATTTTCTCTTTGCAAACCATTGTTGCAGTGGTTTTCATGTGCCTTCTCTTGGATCCCAAACTCATGAGTAGAGGGGAAAAAAACCTGTCTTTTGAATATTATAGGCAAAGATATAGATTTCTGTATGTTGTTTTCCTAACAATTATAAAATGCACAAAATATATATAATTAATGGAATATTGCAGTATGAATATAATGTGTCTTCTCAGAACCTTATGAATGTCAAAACATTATTGCAATTTTCTAATTAAATTATAATGCTGTATGAATTGGAAAAGAGACATTCCTATCAATTTGCATACAATAACTAAAAGTTTTATTAATAGTTATTTAGGACAGGAAGCAATTGATCTCTCAACAGAATTTTTAGAAATTCGATTCTTTATTATATGATATATTTATGAACATGAAGATAACCATTACTTATTTTTGGGGAAGCCAATTATTATTCTTGTACATAAACACACCTTAATATTTATTTAATAAAAATCCCCCCAAAGAAAATGAGGGTATATGTACCCACTCAGGCATGCATATATTTTCTGTAGATGTAATTAAATCAATCTACTCTATTCTGCATAAAGTATCTTTGCATGATTTGAATGCTGAAAGTGATTTATTTATTTATTTATTTGCTGGAGTGCAATTAACCTTTCCATTTTTGCATGAATACTCCTATCCTTTGATTTTAGATAATAAAATAACAATATAACCCGATTCATTTTTTTCCGTCAAGAATCATAGTCTGAACTCAGCTTCATCCTATTTTTCCATAGTGTTACAAGTTTTATTTTTTTTATTGTTAAATCTAAAAGTTTTGTAGTCTGAGTTTTTCTGTTAGGCTTCTTTAACTCCATGGTTTTGTTTCTACCAAAATAGTTTCTTTCAAAGCCTCAGCAGAGAGAAAATAAGGTGTGTGTGTGTGTGTCTCTCAGCAAAAGAACTGTTCTTTCTCACCAGATGTGTAACCGTGTTTCGTCTTTCACTATAGACAAGCTGGAGCCGACTTCTTCCGCTACCCAGGCCTGTGCTACATGTCTTACAACAACACAAATGTAAGTCTCTTCCTTTCCACACATGTTAAACTCATTTCCAACTATTGGGAAAACACTACACTCTCCTTATTGCTGTTGTCAGATGATGCAGTTTATTTTATATACTCCTGGCACCAGAAGCAGAGAATGATTGGTTCAGGCCACTCTGCTCGCTGTGAATTGTTTACAGACAAACATCTTGCTTTTGTTAAAAAAAAAAAATACATATAGGAGTGTCAACAATACAGGGGGGGGGAGGCCTGTACCAGGAATGAATAAAATAAACTTGATATTCTATCAACTACAACTGCAAGTATCTGCGCCTGCATAAACTCACAAACATACTTGTGCAGAAATATTTATTCCCTTGTATGTTTGTGCGTTTATGCAGGCGCAGATACACACAAACATAAATACAGCAGAGGGCAAGAAAAAGATGTACTTTCCTCCAGCTTACTTTAATGTGCTAACTATATAAAACATGTTATATTTTAAGGTGCCATGCACCACCATCCATAGCCAAAGACTTAGTCTTGATTTCTAACCTAATATGTTTATCACATATTATGTCATAAACACACCACAGTAAATAGACTTGAACAACAGCATAACTGAATAACTGATTTTTAATCAGTTAATATTAAAAATTGCGTGTATGTGTTTGTATGTGTGTGTTTGTGTGTGTGTGTTTGTGGAAGGGGGGGTGTTCCTCCACTAGCATTTTTCTAAGATTTGCTATTAAGATAAACAAACAAGAAGACCTTGTTTTCTGGCAGCCTGACCCAGATGAATGGTTTTCATTTTCTTAGTGTGTCAGCTCTGGAAGCTTTGCCAAGTACAGGTTAAGCTCCCTGAGTTTTCACTTCCTGTAGCCCTGCTTGTCAATCACTTCCTGGCAGATGCAGTGACAATTTCCATCTTTAGAGCTTGAATTTCCATCTCCTCCAAACATGTCTCCCAAGGCCGTGCTTAACCCTTTGGGTTACCATGTCTAATAAATTATTCGCCATCTTTCCAAATGTAAATAAATACTGCTTGGATATTTGCTTATGGCAAATAAAAACTACTGTAGTTTTTTTCCCACCAAAACCCTGTTCTGTATTTTGCATATTGTAAAAATATAATTATGCAAACGCTCTTACTAAAATGCCGTATAATTTTGGTTTGAGCAACCTATTTTTCCCTAACAATTATATCCTAATTGGTTCATGAGAGCTTTAAAAAAAAACTTTCCATTGATAGTTAATATTTTCTTCCTGTATTCATGCGTACCAGAACTCCCTGCTTAATTTTTTTTTCCATAACCTAATCCAATTCATCAAAGGCATCCTAACAAAATTACAGGCTCTGGCAGTATCTTTGCCTTTCACCTGATAAGGCTCTAACAGAAGCAGCATATGGTTTCTATCAGGATACTTCTTATAGAATAGTTTTTGACAGCTTTGCTTAAATCCCTTCCCTCACTTTTTCTTTTTCACATAGTCAGTACTTATTCTATAATGCTCCTTGTTCTGAAAGCATATATATGTATTCAGCTTCACTAAAAGAGAGAGAGAGAGAGAGAGAGAGAGAGAGAGAGAGAGAGAGAGAGAGAGAGAGAGAGAGAGAGAGAGAGAGAGAGAGAGAGAGAGAGAGAGAAAATAAAAACATTGCTTTAAAAAGTGCTTGATTAATATTATTAAAGAATTGTTTTAAAATGATTTCTAACGAGATGATTCTTCCTTGGATGATATTAATATTTAATTACCACACATGTCCTATATATGTCTGTTTAGACATAAATCCTATTCATTTCAATAAGACTTGCTCTAGCTAACTAAATGTAGGATTGCAGTTTACATTAACTGTTTTTTCAGATGTGTTTATTAAAACCCATTTTATTTTGGTATTCTATCATTCTTCTGCATCTCCATATGTATATTTGGACATTCTGTGTTGACCCTCATCCTCTTTTTCCATTCTAGCTATTCTTTTCCTCTTTGCATTCTACATTGCGCTNCACACACACACACACACACACACACATATCATATCTTCCCTGCCCCTTTGTGATTTTCCAAGTAGAGGTTTCTCAATTTTTCAGCCACTTTTAATATCTCTGTCCCATAGGATTCTCCTCTTCCTGCAAATACATTTGACATTTCTTTTACTGCCTTTGCATCCCATTGATCTTTAAAGACCGACTATGTATCAACTACCACCTTTTTCTCTCCCGGTGCCATAGGTCTTTATGAACTTCCATTTTTGAGCTCTACCTAGTTTCTTGTCCCACATGTCTCATTATTACACTTTCTTTTCTGTTCTCTATAATGTTGGCTCTTCTGTTTTTGATAGTACAATCTCTCTACACCCCTCCTATGCCATCTCTTTTTTACATTTTTTATATACCACAGACCTTTCCATGCCTCTAGCTCTTATTTTTTTCCCTCTGCCTCTATTTTTACTTTCTTTTTCTCTTCCATGCCTTATCTCCAGATCTTCGTGTTGACTTTGGCAATAAAAACACAGAAGATTTTCATTCTCCCAACAATCTATAGTATGGGGAAATTCTAGCTGCAGGTGAGATGTACAGTGTATAGAAGATCTACTTCCAGCCATATGTTGTATAGGCCCAATTTAGGCAAAGAAATAACATTTAGCAATTTGGATCATTTTTAAGGTAGGGAACTCATTGCCAAACTGAACTGATTTCCATATTAGTTTTTCTCTTCACAAGCCATATATTGCAGAAATATTTCATATAACAGTGAAGCATTAAAATCAATGGGAACTTCACTACAAACTTCAGAGACAGCAACATATACAGATGATACATCTTCATAACATACTAAGTGAATCAATTTGCATACAAACTACGCATTGTACACTTAAAAGTACAATTGAAATCTCTATCCAGAGATGTCCGTAACAGGAGACATCTATGAATTCAAATTCTTCTAGGCCCTCAGAATCAATGCCAGATTTGCATAAGAAAATAAAGTGTGGTTCATCTGGAAATATTTCTTCTTTAAGAATTTCTTTGGAGCTAAAAATCACAGTCAAGGGGGAAAAAATAACTCCTAAATCTCTTCTCTAGTAATTACATACGCTCCTTAAAGAAACCCAAGAATGAACATTTTACAATAAACTGTACTGTTTTCATTGCATTATGCAAATTAAATGACAACTTGTCATTTAAGAAGTTAATAAACAGTCACCGTTTTGCAGGTTATCCAAATGCTACTGAATAGACAACCTTGGATCCCTAAATGATGCGTAATTAAAATTATTTTTAAAATCCTCTTTGACAGGCCAGGGCTTAGCCAAAAAGTAAATGACATTAAAGAAGACAATGAATTTAATTTTATTTAATGTCCCTTTTTGCAGATCCTCATTTACATAGCATTTTTAACAAAAGCGTTGACCTTATAAATGCTGGCATTTGTACAGCTTCTGCAGAGTTGGATTTAATCATGCTTTCACAAAGCCATAAGGGAAAAGCTTTAAGTTCTCTGGTTGGATATGGAGTAGGAATAAAAACATTGGGCCTGGTCAAATGTTTATCCTCCTTGCTTCTGAAAACAACCTGACAAGAAGATGTAAAGGTCTAGGGAATAACCCGTTGCTGTTTGTAAGGCTGGTAATAATCATACATAATCGTTTGGAAATATAGCTAATAAAAAATATAATGAGTGTTCAGCAAAATCGGCATTAGGCCCAAATTACATGATATTAATACTTGAACAGGTGCAGAAAGGCTCTTTAAATGAGGTAAATGAATAAAATGTCCCAGAGCACAACTGTGTGCACTGACAAAAAGTCAATCACATGAATAATTCAGTGACTAGGACTGCCAGCAAAGGTCAGCTTTCTTTGACCTTTGTGACAGGAAGTGAAAGGAAACACTGTTGACTAAAAAAAAAAAGGACCACTTCCAATCAGTCTTCAGCTTTAAAGGAACAAACTTTAGCTACCAGTGAAATAAAGCTATTTCTTCCAAACCTAGTTTGGTAATTCTGCCACCCTTCTAAAAAAAATGCAGAGGTCATAAAATTTTGTCTCTCAATGAAACAAAACGTGAAAACAAGAAGCTAGACAAAGACAATGAAAGGTTAACTACAGAGAAACATTTTTTTTCCTCTGGAAACAATGTCAATTATGTATAAAATCTGAGGTCAGCTGAAAAATATGTTAAGGGCCCACAGAGCTGAAAGTTTGAAACAGCTGTTAAATATGACAAAACTTCTTTAGCCCCACCAAAAAAAAAAAAGCCTAAATCTATTCCAAACCCTGTATGGAAGAAAATGGGATAAACAGATGTCTGGCTTTTATACAGAAAAGTAGAACACACTTGGAATTATAAGTCTTCTTAACTCTATAGAATAATGCCAGATTTATAGAGGAGGGAGAGTATTTACTACCCACAGAAATGTCAACTAGCAGTACAACTGTGATAATACCATCTGGAAAAATGATGCCATGCATGCTCTCAGCAACACTTTGCAAGTTCATTCCGTGCGCACAGGCAGATCTGCCATTGTTTTACTAACAAGTTGCTTCTTAATGGGATTGTAGTTTGGAAACCCTGTCTTTCTCTATTCCTTTGTAATCAACTGCTTCAATGTTCAACAGTTGAATACTGTGATCTCATATAGATTCTAGCCAAACAAGAAAAGGAAAAGTCAAAAAAATGTCTTTTACCAGGAATTTCCATAACTTCACATAAAATATTATGGTGGCAGAAAAGAATTATTTTAGCACACAGTGTGGTTTTGGTTTAGCAGTTACAGCGGTATCCTGTAATCATTTATAGGCAGTGGAATGTATGAGTGAAATAGGATAGATTTATCTCTTCATAGTTGTGATATGTAGACAATGGGTGTTCCTAATGAGGAACATCTGCTTTTGAGCTCGCCCAGAAAACATTATTCCACTATGAAAATGATACTCCTATCCTTTTCAGCAGGCCTTCATAAAAATAAGTTGTTTTCTTTTATTTCTTTTATTTGTCTTTCTTTGGGGCAGTTTTATTTCCCATGGAGACTTTTCGGAGGCATCCCTTTGGCTTGAATTACTTTATAGTACTATTTTGGTGGACTGTATCTGTTACATGGATTGCATAATTGTAAAGACAAAACAGTGTCCAAAATTGTAATAATTGAAAACGTATTCTTAAGAATGTTTTTAGCAGAAAAATACACAAAAATTGGTCTATGGGGAAAGGAGATAAGTACTGAGTACTTTATATAGTGTGGAATTTTAAAGCCCTAATAAAAATATTTTTATTTTCTTTATTTTATCATTTTAATGTGAAATATTTGATTTATAGATATATGTATGGCTTCTGCATGTATGATTCCATGTTACTGTTAGAAAATACAGATAATACCTATTTTCTATCCATTCTATTATAACATTATTTAAAACAGGTTGTGATTTCATCAGAACAATTGCATGGTCAAAGATCACAATACACGTCTGAATTTTTGATTAATATTCTCCGGACAAAAATCTGTAATCAAAATATTACATGTATACAAATGTCAAAAAGATAAATAGAAAATAATATTTATATATTTTTTAAACTAAGGGATATTTCATGTGTTAACTGGCCTACCATTTTAACTAAAGTTTTATTCTATGGGCTAAAAAGATCATACAATCCAGAAATTTTGCTCTACCATCAGCAAATTTAAATGGTAAACTAAAACACATGCATCAGTCCAAGATAAATTATTATTAGAAATCTGAAATGCAATTTGATCCTCCCCAAAGACTACACTAATATTGCTATTCATTTTTCCAAAGTATATTTTCCTTTCATGAGATGGCTAAAGTAATTTTATGTAAGCATTAAATGCAACTGTTTTTTTAATGTATCTCAAATATTGAAAGTGCCATAAACATCATTTCCCAGAGCAACAAAGTATTCAACAAAGTGCTAATAGTATTTTGTCATTATAAGTGACAAATCTTTTATAAAGCTAAAATACACATTCTTTTTATATTATGCAAAAAATGACCTTACCTTTAAAATTCTTAATGTATAAGGTGATTAAAATTCCTATAAAATTGCCATATCCTCAAATTTAGAAGCACAGCAGATTTTTCATCAATAATTAAGATCTCAAAAGCATTTATGCACAGTGTAAATGGAATTTCAATCTTCTTTATTCAAATAAACATG
>NW_015386441.1:807502-812502 GCF_001527695.2 Protobothrops mucrosquamatus | reverse complement strand
GGAGGAGGAGAAGAAGAAGAAGAAGAAGAAGAAGAAGGAGAAGAAGACCACCCAATTAAAATGTAAATTGTCATTTCACCCCTATATATTATTTGGGTTTACTAAACTAATCCAGATTAAGAGAAAACTCCCATTCAAAAGAAAAAAAAACCCAATCCACTGGAGCATAATATGATTCAGATCTCTAAGATCAAGTCTTTTCCAAGGTAGGCATTCCCTGTAGGGAACTATTTAGTTGTGACAGATTTTCCTCTAATATGCACATTTTGACAGAGCCAAAAGCTGAGGTGGGTTTATTTTCTTTTTTCCCAATCTACCTTTGCAAATAAAAAGCATGTAATATACAAAAAAACAATTTTGGGGTAACATGTTATGCCAATTAGAATCAGAGTACAATACTTTTTATACCCTCCTGAGGTTTGGATTTAACAAGCAGCACAAGAAAGAAACATTATTTCTTCCCTTAAAGCACAGAACTTTGATTTGACTTTTGGATTCAGCAACAGTGCCTTTTGGATAGCAATGGTTCCCAGTGTTTCACTTACACAAAATTATTAACTCTTGCTGTCTTTGAAGCCAAACCTTTAGAACATTCTCAGTGGTTGACAAACAGGCCCTGTCGATTTGTTAAGTTTAAAGATTGTCACTGCCTAATTAGAAGGATTTTATGGCTATTGTTCATGCAAGGATCAGTATCCACGTTGCATAGCATCGTTTTAAAGGACAGGGACAGTATTTCAATTAGATTCAGCAACCTACAAATCAGACACCATGTAATTTTTTTGGTAATGCCCAGATGCCTTTTGCCCCCCAACCAAGATTAATGCAAATGGGTGGGCCCAGAAGGACTAAATTGCAATGAAGTAGGCCTTTTATAAAAGAAAAAGCGTGGCTACTGCTCCGGCCCTTATTCCTGTATATGTATATATATACACCAGGCATTTCTTTTCGAAGAGCGCTCATAGAGCAGATTACAGTTTATTTTCAAGTAGTTGGACTCTACCTCTCTTCCTCCTTCTCCCGATCAAAGGAGCGCCTAACCGCCTTGAGGAATCCCAGCCGCGTGCACTACAATGTGGCTATCATCGGTCTGATATTTGGGGGGAAGAAAAGTGCTAATGGGCAATCTGGTGTTTATTTTGAAAGTGCTAACAATGATTTTTCTTGGGTAAAAAAGGCAAGTGTGTCTGGGCGCACGGTTGAATGGGTTTTGAGCAGAGGCTCTAACAGATGGTGCGGAGCTATAGGTGCGTCTCTCTCTCTCTCTCTCTCTCTCTCTCTCTCTCTCTCTCTCTCTTTCTCTCTCTCCCCCTTCTCCAGACTTCGGGAAACCGATCTGGAGCCTGACCGACCTGGGAGCAGCAGGCACTGCAAACCGCGGTTGGTAAAGCAGCTTTTCGCCTCCCAGCCGCCGCCAAAGCCGCCCCTGCCCCTCCCCCGCCCCAGCCCCGCTTCCCCCGGAGAAGGCGAGAGCCCGGCAGCCTCCCCGCGAGGGGTTTCCTGAGCGCGCCAGCTTCTCTTCCCGGCAACAGAGCCAGGGACGCGGAGCAGCGGCGCCCCTGCAATCTCTGCCCGGCTCTTCCTCCGGAAGGCCACGGCTGACTGTGCATCAACACGAGCCCCTGCGGTCCCAAATCAGGACTTTCTTTCTTTCTTTCTTTCTTTCTTTCTTTCTTTCTTTCTTTCTTTCTTTCTTTCTTTCTTTCTTTCTTTCTTTCTTTCTTTCTTTCTTTCTTTCCTTTCTTTCTTTCTTTCTTTTCTTTTCTTTCTTTCTTTCTTTCTTTCTCTTTCTTTCTTTCTTTCTTTCTTTCTTTTTCTTTCTTTCTTTCCCCTCCTCTCCTCTCCTTCCTTCCTTCCTTCTTTCCTTCTCTTTCTCTTTCTCTTTCTCTTTCTGGTGCTTCGCCTGTTTTGCTTTCCCCCTCCCTCCCTCCCTCCCTCCGGGCTTTCTTGCTTTCTCTTCTCGCAGCCTGGGCCTCAGCCGTCTGTGCCTAGTGAGGCCACTGGCTTCCCATTCCTACCAGCTCCGTTGCCTTCGCTGCAATCGGTGCCGCGTACGGTGCAGAATAAGTAGAGGACGGGAGGGTGGGCGAGTGGGGACGGGACACGGAAGCACCTCCATCTCCATTCTTTCGATGCCACAAGCTTTCGAGAAAAGTTTTCCCCTCACCTAACAGGGGTTAAGCCACTTTGGTGCTCGCCATGCAGGGAAAGCATGCCAAAGAAAGCCCGCGAAACTCCTCGTCGTGGAATCGAGCAGTGGGCCTAGTTTTCCAAAGATTTCCCCCGATAAAAGCTGGGCTTGTCTGGAAAGCTTGAGGTAGCGAAGAACCCCGCAGATACAACCAGCAGTCCGGTCTGCAAATGTTTTTTTTGTTGTTGTTGTTGCAGCAGGCCATTCCACTTCGGGTGATCGTTACTTTGCCTGGGATGAATCCGCGTATTTAGATGTGATTTATTTTTTATTTTGTAGCACCAAGAGAATCCATAAACTGTCGGTTCAGCGCCATTGACTCTTTGATCAGTTACTGGGCTGTTTCCACCCCCCCCCCCTCTCTCCTCCGTCAGCGAAGAGAGATTAAAAGCTTGTATTTTCAGCACTGGAACTTCTGCAAAAGTCCGCAGCTTCCATTGCTAATAAAAACGTGCTTTAAAACGGTCTGGTTTCTCTCTCTCTCTCTCTTTCTCTGCCCTTCATTCCAGAGCACTGAAACCTACAGAGCTGCCCATAGTATCCTCTTAATTAGCCTACAGCGATTTCCGAAAACATTTAGCTGGTATGTACAAAGGAAATAAGAAGACATTGTCAACTCGAGAGCGCTCCAGAGTTTAAAAAGGGGTGCTTTCTTTGTAACCTATTGAAAAAAATTATTGGAGGGCGCAACGCCTCCGTCTTTGTCAAGGGACTGGCGTTTGCCTGTCAGATCGGGTTTTCTGCAAAAGAGCACCACTCATTTACTGCTGGGGGCATTTAAATCTAACCCTATTTTTATCAAGAACACTGAAAACTTTCTGCTTTCAAAAACAAGAGTCGAGGGAAGGGCGCTTGAAAGCTTAAACTAACTGAAATGGGGTCTTCAATGTATCATTAAGGAAAACAGTCTTTTGTCCTTAATGTTTCCATTTTTATTTTTGCAGTTGATAACAGAGAAAATACACCCCTCTTTCTGCTCTTTCACAAAGAAAGACAAAATAATAATAATGCACCGGGCATTTTATAAGGGATTACCTTTGGGACTGCATTATTTACGAAGGGTACAGTTCCCTTAATTTGTTTGTTCGTCCAAAACAGAGGAAGCACACTGAAAAGCCAGTGAATGCATCTCTTAGAAAAACAAAATAAAGCCAAGAGACTGAACCCTTCATTCAGCAGCTAACAGGCATCTTTATAAAAAAATATATATAGTTGTTTTGAAAGAAGTTTGTAGTTCAGAAAGTTGTCCAAAACATGTTAAATAATTTAACAAGGATCAGCTTGTAATTTTGTTATTTACAAGGGATGGCAGAGGTTTGAGGAAGAAACAGGAGCTGATTTCAGAGAAAAGGGACGGGTGTGTGTGACCTCTGGAGCATGGAGCTTGAATTATGGAGATGGGGGACTGCGAGGTGAATCCACACTAGTGGAGAACAAGATGACTTTTCACCTCTGCACATTTAACTTTTACATCCCAAATAAATGTCTGATGAGTCTAAATCATCCCTTTTAAAAGGAAGAGGGGGGGAAAGAGAAAGAGAAAAGAACGGGGGGGGGGGAGCAAGACACCGTTGATTTTTAGTGCCACAAGATTAAAACCTGCTTTTCATCTCATCACCCTTGTTACAAAAGCAATCTTCCAAATTGTTCTAAAATAAAAATACGATAACATTGGAGCGCTTTTCTGCAGGGTTTAAAAATAAACTCCATATAATTCTCTAACATTTTCCTTTCTGGTCATTTCTCCTTTTTCCTAACACCAGCACGTGGAACTAACTATAAGACCAGAGGGCAAGTTTAAGGTATGCTTTCAGGTCCTAAATATTTATCCTCAGTATAGAATTTTAAAGTAACACATCAGAGAGGCTCTGAGTCTACCCAGAAAAGCCCTTCAGAAACAAGACCAAACTCAACAACTCGCCAACTCTTAGAAAGCTTAAACTTCTCTCACCTGTTTTGTCATAGAATCTATTAGCCGAACGTACAAATCCTGTTCCGTTCTAACGCCTGCAAAAATGGAAGAAAAACCAGTCAGAGGGCATCTGGCATGAGAAGGACCGTGGGTTTGAGCAAGATAAGTTACACAGATATGGCATGTATTCAAGCATACTTAAGAAGTTGGGGTGGGGGGGCAGAGAATGAATTTAAATAAAAAGAATTAAAGAACACAAATTGTGACTGCCTAAAGCACATAACCCAAGGAAACGAGAGACACACGAGACTGCCAGTTTCATTACACTCGCCTGGGTTATTGTAAAGTCAAAAAAAAAAAAAAAAAAGAAGGAAAAGAAGACCAACACTGATGGCTTGGATTTCCGAATGCCATTTCCCTTATCTATTTGCTACCAAGCTTCCAGGCTCACCCAACCTGGGTGTGTAACATCTGGCGTGTTAGAGGCAGAAGCCACAATAATTAACATTCATTTGCCAAAGTAGAGCAGGGAATCTCTTAAAGGTGATGTTGTGCTGGAGTCAATATTGATTCCGGGTGGGTTTTGATTTATTTATTTATTTATTTATTTTGCTTTGTTTTGTTTTCCTGCATGTGTTTGGCTGTTGTGACTTTCTCCTTCAAGACAGCCGGTTAATCATGTAAAGTACCATTGACTTATTGATCTTTTTAGGTTTTGTTTCCATTCTCTAGGCCACGAGGAGAGTCGTGTAATTTTAATCTCGGAAATCTTTATAATCTTTGTTTATCTGTTTTGCTGAAAGAGCCCCAGAAAGAAGGTAGCGGGTTTTCCAGCACATACAAAGATATGCACAAAAACAACAACAATAACAACAAAGAAGCATGGTTGAATAAAAC
>NW_015386441.1:742502-802502 GCF_001527695.2 Protobothrops mucrosquamatus | reverse complement strand
GCAAATCTGTGTTCAGAAGCCATCTGGCCAGAAATAGGGAGTCAGCTGCTCTTCACGTTAGACTCTGAGGCTGAATCTATTTCAGCTCATTTTCTAGATCATGTGGCCCTGAACCTAAAGCGTGGAAAATACGGTCTTTATCGTTCACCGACTTTGCTTTTCTTGCCTCTTTCCTCTTTTTTTCCTTTTTGACTACAAGCCATGTTTACAGAAGGAAAGAAAGAAAGAAAGAAAGAAAGAAAGAAGGAAAGAAAGAAAGAAAGAAAGAAAGAAAGAAAGAAAGAAAGAAAGAAAGAAAGAAAGAAAGAAAGAAAGAAAGAAAGAGAAAGAAAGAAAGAAAGAAATTACTGCCCGGGTTTAGATCAGAAGTGTGACTTCGACTCCAAGGACTTGTTTGTTTTAAGCACCTTCTTTCCTAAGCCCAGGTTTTCTATCCCACCAAAAGGGTAGGGCGCAAACGCCTCGCCTTTGCCCCGGGCATAGGGGGGGGGAGGGAGGGGCGGGGGATTTCTGCCTCCTGTTGAAAGGGCTACTTAGTATGAGAGGAAGATTGTTTTTAATAATACTTCGGGGAAATCAGTGTGTTCCGAGAAAAACGCGGCCTTTCTTCTCCTAGAGTGGGAAGGAGAGAAAGAGGAAGAGGAGGACGGAAACAAAGTCGCCTGTAAGCCCTGCTGTTAAGGTGAAGTTCACGGGGACCAGGAGAAAAGAAAGAAAAAGCAAGCATTGTGTTTTCTCCTGGAAGGGGGGGGAGGGGAAGGCGTGGGACGAAACTTGTTGAGGGTTTTAAAAACTTTTGCGACTCGCGGTGGGCCAGTCAGGCCTACTTCGACGCAGGAGCGGTCTTGCCTTTCCTATTACAGAAGCGCCTCTCGCCAGTTCAAAGGTGGAAGCCAAGAGAGCTGGAAGCTTCAGCTGAGCTGGTGCAAGCCTGGCTCGGGTAGAGCCCAGCTACCGCCAATCAGCCCCTTCCCCCGCACATTCCCCCCCTCTCCCTCTCCCCCTCCCCCTCCCCAAAGACTTGACCTTAGCAAACTTGGTCAGGCAGAAGGTGCGGTGGATCTGAATGAGATTTGCATATTGCAACTAAGACCTCCCGAAGTCGCAGCCCTCCTCCTCCTTGGAGTGGGTGAAGTGTTCCTTTTGTGTGAATTTACGGGGTGAGGCTTCAATGATCCCCCACAAATTTGCATTTAAATAGCGACATCAAGCGATTCGCGTGCCACACACCAGTGGGCTCCCAGATGTCAAGCCGAAGTCAGTCAGATGGCCATTGCCCAGCTGTCCTTCTAAACATCATACCAGAGCATGCCGCGACCTTAAAGGGACAGAGCCCCTTCCTTGGCGTCAGCCACCATATAAGCTCCTTCCCAATGGGGGAAAAGGGAGGGGGGAGAAACAGTGGACACATCCGAACCAGCCATTCAACCTGTTCCATTGTATAGCCCCCCCTCTCTGTTAAAAGGCCAGAGAGAAAAGAAATAGCACGTTGCGCCATAAATCACACACACCACCCTCTCTCTACTTTCTTTTCTGTTTTCTCTGACAACCCACGGCCATAATGATCCATAGTCTTAGACCGTACAAAATCCCACTGATTCAGGCTGATAGATTCATTTCTCAAGTTTGGGAAAAGGTTTCTCTCTTTCTCTTTCTCTTTCTCTTTCTCTCTTTTTCTCTCTCTCTCTCCCCCCTCCCTGCTTCTCCCCTTCCCTCTCCCTCTCTTCTCTCTCTCTCCACACACACATTTTCGAGATAATACTGGGACTATTATGTCAAATACTTTTCTTATGCCACCCACCTGAATCAAACAGAACTGTTACACTTCAGTTGTTCAAAATCTTTAACACGTCCCATGTGCAATTCCTTATATATTCTGCCTGATGCTCAGTTCTGCGTTGTGTCTTCTTTTCTGCTTATTGAAGCTTACACACAGATACACACAGACACACTTCCCGCAACACTTGTATGCTTCCTCTTTTGCTAAAGAAACTTTGGAGAAGTTCAGTTTGGAGGAGGAAAAATGATTCTACGCCCGGTAGTCACACACATAAGCCTAATTTCACACACACACCCGTCCGCTCTTAATATTAATGGTTTCTGGTGCTGTCTTCTTCAGGTGGCCAAAGAAAGAAGTGGAACGAGCGAGCCAAAATCCGTGTTTCAGTTTTAAGGTTATTCTCGGACTCTTTGATGAACAAACATGCTCCGTTGCACTTAAAATGATTTATGCAGGGTTTCGCCGAAACAAATCCCGGCAACCCCCCCCCCCCCTTTCGCTGGCTTCTAAAGGACCGGCACATTTTACTTATTTATTTAAAATCTGGCACTTGCCAAAGAGTTTGGAATGATAAAAGTGGCCCGGAGAGATAAAATTAGAAGTGTGATGCGATGCATGTGTGATACTCTGTCTATACACAAATGCACATCCACCCATTCATATGCGCCCCCCCACACACACACGCATACACACAGAGATTCACTGACACGCACACATCCATACAACACAGAGACTCGCACACACATTACAAACAAACGAGAGAGAAATCGCAGGCTGTGGTTTCCTTGAACCGAACGGCAAAGTGCCCTTTGGATGATGTCCTGACCCCAGACTCTGCCTTGCTGCTATCGCCTTAGGTAAACGGGAATCTACCGCGCGGGCGCTATCTAAGGGGTTCTCCTTGGCAGAAATCGCCGAGCCGCGGTCCAGGGGAGCTGAAGCTGGCGACGGAGACCTTTAAAAGGTCCGAGGAGTTAATTCCACAACATCCGAGTCCAAACCTCCCCTGGCTTTCCGCTAGACGCGCAGCAGCTCAGAGCAGAGAGGTTGGCTTGCGGCCCCTGTTCGCAAAGCCTGGCCAAGTGAGCGGCGCTCCTGCCTAGGGAACCCAAAGCGGAAGGCGTTGGAGTCGCCCTCCGTGCCCTGCTTGGACGCCTTTTCCAAAGCGGTCGGCCACCTTTCCTTCCCAAACAGACTCCCACCAGCGCCAACACCACAGACCCACAGTGGCCAAGGGATTAAACGACAGCCGGTTACACTTTCTCGCTTCTAGAAAGCCACAGGCTCCTGTGCCGGTCCGAAGTTGGCTTCAAGCTCAAGAACGTGTAAACGGCAGCCCAGCCCAATTTCGCCTTTCAGGTTACCCTCCGCAAGCCAGATTCTTTCACCTTCAAAGGGGGCGGCTTGCTTGTTTGTTTGTTTGACTAACAAAAAGATAATAACAAAGGGAAAGTATGAACCACAGCAAGAATAACAGCAACCAGAAGAAACGAAATAGGGTGCCTTTTAGACGTCCGCGTAGAAAAAACGAATCTTTTCTCCCTGGTGTTTCTAAAAGGCGCCCCGGTACTTTTGTAGTAACGAGGTTGAAGGTGAGAATGAGTTTCTGTGTGGGGTTTAAGACATCCTCGTTTTCTTTTGGTTTTGTTTCAGTTGTTAAGACTGGACGGCATGGGAGGGAAAAAAAAATGGGGCGGGGGGCAAACGCAAAGGAAAAAGAAAGGCCCCACCAGATGAATTTTGTGAAACAGACAAACGCGCGCACACCCCAGCCGCCCTGAATAAAAAGATTGATTTCTCAGAGTAAAAAATTCGAGCGCCTCGGAGTTGAGCGGCGGCGAGGAAGTTTGACGAACAGCGCCCCCTTGGGTGGGAGAAGAGATTTTCAGAGTAAATAAGAGGGAGATCGTAAGTAAGGGGGGGGGGGAGACAGAAAAGTAGCATCTTTCTCGCTTTCTCTTTCTCCCTCGCGCTGTATATTGAGAGTTAACGAAATCGAAGGCTCCTTTTTTACTCTTTCTGTCAAACAAACCAATCGTTCCCTTCCCGTGAAAACTGTTTTTGGCGTTTCTTATGAAGGAAACTGAAATAAACGGGACATTTTTGGAAGGTGCAACATTAACAAGTGTTTTCTGCTGCTCCCTCTAGTCTTTAGAACTAGAGCAATAGAGCATAGGCCTGTGAAGAGAAACATTAACATTGCCCTCCTCCGAGCATCAAGATAAAGTCATATTTTACAAATGCAATGGGCTTGGCATATGTGAAGGGTGGAGGGTCAAAGAGGACCGAATAGGGCTTAGGGTGGAGTTAGGGGACTTTTGATTTAAGCCGGGGAAGTGAGTTTGGGAAAACGGCAGGATTTCAGGGAAATGCTAGTGGTACCCTGTGAGTCTAAAATTAGAGAGAGCGTTCAGCCGGAAGAAACGCGACAAAATGTGTCCTAATGGGCCAGGGGGCTTCACACGTCTCCATTTGGGAAGGTGCAACAGAAGCGGCGCGTGTCCGGAAAAGATTTGAAGGCNGTTCCTTCGAAGGCAGCAAAAGCGGATCGGTCCAAAGCGAGTTCAGTTGGGAGGGCATATTTTTCCCATTGCGAGAAAGGGAGGGAGGTCTGATGGCGGTAAAAGAGCAAGCCAAGATCCCGAGTAGAAGGAAGGCTTGGCGGACTGGCGGCGGGGGCGGGCGGGAGAAGAAGTTTTACAGCCTTTTCGGCCTGGGCAGCAGAGCATCCCTCTTGGGCTGGCAGAAGGACCTCGCCGCGGACTCGGCCGGCTTTTCTTCCTTCTCCTTCTATTGTTGTCCGGGCTTCCCTGTCACTAGGCACCCCAATCTTTCGCGAACCATCCAACAAGCGCCTTTTTTTCTTTTTCTTTTTCTTTTTCTTTTTTTACAAGTGGGAAGTTGGCAAGCCGACTTGATCGTCGCCGCCCCACTTTTCGCATCTTTCCCCCCCCCCCCGACTCAAACTGTACCAGCAAGGATCGATCCCGGCCATTTCAGACATTATAATTGGCTTTAATTAAACATACTTCGTTCTAATTAACTCTGCAATTTTAGCATGCTTTGGACGCCGTTGTCGAATTTGATATTGTCAGTCCAGATGTCCTAATAAAATTCAACCCTCCACTCGAGGCTTCCATGTGCGTCGCGAACAAAATGCAAATGAACTGTAAAACCTAAAGTATTGTCAAAGGTACAATCAAGAAAGGTGTCTCCAAACTTCTCACTTTTTAAGTGATTATCACGCGGCAGCTAGAAAACGCAGATTTCCTGCGAGCACCGCGCCTGCATAATAGGGACCTTAACTCTTTCCTGCTCCAAGCGGCGCCCTTAAACCCAGCACCCTTTCCCTTCTCTGCCTCATCAGGGACCGCAGCTTTGCAGAAGCCCGGCCACACACATACACACACACACACACACACCCCTCCTGAGATGCGCCCTTGGAGGATGGGCAACGCGGCCGATGCCTTTGGGGAACCTCTTGCTTTCCCCAGCATTTTCGTGGTTATAAAATCCTCCGGAGGTCTGGGCTGGCTACGCTAGTGCAGTTTCTTTCCCAAGGGGCGGAAAGGAAACGGACCTTTGGACAGACGACCCTCCAGTAATTCAGCAATGCTGAAGGAGGCCACCCTCATTTAATCCAAGGCCAGAACTAATTTCTCTTCCTTTCCCGCCTGCCTTGGGAAAGAAGGCAGGGGTCTTCTTCCGCCTCTTTTAACGGCCGGGGTGTTTTGGAGCCCTCAAAACGTGGTCTCCCTTAAACACCTTGAAAGCAAAGCAAAAGAAATTGGTATAATTTCCTAGACAAGCTTATACACTTTCTCATGGGTTTGTGCGGCTTGGGAGTTTTGATCCTCCGTCCAGGAATGGCAGGCGGGGGCATAAATGATCAAAACCCCTGGCCTTAAAGAACAGGAGCGCGTTAAAAAAAATTTGCTCGTGCACTACATGCATATCATACCACTACATTAATGGAACCATTTAAAGCTGTTGCTAACTTCACTTAGGGGGAGAAAGGGAGAAAGGGGGAGAGAGAGAGAGAGAGGAGGGAAAGAAGATGAAGCGGACAAGCGTGTGCTCCGCGCGGGTGATTTGCATTTTCTTTCGGATATTGAAATGAAGAGAGAGCTGCTGGGCGGTTGGGCTGCCCAGAGCATAGCTGGGGGCCATGCAGAAATAAAAACAGAAAAAGGAAAGACGAAAGAAAGAAACCGGCTTCTCTTCTAGACTATTAATAAGCAATTTGTCCCGCTGAAATTTACATTGCAAAGCGGGCGGGGAGGGGAGGCCAAGCGGTGCGTGTTGGGGGAGAAAGAGACGAACCGGCCCTCCGCGCGTCCTTCTGTAGCTTTTTCCGCTGCGGCAACCCGCGCACTTCAGCAGGCCTTGGCTCGCATTGCGGAGGGAAGCACCAACTCTCCCCCGCAAGGTGATTTACTGGGAACGCTTGAACTTCCCTCAGCACGACTATAGTTTGTACATTTGCGTATGTTGCCCGGGATCGAGCTATCCCTTTGCAAGTGAGTTTTTAACCCGTCCCTGCAGCCTCCCTCTCTCCCTCCCTCCCTTTTGACACCTTGATTGCAAATCGATCGGCTGAATTCTAACTCGATTCCTTTTCCTGAAAAATAAAGATTGCATTTTGTTCTGTTTTTTTTTCTCAAAAGCATACATAGTAGGGGTCTGAGAAATAAACATAGATTACCTTAGATAAACAAGTGCTGGGATTGTCCCCTCCCCAACAAAATTGTCCTTCTGGCTTAAAAAAAAAAAAAAGGGGGGGGGGGGGTGAAGACTTCGTGAGAACTAAACAGCGGGTATAGTCTGCCACCTACAGGACATTCGGCGCTACAAATCCGCGGCCTTGGTTCGTGTTAGATTCTTTAGGTCTTGATTGCTGTTTAAGTCACTTATCAAAATTACTCGGTTATTTCTCTGTGCCATTTTGCTTATGAAACATTGATTGCTTTGTTATTTGAACTTTGGAAAGCGCCGTCTCAATAAATAAATAAATAAAAGGAAAGAAACCGCCGTTCCTCACTTTCCAGATAATAAAAGGGTTGTCATTTTTAAAGACATTCGATTAAAAGGTAGGAAATGTAAAGATAATACTGTTTGATTTGTTAATCTAACTCCGCGATTTCAGACTTGATGTCCCCAAAGACCAAGGCAAGCCTTTTCTCTTTATTTATTTTTATTAAAACATCAATCTACTCTAGAGCTGGGTGAACTCAGTTTCACCTAGAGAACATAAAATTCTCCATACCAAGGAAATAAGCACCTTTCATAAATCAACAGTATTCCTGGCAGATCGATCAATTTTTGGTTGTTAATCCGAGAGGAGGAGTTTTAATTGCTTCCACCGTCTCTACACCTCCCCTTCCCAGTTCAGACATCTTTCCATTTCCAGACCGGTCGAAGTAGTTTCGGTCTGATTTCAATATTTGGATGGAAGACAAAGTCGCCTCTTTCAATCAAACCACTTCCCCAATCGTTACGCAGGGCCCCTTTCCTGTTCTTGTTCCCACCAGGGATACGAGCACAAACAATCCTCACTTCAACTTTCTATCTTCCAATAGACACTTGCACAGTTTCCCTCCAAAGTTACTGAGGACACCACAGGAGACGTAAAGCGACAAAAATAACTAGGGGAAAGGAAAAGAAAAGAAAGGAAAGGAAAGGGAAGGGAAGGGAAGGAAAGGACGCTTCGAGGTCACCCTCTCCATCCTTGGAGCTGTTTGTGCCTGTTTCACGTCAATTGGGGATCAAATCAAATTGGCAGCAGCATCAGGCACGCGGCTCTGCCCGATCAATCTGCCCTCTAGCCTAATTGGAGGACCAGAATGGAAGCGCAGTTTTCTTTTGCTCTCTCTCTCCCCTCTCTCCCTTCTCCAACGCAGCAACCATCCCATCCCGCTCGGGCCACCCTGCCCGCTTCTTTCCAGAATCAGGACCCCACCAGAGACCGAAGACCCGAGGGAGGTCCAGCCAGCCAGCGACCAAGCGAGATGCTGTAATGGTGGGGCCGGCAAGCCCCAATCGCTTACCTTTCACGGCTAATTAGGCAACAGACAGGTTTGTTTGAGTTCACAAAGAAGGCCGGGGGTGTTTATTGTGGACGAAAAGCTGGGCTGTGTGTGATCTGGACTATTTAATACATTACTTACCCTGCAACAATCTCGGGAAAGCTCCACGGGCCAAAGGGATGGGAGAAAAGCGCAGCAGTGCGCAAGCGCCCCTCCCCGGTTAAACTAAAGCGGGGGGGGGGGAGAGCGAGAAAGGAGTGGGACTTGCGGGAGGAGGAAAGCTGGATCCCGGCGAGTCTCGTGGCGGGAAGGCGGGGAGGGGAGGCGTGGTAGCGGCGACTCTGGAGTTTAAGGCAAAGGCACCTCAGCCCGGAGAAAGTTTCGGAGGGCAAGCTGGCGCTCCGGGAGAAGGGCAGGAGGCAGCGGGGTAAAGGGAAGGAAGAACGGGGCGAACAAGCTCAGGGCTGTGCCGTTGTGCGTGGTGGCGGCGGGGCCATCTAAGCCCCTAGCAGTCGGGCAGGGGCTACCCGGGAGCCTCGGAAGCCTTTCCTGCACGCCGAGTTGGGCTAAATTTCCTATCTTTTTAGCCTTCCTGGTCAAACTGTGAAAAGGCCGCCTTTTCCCTGACGCGCCGTTTCCAACGCCTGCTTGGGGCGCGCTCCTGAGCTAAAGCGTGGCCATCGATGAATTGGGCGGAGGGGGGGGGGAAATCCCAGGTTTGTGACAGGGACTCTGCTTCGGGGAGCTGAAACTGGGGCGAGGGGAAAAAAAATCATGCCTGGGGTCTCCTTTTTCTTGAGGAAGGAGGGATGTTGCCCTTCCTCCCTTCGCAAAAAGGATTCCGATTTCTCCTCCCGCGCTTTTCTCTCAAGCGGGCAATTCGCCTCAGTCCGGGCGCAATCTCCCTCTGGTCCCGCCCGGGGCTTCAATAATGTTCAGCGGGGGTGGGGTGGGGGTCAGTTGATCGTTTTGCCTCTTTTTTTTGTGCCAGCGTGCAGATCTGGAAATCTGACCCTAAACCAGTTTACGAATAAAAACCCCTCGCTTCTTTCCAGCTCTTTCTCAGCCGACTCAGAGTTGCGCCAGGCTGGACTGACGAATTTCGACGGGAGGAGAAAAGGCGCCAAACGAGGCTGAAAGCGGCCGGACTTGAGGCCAGCAGCCGCACGTGCGCTCCGACCCTCCTCGCCGTCACCTCTGGGAGCAGAGTTTCTGGACCGGCCAGAATTAACGGGAAAAATTTACCAGGCGTTTTCCTTTCTTTTTTCCTTTTTCCTATTCTTCGCCACGTCTGCACCTGAAAAGGTTGGGGATGCAGATGAAACAAGACCCCACCCGAGAAAGCGGCCCGATCGGTCGCTTTCGTTTCCCGGCCGTTTCCCCTCAGACCTTTCAGCTGTTGAAGGCGAGAGGGAGGCTGCCGGGGCCGAGTCTGCCCTGCCGTTTGTGCCAGTTGCAGCAACTGGTGGCATTTGCCAACTTTGTCTCCCCGGGGACATTTGAAAAGCGCCCGCCTGGGTCCTTCTCCCCCCCCCCAGAAGACTCCGGCTGCGTGCTTTGAAAGTGGGTTGCGTGGCGTTGCTCACCCCCGCACAGCTCCCGCTAGCTGCGAAATCAATGTGGCGCGCGCGGGGGGGGGGGAGAAAGGTATGAGGCGGATTCCTGCCTAGGAGCAGAATCCCAACGGTAATAGGCCGTTCCTCCGTGCGCGCTAGCTTCGGAATAAGCCTTATTCCCACCAGTGGGAGTTATTTACAGGTAAAAATAAGCTTTGGAAGCGGGGTGCGTCTGATTTCCTGCTTAAGTGGTAAGTGGATGTCGCACTTCATCCTGTGGGGTAAAGCCAAACGTATCACCGCTGCGTTCCTTGTCTCGACTCTTTCCACGATGCACTGAAATCTTAAACACGTTTCAGCATGGACCTCACTTTATGAAGCTCCCCCCTTTAAAATTACATGTTTAAAAGCAGTCCATACACTTCCTGAGATTTAAGCACATTAATTCTTGAAAAGGCAGTGGGAAGTCACCACCCTGGGTGGATCCTTAGATTAAAAAAAAAAAATATCCCCAGAGTTGTATTTTGTCTTGAAGGCCTCAGTTAACTTGGCCTAATGACTGGGACATCATTTTCTTTTACAGAAAAAAGCGGAAATAGAAACAGAAACACTTTCAGAGTTTTTTTTTTAATTCATCTCCCCAACAATCTTCACTTCAAATAAGTGGTTTGCCCTATCCTGAATAAATTATGAGAATTCACATCAGATTGGAGTACGCTAACCTTTTTTCAAAAAAGATGATCAATGATGGAAGCAAAACAATTTTTACCGTAGAAACAAGACGTGAAGACTAGACTTGTAGATCATTTAGCAGTTTCTTCTTTCCTGAAATATTAAGTATATGAGGGAGGGGAAAAGACCCTGATTCTGGAAAGGTACAATATTCTCCATCTCTTCACAAGCCCCGACTGGTCTTTGGGTACAAATTACATCACAAGTACATTTTTACATGAAGTTTATTAAAAATGAATCTGTACATAGTTAAGTACCCTTTTCCCCGAAAAATAAAGACATGTGTGGAATGAACTGTACATTAAGATAGTGTTCATGAAAGTCAAATATCAATTTATTATTTTTATGTGCAGCTGGACTTGTTTGATTGTGGTGGGATATAAATGTAATAAATAAATTTCATTCTTTGCATATTTAATTAAAACAAGATTCTCAAGTTAAATGGGTTTAATTTGGAATTTAATTCTGCCCCTTTGCTTGGGAACAGTACCTACTAGATGGAATAGATTTCATTTCTAGTACATAGAATTGCAATGTCATGAAATGTGTATATTAATGCTAACTTTTATCAACCCAGTGAATAGAAATTGAATGTAATCTAAGTCTGCAGATTGAAATGCTTTTAGGGAAATGCTCTTTTGAGACAAGTAGGATGTACTTATAAACAATAGGGTTACATTATTAGGGAAGTATAACTGAGTGGTTAGTGGAGTAGAAAATATGAAACCAATGAAACTGATACTTTAATATTATTAATACATGTCATGCAGAAAAGCCAATATATTACATTTTCATACTGATATGTTTTAGTGATTTCTCCCTCACGCTAAAACAATATTCACTAAATAAGCTACAACTGGCTACAACTAAGTCTAAAAATGATCTAAAACTCTAATAGCTTGGTTCACACAATTAAGCCAAAATGAAACAAGTCATGTTAGGATTTGGTGTAATATGTAAATATGTGGATCTAGTCAGTGAATATTTAGAGTACAAACCCATATTATGTAGATGACATTTAAGAGCTTCTCTAGAGAGGCTTCTATTGTGTGATCACCTTATCTTATTCATAATGAAAACTTTATAAAGTGGCCTGTAAAAATATGTTGAACCAGTTTGGTACAACTGGTTGTACCAGGAGATTATGAGTTCTAGTCCTGCCTTAGGCACAAAGCCAGCTGGATGAACTTGGGCCAGACACTTTCTCTCAGCCCTAGCAAAGAGGTAATGGCAAATCACTTCTGAGAAACCTTCCCAAGAAAGCTTCACTGTCTTGTCCAGGCAGTCTCTGAGAACTTGACAAGATTGAATGGAAGAAAACAAAATGTGCTAAAGGAGAAAAATGTATAAAAACTTCACAGTCAACCTAACTAGTAGTACTGGGAGTTCTCACTTCAGAGTAGACTCACTTTTAATTAATTAAATTGCTTTTTGACTCCCAGTGACTCTGGTTTTGTGGTTTTTACAGTACCAGTAGTCCTCAACTTATGACCACAATTGAGCCCAAAATTTATTGCTAACAAGACAGTTGTTAAGTGAGTTTTGCCTCTTTTTATGGCCTTTCTTGCCACAGTTGTTAAGTGAATCCCTGCAGTTGTTAAGTTAGTAACAAGTTGCAAAATGAATCTGCCTTCCCTATTGACTTTATTTGTCAGAAGATGGCAAAAGGTGTTCAGGAGCCACAGTGGTGCAGTGGTTAGAATGCAGTATTGCAAGCTCATTCTGCTGACTGCCAGCAGTTCGATTCTCACTGGCTCAGGGTTGACTCAAGCCTTCCTTCCGAGGTCGGTAAAATGAGGAATGTTGGGGGCAACATGATGACTCTGTAAACTTAGAAAGGACTGTAAAGCACTAAGAAGCGGTATACAAGTCTACGTTCTATTGCTCTTGCTATCATATGATTCTGGGACATTGCAGCTGTCAAAAATATGAGCCAGGTGCTCAGCATCTGAATTTTGATCATGCGACCATGGGGGATGCTGCAATAGTTGTAAGTGTGAAAAATGGTCATAAGTCACTTTTTTCAGTGCTGTTGTAACTGCACGATCACTAAACAAAAGGTTGTAAGACAAAGACTACCTGCACCCCAAACAATAGCAAGTTTCTTTCCATCACCAAGCTGAAAACAGGAGCTTTTTCCACAATCATTTGGAACTAAATGCATTCAGAGGTACACTTGAACAAATTGGAAGAACATTGTATTTTGTTAAATTAATAGCATGTAAAGTTAAATGCTTATTTCTGAACAACCTAGAAGTCTTAGGAGCAGTGCAGGAAATTACTATAGTAATTGAATGCAGGAATCCTCAGAAGTTATTGCTGTCTCCTGAGATTGCTGCTCCTGAACCGTTTTTGTGACACGTACAACTTTAGGCCAGTGTTTGCCATTTGATTAGCTGAACATTTATTTTGACATATGTGAACTGTATATATATATAAACTTAATGTAGGGGGGAAATTAAGAAAACCCTTCCCTGTCAAAATTAAAACACCAACATATTTTGCAATGAATTTGAACTTTGTTAATGTAATTGAAAATTAAGCCTTATATAGAGCAAGGAAAATAATAAGCCCAATTATTCAAGATTTATAAAGGAATAACCGACAATATTATTATAATAAGAACACGAATTAATGATGTTGTGACAGAAGAAAACTAGGAACTCATTTTTCTTCAGTCTGTCTGAAGAAAAGGTAAAATTCTGCCTCTTTGTTCCAAAACGTGCTTTGAGTTTGACATTTGTAACCAGTTTTAATGGTAAGAAAAGCAGTTAAAAAAAGAAACTCTGTTTTCTTGAATGTTTTTCCAATAAACAGGAAAGTAGGGAATATCACTGGGAAATTCCCATTTTTTTTCTCATTTAACTATCATGGGTGATTTCTTAACAACCATGGTGGTTGGGGAACACAAAATCCACCATTAACTCTCTCCAGGAAGTGCCTGAGCACTTCCCAGGGGCTTTTGCAGCAAAAGAGTTCTGTCATCACTAGAACCTTCCCAACTGACCAAGCATACATCAGCAGGTGTTTCTTATAAGCTGCAGATAATCAGTTTCACAAAATTTCAATACAGGCAGTCCTCAAATTACAGCTGTTCATTTAGTGACTGTTCAAAGTTACGGCACTGAAAAAAGTGAAAAGACTATTTTTCGCACTTATGACCATTGCAGCAGCATCATGGTCATGTGATCAAAATTTGGATGCTTCATAACTGATCCATATTTAAGACGGTTGCAGTGTCCCTGGGTCATGTGATCACCTTTTGTGACCTTCTACAAGCAAAGTCAATGGGGAAGCCAGATTCACTTAACACTCACATTGCTAATAGCTGCAGTGATTCACTTTAACAACTGTGGTCATAAAATGAGGCAAAATTCCCTTAACAAATGTTTCACTTAGCAACAGAAAATTTGGGCTGGATTGTGGTTGTAAATTTCTCGGCTGAAGGCTGAGACAGTACTTGGACATTCAAATTGACCAGTCATTAATATGAGATGTGATTATCTGTCCTCCAGAATCTGGACATTCATAGGGGAAGAGGGACAAATGACAGCAGGTATATGTGATAATGCCAAAACAGACATTAGATTCATGTGCTCCAGATGATTTCTCCCTCCACCCCAATACAAGGAGTGCTCACGGAAAGGGAAAACTGAAGAATTCTGGCACAGTCTCTACAGAGACCTGAGCAAGTCCGTTGTTCATTGGTATCATAAAACTTCTTTTAGGCTGGCTTACTTATCTAAAATATCTGACTTGTTGAGTAAGTTACTTTATTCCCAACTAACTCACTCATTATATACTGGCCATAGTTTTTTCCTAAAACACAAAGCTATGTTTCATGATTTCCTCATCAACACAAGAAGGGAGATTCCTATGTAAGTTGTCTTGAGTTCCTAGAGAAAACTCAGAATATAATCCTCCTTTTCCTCCTCCCTCTCTTTGATAATAATTGCTATTGATACTATTGTTCTGCTTGTATCATGGTGTGGCTAGAAGAGGGACAGGTGCTAATCAAAGTAATTGAACTTGAATAGCATAAGTTGCATTTCCAATATCCTACCATATCCAATTGTCTTTGGAGACCCAGGAAAACTGTCACTTTTAAAACTGATCATGAATTGTTGTAGAATGAGATTTCTGAATAAGTTTACTGAAGCTAAAATAAGCTTTATGCCTAGTTACACCAGTTTTCTAGTATATGATTTCTTTTATGGATAACATTGGTTATCTTCCTTTGCCCTCTTATTCAATACATATTTATTTACAATTGGACTATAGGGTGATTTGTAAATACTTAAAGGTCTATCTCCCTCAATTCTCTAGAGCGCTTGTAAGTGGCATTGGCATTTTAAAGCTTACATTTGAAGTCCCACAGGAAACATTCAAACAATATGTTTCTGTGATAAAATTGGCCAGGTAAAATGGGTTATGTAAGCCAATAAGAATATTCTATAGAATGATTGCATGTAGCATATATCTAACAGCATGAGTGGTTCATTTGTCAGGTAATCCCATTCCTTGTTATCAGAGTGGAAAGACATGAAATTATCCATCTATGCTTTATTTTAAAAATTAGGCTCTATAACAGGGGTGTCAAACTGCCGGCCCGCGGGCCGGATGTGTCATGCCGAAACCACACCCATCCATTGCTGGCAATGGAAAAAAAGTCATGATACATCATGTGACAGTTTGACACCCCGTTCTATAAGACCTCACTTTCACAGGACTATCATACTCCCAACAAATTTACACAAGTTGCTACCTCAGGTTAAATTCAGTTGCTGGCATTTCTAACTAGTTGAGGAGAAGCTAGTGAAGCTGTTTGTCCCTTTCTTCTTTCAACCCATTCATGTGTTGCCTCAGCTTCTATCAGGTTTCTTTCTCTTGTGCTTAAGTCTTAGTCCTATTTCTGTCTTGTTGTCAGTTGGCTTTATTCAGTGCCCATGTGACCTCTGCATAAATGCTAAAGAACTTGCCCTTGGTATTAGCATCTTATTTTTGCAGTGGTGCATTTCCACAAGTACTGAAGCAACTTTTCTGCTTTCAGGCTGTAGATTTCCTTATGATGGCATAGATATCTGCTATACATTTATTGAAAGGCAAACTGTACAATATATGAAATTCAATTAAAAAGTCTGCAGAGCAAGCGATTATTCTCTTCATTCACTTGTGCTTTCCTCCTTTCACCGAAATTATTTTGTTTACTTGTATATAGGGTCATCTTACGGGACCCAGGAATTGCCCCCAGAGATCTGTACTGCTTCCATTACATTGATTTCTCACAAATTGCTGAAAATCTGGTAGTTCTACCAGGCTTTGGATAGGATAGCTAGTTGACCCTTTTTTTCCCTGGTTATGGAACAACCAGTCAGTCATCACTTATTTTCCTTGATAGATGTTATTTTTTAATTCAGATACACTGTAAACCGAGGAGTTGGGTGGTCTCAAAATTAGAATATTAAATTAGGTTAAAACGCATAATATTCAGAAAAGAACTTTCTACATTTTCCTATTTTTCACAGACTCTATTCCTCTCCATTTCTGAATACAGCTTTGCAGCTACTCTTCTTTACTCTAAATAGATAGTAAGCAAAGGTTCATAGTAGAAAAGGTCACACTTTCAACAAGCAATGCCATTTCCTTTAGCACATGCTTTCTTTAAGTAACTGTCTTTATGCCATAGTCTCTTCCAATTTCCAAATTGGAGATGAGGTTACAGGGTAAGAGGTTATGTATCAGGTGACCATGAGTTCAAGAAAAATGTGCCAACAATAGGCACTAGGGACACGAGAAGTGAAATCTCTCTCATACACATGCAAACTTACGCAACTTCAGTCACAGAGTTATGTTAGGCAAAACTGAAAATAAGTTAGATTCTGTTTGTATATCCACAATTAAATGAGAGCAAACACTGAACATGACCTAAACAGAAAGTCTTAGGATCTACACCAAAAGACACTAGAGAAAATGAAAGAATATGAAAAAGAATAAGACATTTATCAGGTATAAATATTAATAACAAAACATGATGGTGCTAGCATTATATAAAATTTAAGTAAGAGTAAAATGTTAAGAATTTCTATTTTTTTAAAAAATGAATTTTAATCATATAAACATTTCTAACACATGTATACTTACAAAAATGTATAGTCATGTATCAAAAAGATGATTTTAAAAAATAACAATTACTGAATAGTACTTAGAGAGAATTCAAGTAGAATTATCAATATATTTCTTGACAAAAAATATACAAACTTTCAAAATGGAGAATTATTTTTATTTAAATTAAGCCTATTAGAAGAAATGACTCTATTAAAGAAAATACCATATAGCATTGTGTAGCCAAGTTTGTCCAGGTCTGGAGATGTAATTCCATAATTTCCAAAACAATGGTTGCCGGTAATATTATGACCTATAAATTATAATTGTAAGTATTTTATTTTTAAGCAGTAATCAATAGAATAAATAGTTCACCTATTTGTCAAAATCTTTTGTGCAGAGCACTTTTTATATGCACATTTGTGTGACAATAATTTATAAATGTTGATGAAATTATTCATTTTCCTAATACCAATGAAAAGTACCTTTCTCTCTATAGTTGAAGATGGATTTTTCTGTTGTCAGTGTGTTGAAAGAGACTTTCCCAGACCTTGTCCAATAATTGGATTTTGCTTGTGCTTTCTGAATACTAGAAAAAAGAACATCTCAGTAAGCAAATTTCTGACTGGGTTTATTTTTTGAGTTGCATATGAGCTAAATAAAATTACACAACAATAAGACATATGCACACAGCATCCTGCTGTGTCAGTGTATTGCTCCCAACAACCTTGGAAGAATGGAAGGCTGAGTCAACCTCGAGCCGGTGAGAATCGAACTGCTGGCAATTGGCAGAATTAGCCTGCAATAGTGCATTCTAACCTCTGTGCCACCACGGCTCATATAAATGCATTTATGTAACTTTAATAGCCACTATCAAAGTATCTGGAATTGAAGTAGCCACAATGCAAGAGATGCCAAATACTGGGGGAATATAGTCATTGTATACTCAATCCTGCTAGCCTCTTGTATTGCAAAGATTCAACCACATGTGAAAGCTATGTTTTTATCCTTGCACAAATATTTGCAAATTAGTGCATATGATTTTGTGTAAGCTATGATACAAGTGATTGTATCATTTATTCTATAAGGAATACTTGTGTTACTTGTGTTGTGCTAGTTGTGTGCAATTCCTAGCAGAACAATGCTGTCTCATGACTTTGTTGTCTGGTAATCCATCATTGGAAACAAGTCAAAGGTGTTTCATGACAAGATGTTCTGTACAGAGACAATTATTTTAATTGCTGATTAAGTTTTGTAGCAGTATTAGCATTTGCTTTCACTCAGCATCACAGTAAAAATAGCTCTACTAGCTATAGAAAGCAGGCAAATAAAAAGTTAAGGCATATGTCTGAAAAAAAAGATTTAAAATTTAATTTGTCATATTCTATTTCACCCTTTCTCAACAGAAGATATGGAATTATTTGATTTTGTTTCTTTCCTTAAATACCTTATAGAATATACTGCTGCAAAGCATTGTTAAGCCAGTGAAGAAGACTAGTCCAAAACCATAAACTGAATTTCACAGATGAGTGAGGGCTTTTGTTGTTGTTGTTGTTGTTGTTGTTGTTGTTATTATTATTATTATTATTATTATTATTATTATTATTATTATTACCAATGATGCTCAGAGGAACACTCAAAACATTGAAAGGTAAATGGTAATCAAACATACAACCAGTTCCAAAAGAAAGCATCACAACACAAATTTAAATTTGCAAATTTAAGCAAATTAAATGTCCTGTGTATAGTGTTCAGCGAATGCTATGGCTATGAGAAGAAGTGACTTTCACGCCTTTAAAGGTATTGTGATTAGTTGTCTTTAGTTATATTGAACCAATTTAACGTGCCTATCCAGGTAAGCAAATAGTTTCGGATTGCTGTGAGCATTTGGAAAGTGCATTTAAAGGCTCCCATCAAAAGCCTGTCATGGGAGATTGTTAACATCTGAGATTAAAGTATTATTATTAGAATACATGAATAAGACACATTGCTATTGTCATGCGATGCTTACGTTATAAAACACAGGAGCTCTATTGCCTGGATTTCTTACAAATAAAGTAATGGAAAATCAGTAACTACTGTATTTAAAATATTTTTCTCCAAATGGATATCTTGTTTTGTTTTTGTTTTTTTACCCTTACCAACTTGTCTCCAAGATTGTAATGCTGGCCACTCAAATTATATATATATATCCATCTGGACATAAATCTGATCCTGGGAATATTTTAAAAAACAACACACCATAATTCCTGGGTACTTTTCTTTCTTACAGCTCCAAGGAAATATTGTGCTATTTGAAGAATTATGGTACTTCTTTTTGAGGTATTGTTTTAACTTTAGTTTTAGCAAAGGATTTAAAAAACACTTACTGTCCTTGTTGTATGCATAAAGTTTTTCTTAGTTTACCAATATCAATATAGTAGATATGTAGCTTTTAAGACATATGTGAAAATACAATAATAATTTACATGAAGCTTTTTCAAACCCAATAATTTTTTTTAATATTTTTAAAAATCCATGTGCCAAAATCATATTATATAGCTTCTATACAAATTAACAGTACATCTCCACCAGGTCACATAAAACAAGGATTAATCATTGCAATTTACAGCAAAAGCCAAGGTGCACAATAATATTTTAAAAATGTATAAAACCACACATTTGCTGCTTTGTAAATCTGAGAAAAGAATTATAATAATCCAATTTCTGATTCTCTGTTATCCTGTGTGCAATTAGACTATTTGTCCCATAGAGACATATTTTCTGCTCTGTCCTTAAGCTTATTCTAACATAGCTCACTTCCTGTCTAACTAGAAAATGGCTCTATCTTCCCTGTGTTAGTGCTAGACAAAATATTTTCTTTTAATGCTATTCTAAGTCAGGATCCTGCCTGGTTTCCTAAAGTTGTTTGACTTTGGGCATCCAGTCTATCTCTATCAATTCCTGATCTGTCTGAACATTTTTAGATTCCTTAACTGAAAATGGCCCCATCTGAATTATTACCTCCTGCTATGTTGCAGTCAAGTTCCTTGCTCTCCAACTTCCCTGTGCATATTATATCACGGGTCTAATATACTAGTCAGTTCTCACAACTTTTCTGCAGTCCACAGTATCCTGAGACTTCCCATCACTTTCTATTCTTGCTATTCTTCCCATCAGATCCTTTCCCTATCTCTGCTTTTCTTTAAAATCAGATGGCATCTTCTTCCCAAGCAACAGTGTGACTGCCACTGCTAATAGTAATAGCAACTGTTAAAGTTTCTACTGGTTTGCCATCTAATATTTTGATGTTATAATGTTTAAAATCTTCTAATGAGAATTCTTTGATAAAAAGAGATCCTATGGACATTTCAGAGAAGAAGAACATTTTATAGTATGAGGAAGAGCTCCAAGCAATCTATAACTTTTAACAGATTTTTTCTTCATGGATATTAACAAGGTTGAGAATTCCTTGAGGAAAAGATACTTAAAAGATATTCCAGAGAAGAAAAAGTTCTTATTTTATGCGAATAAGGTGGAGGGAGTACTTAAATTTAATGAGTTAATTGGAGTTGGGAGGGATTTTTACAAGTCTGATAATATGTAATTGAAAGAAAGCTCTAATGTAGTTTTGTATTTAGAAAGTGGATTTGAAAATGTTTTTCTTATGTTTTTATATATAATGTTTGAGTAATTCCTAATGTTTGTAAAATATTATTGAAAGTAAAATTGAAAGTATGAATGGTTAGAAATATTTTTAAACAAAAGTCTAGAATTCTTAAATGGAATTCTTAAAATTCTTAAAAAAAAGGTTTTCTCCTTTAAGGTTAAAGAATTTGAAAGAATGTATTAATATAAATGATGATACTTTATAAAGATTAATAAGTACAAACAAAAATATATATTATTTCCCACAGCAAAAAGAAAAAAATAGAGATGGTTAAATTGATTGTTTTATTCAAAGAAAATAATGTATTTAATTTTGTTTCCATTTGGAAACAGCTTCTGGAGTTTGTGCTTGTGATGGAAAGAATGAAGGTCTGATTTTGGTTTTGCTAATTAGATAGGTTTGTTATAGAAATGTCTAGAATATATTATTGTGTAAAAGTAAAAAGTTATCTGTGCTAAAGAGAATTGGAAGTCAACGCCTTTTTTCTTTTCCCCTTTTTCTCCATACATTTTTTCTTCTCCCCTTTTTCCTCCTTTAGTTTCCCATTATTTTCATTTTCTTTGTATTTTATACTCTGATAAACTAATAGAAATTTTCACACACACACGCACACAAAATCTTCAAATGGCTCTTGAGCCACACTAGCAGTTTGAAGATCCTCTGTTGCACTCTTTCTTCCTTAATTAATGACACTGTGAAACCACAAGATTTTTCAGTCTGATATTCAGTTAGATTTTTAACTATTTCTTTGTATCTCTGGAATTACCTATATTCTCCCTTCAACTTTTGAACTACTTCCCCTCGCTAGGCTGCTATCCAATATCTGATATAATTTATTAGTACAACTAATCCAATGTGCAGTTTGAGTCAGAACCATTATCTATAGTTTGAAATTACTAATTTATTTCTATTTTTGCTATCAAGCTTTATTTTCTCATGCTTCCTCACATCTTAGATTGTAATTAACTATGAATCCTCATATTGAATTGAACTGAATACGTTATTTGGCCAAGTGTGATTAGACACAAGGAATTTGTCTCTGGTGCAGAAGTTCATGGTGCAGATGCAAAGCAACAGAATAATGATTACATTATCATAATAATGCCAATAAGAGAGGGCAAATAATAAGGGATAAATAATAATACTACAGCCATATTCCTTGGGAAAATACACATAGGCATTAGACAACAACATAGACAGATAAATAGACATTAGATAGCACTGTGAGAATTAGGTTTTTAGGTGAAAGAAAAAAAACCTGTCCCTATATCTTGTTGTTTTGGTCTGCAATACTCTGTAGCATCATTCTGAGGAAAGGAATTGAAATAGTTTATGTCCAGGATGTGAGGGGTCTGCAAATACCTTCTTAGCCCTCTTGCTGGCTTATGCAGTATATAGTTCCTCAATGGAAGGCAGGCTGGTTGCATTTGTTTTTTCTGCAGTCTTACCTATCTGTTGGAGTCTATTTGTCCTGTTTGATTTCTGTACCAAACCAGACAGCTATAGAAGTACATATGACAGACTCAATAATTCTTTGTAAAACCTTTTAACACTTTATATCATTTGTAAGACTCATTACAAAACATAATAATGATTTGTCTTTGTAACACTTCATATCATTCCTTCAAATCAACAGGCTTTGCAACAAGGATACAACCATTTCCTTCTCTGCATTTCTTCATTACAATAGTTAAAAAGTTGATGATCAATCTCTGTTTTCCCAAGGAGGAGGCCTAACAGTTCCAAAGCCCTTTGCTGCAAATCATTTTACTTCTCTTTTAATAGAGAAGCCATTAAACTTTTCCCAGCTCTCTATGATTCCTTATTCTTTTTCCATGTTATCAGCATGTTGAAATTCTTTGCTTCTCTCTTAGCTTGTATCCAAATACTAGGTACCAGAGCACTATGTTTGTCGATCATGTGTGTTAGAAGCCAATTTGCAACATGTTTCCAACTCACAAATCTTGCTGCTTAGACATTGAATGACAACAAATTTATCATCAATTGTTTGGGCATTCTTCCCAATTCACACGTTAAGGTGAATAGTAGTCTCCTTTGAAATGTGTATTCAGCTCTCTGCTCTTCATTGTTCTTGAGGTTTGGAAAGTAGTAAAAAAAACTGCATTCATTTGTTTATTTACTTGCGTTCTTGCACACACAGATATGCTCTAAGTATATTTCTAATTATGGGAAACACAGACACCAAATTATGTGATTCATAAACACTGTACTTATAATATCCTTGATGGTTTGCAGTTTGATATGCTCTGAGGGTTTGCATGCATCAGTGATAATGACAGCTATGCCATTAGTAAATTGACTACTGGCCATGATGGACAGGTCTCAGTTAAATGGGCAGATGAAGACAAATCATCTAGCTGCACAGACCCAGTATGGGTTAATGTTGGTGATGGAGAGTTTGATTTATATGACAAAAGCCCCAATACTGAAATTATCTGCATAGAATAAAAGTCTGGAAGTTGACTCATCTTGCCTGGAAAACTGTGGATAATCAAAACAAAAGAAAGTCCAATAGATGAATTCGTCAGGTTGGAGGACACTCAGCTAGCTTCTGGAGAGATGCTGAAGACTCTTCAGAGGAAAGAAGGCATTTATGGTGTGGTTGGAACAAAGCTCTCAGGCTGTCTGACAGTTGATGTACCTGTGTATGAAATGAGAGTCAGAAGTGGTAAATACGTCCTACAAATCATAACATCAGATATATGAAGCAATGAGATAAATTGTCAAGTGAATGGAATACACTAAGTTGTTTTGTTTTATATCAGCGAACTGAAATAGACTGGCATCTGGTACTTTAAAGTTGATGATCACACAATATGTTGTGTAGAAAATGAAAGATAAAGAAAATATGTTGCATTTATAATCCCAAAGATTGCAAGAATTGTAATGAAACGCAGTTCAGTCTGTGAACACTTAATTTCTACTCAGTATTGCAAAATGTCTATCAAAATGATTATTACTGAGGTATATGCATCCACATGCAGAAGACAGTGAGACTGATCACTTCTATGAAACAGGTACAGGCTGAAATTAACAGACATACAAAACAATATACTAATAGTTATGGATGACTTGAATGCAAAAACTGGGAACAAAAAAGAAAGCTGCCTGGATGGAAACTGTGGCTTCATGAGGGAAATGAACCTTTGGTTGAATTTTATTAGACCACCAATCTGTGTCTCAAACATGGTTTTCCAGGAAAACAAATGGCTACTGTGGGATTATATGCATTTCACCCAATGCACTGAATAAAAATGATGAAAGAACTCAATAAGATCAACAAACAAAACTTGTAATAGGCTTTGGTACAGATCTTCAACTATTGGTATGCAAAGAATCCAAGCTAAAGTTGAAAGAAAAAGTAATGATTATAAGAAAGTATGACTCTGAAAATATACCATCAGAATTTAAAGGGTGCCTACAAAATCAATCTGCTCCATTGGATAATAATGACAGGGCAACAGAATAGTTATGGGAAGACATCAAGAAAGCAAGAAATATTTGCATAAGTTGAAAAAGCAGAATCAGTATAATTTAAAAAATCTTCAAAATTTCTCAGAAACATTGAGAAGCAATGAGAAACATTGAGGGAGGCTATTATGGAATGGCACCAAAATTTCAAATGTGTTTCAAAATAAGACAGATAACTACTCTAACAATACACACAAGGAAATCAAACCAGAAAATACAAGAACAAGATCTGTTTCCAAAAGCTACATGAGTTAAAGTGAAAATTCTAACCTTGAATTGGAATACTAAACAATGCTGAATGATATTGATCAAGAAAACAGAAGTATACATCATCATTATACCATAAAGATCAAATAGATCAACAGTTATTTCAACTTGTAACTTACGATTACAAAAAATAATGATGAAGGAAGAAGTGGAAGCAGCATTGAAGATGATGTTAAAAAATAAAGCACTGAGGGCTTCTCACTGAAATACTACAGCAATAAGGTGTGGCTGTTGCAATACTTACAAGGTTTTGCTAGGAAATTTGGAAGACAACATCATGGCCTACTGACTGCTAAGGCAAGTATTTATAACAACTCTGTAGAAAGTTGATCTAAACTATCACATTATTCTCCTGCAAGTAACACTCTTTTTGAGACTACTGTAGACTAAAAACATACCTGTACAGAAACATTATCAGAATTCAGAAAACATTGAGAATAAGAGACATCATGTGAGATCCTTGAAAAGACAAAAGAATACCAACTGTGAATTTACAACTACAGTATTTCGTTGACTCCAACAAGGCCTTTGGCTGTTTAAAAATCTCCGGGCCACATTAAATTTCCATAGCAGACTCTATGCATTTAACTTTGGGCTCTGTGATTTTCAAGAACTCTTTTCTCTGTATGGCAAAATCAATAAGATTCTATGACTGGATAATGTTCTCATCCAGTTTTATTATATGAAACAACTCTATATCTGTACTTTTATTACACATATCACCCCTGTGTTGTCATGTGTGTATCATCATCTAAGTTGGTTTTGTGATTAATTATGTCAGGCTCTCCTTGTCCAGCATTTCCATATAAAGCTCTAATTCCAATACCTTTGACATTATTCCTAACATATATTTATACCTAATTTTATCACCTATGTCTCAACAGTAGGTTCAGAGGACTATGTTTGTATATAGACTGATGTTTATATTGATAGTCTACTGTAGGCTACCCAGTAGTGAGTTCTGAAGACTGCCAAATGCACCTAGTACTGTACTAGGAAAAATGTTTTTAAATTATTTGCTCAGTCCAGAAGCTTTAACAGAATTTATTAAAATACTGTGGAAAAGCTATAAATACAGTGTTTGCTGTAAGCACACAAATTTCTACAGTATATATATGCAGATATATAAAGGACTTTTTAAAAAACAAAAATAGTAAGACCATGCATGTCTATATATGTGCAGATATATAAAGGACTTTATTTGAGGCAAAAATAGAAAACAGAACCAAGATATCCTCATCTGGATATTCAGAATACAGGCAGAATTCATTCCAGAAAAGATGTTGTAAGATAGAACATATTTGTCTTCTGATCAAATGTTGTTAGGAACACCTAAGCTAAGAACAAAATCTAAAATTTTTGTATCTGATCTACTAGGCCAGTCTCTTAGTAAAGATTCCCCTTTCCTCATTTATAATATCCTCTATTTTTGAAATAAACTATACACAAACTATCAAAATAATTATGCTTTTAAATTATAAAAGAACTGACCACTTTCAGCTTGACTAACTTTTTGCAGTAATGTTTAATTATTGGATGTGTACTGGGGAACAAAAGGTGAGATTTGATCTTTTCAGATTTTCTCGTATGCTAATTTAATAAATACTTCATAAGGCACTATTGAGTTACATTAAAATAGAAGCATGTTTCACAGGGAGTATGTGCACAGACGCTTCATAAATTAATATGTGCTAGACTGTGCTGCAAAGAAAAGTAACCAATTGTGCTGCAAAACAACAATAGCAAAGCAATCTGATTAATACATAAGAAGCCTATTAAATCATTTAAAATGTTTTTACTTTATGTCTGAAGTTGAAAATGCAGTGACTTCTCAAGATTTTGGGATGAAAAGTGACTACAGATCTAATCCAGGACAATATTTTTAATAGAATTTGAAAAAGTATACAAAAAAGTATACAAAATGACTTGCTTGGACTGTAATTTGAAATGGAATACCAGCATTGGGAAGAGAATTCATATTGCTCCCAAATGGTGACAGATGGAATAGGGTTTATTCTTTTTTTCCATTGGGAAACTGGCATAAGCAGAAGGGATTAAAAAGATCATCTCTCCCTTTGCATGTCTTCAGCTTCATCCACCTAAGTGGCTATTCTGTATTTTTAAAAGTCCTTTCAAAGAATTATAGATATGCCATTTGGCTTCACACCTCTTACGGATTTATAGGTCACATGAAATACCATGGATCATGTTTAGAAGTAAACTGGCAGGCAGTGCAGCTGAATTAAGAATAGGTGCAATATGATTCCTTTCCCTTGATCTAGCCAGAAGGTGGAGAGCCACATTTTTTACTAACTACTATATATTGTACTGGAAAACTTTGAAGACTAGTCCTGCACAATGCTATCAACAAAGAAGAGTATAACTGTTTCTTGTCAATATTACACAATGCAAACAGTGCTTTGAAAATGCTTCTTGGAAAAGGTTGAAGTTCATAGTGGGGACTCCACATTGCCTACAAAATATATTAGATACTAAGAAATACTCTGTCTGAAATCCTGAAAAGACGTTCTGTTTAGTATTAAAAAATGATGTGAAAAAAACCAACTGAAATATATGGAATATATTCTCTAAAACAACAACATAACAGAACACTGTTGTTTTAAACTTTATCTACTTGAAAACAGTTTTATTTATATAGGAGCCAATTATGAAGAAATACAGGTTGTCCTTGACTTAAAACCATTAATTATATGACCGTTCAAAGTTACAATGGCATTGAAAAAAAAAAAGACCAATGACAAATTTTCACACTTATGGCTATTGCAGCATCCCCATGGTCATGTGGTCAAAATTTGGGCACTTGGCAAGTGGCATATATTTATGACTTGCACTATCCCGGTTCCTGCAATCCCCATTTGAAGCCCTTCCAGCCGACAAGCAAAGTCAATGGGGGAAGCCAGTTTTGCTTAATGACCATACGATTCACTTAACAACTCAGTGGTTCACTTGACAAGTGTGGCAAAAAAAGTTGCAAAATGAGGCAACACTCATTTAACAACTGCCTTGCTTAGCAATAGAAATTTTGGACTCAGTTGTCTTAAGCTGAGGACTACACATAAAGAAGCCTTTTTCGTTTTATCAGTCAAACAGTATGAAAAGTTCTGGAATCAAGAAAGTCCCATGCACTCCCTCCAGTTGTCTATAGACAAACATTGTTTCACTGTTTTTTCCTCTTCTACAATCTAAGCTATGCTGTGTCACATCTCCTGAGATGAATCCATCTTAATGTAGAAAATAAAAATCTTCAGAAATATATGTTAATTACTAATAACTTTATCCTCATCTAATGTTGTTGATAACTCTGAAACTGCAGTTTCAATATAACTGAAACCATAGCTGCAATTTTTGCTAATTAAGTCAATGACAGAAAAGAAAGTTTTAAAAAATAATGGAAAATTATTTAATTAGAACAAAATAGAAAGAAGAGAGAAAGAAAGAAAGCTCAGCTACTTGTCTTGAAAATTATCTTTATTTTTCCAATATTGTGCAATATTAATAAAACATGTTGCAGAAAGGTGTGATAGTTGTCTTCAAATATTTTTAAAAGCTCTTCTGTAGAAGATTGCATAATTGCTTCAGATAACAGGACAGGGAATAATTTGTTTAAATTGCAAGTAAGTAGATTGCAGTTGGACATCCGGATGGAAGAGCTGTTCAAAAATGGAACTGATTGCCTTGGGAAATTGCTGTGTTGGATGTCCTCTTCATCTCCCAAGGCAATCCATTCAGTTGTTAAAGAATGGATGACCATCTATTGAACATATTGCAGTATTGCATTTCTACTCTGAACAGTGTTTGACAAGTCTCTCTTAACCATTACACAATATATTAATATCCATATTCCATAAAATATTAGAACCATTATTAAAACTACCAAAAATGGTCACATAAAATCATCATCTAAGTACTAACTTTGGTTTAAAAGTCTTGAGTACCAAACTGAAGATCAAACGTGATGGGGATTGGCACACCTCAGAGCACCCCATAATTCTGCAGTAATTATAGAGAAGGTGTGTCTTCTGGTCTATAACCTTTTAACTTCTCAACCTTAAACAGAACTTCCTTAAAAGGCATGTTGGGTTAGTTGGTTTCTGTTATAACCTGGTACTATGCTATATAGAGTTTATAGGATATAATCACCACTTTGAATTGGTCTTGGAAGCCTACCAACAATCAATACAGTAACTATAAAATAGTTGTTATTCCATCAGGTTGTAATTTGGCTGCAATCTAGTAGTCCAGTCATTGGAAGAGAAGGCTTCAGTTACTGTTTCCTAGTCTTTCTACTCCAGGTAGGACTATAAGTTATATACCAACAGAACCTTAACAAAGGTCTCTCTAGACATGATTTTCATCATTGGTTAAACAGGAATTATCAGTCCATAAGCCATGGACTTGCTCATTCAGGGGAAAGAACAACCTCATCCCAAAGTTACTGAAATCAATTTTTTCTGAATAGCCTGGAGACTTGTGGACAAACAGCAGTTCCAGCTTGCTAGTGTTTAGTGTGAGCTTGTTTCTTTTCCTCCCAATCCCTCATAACCAGTGGTTCAAGACTTCCACAGCCAGGTATTAGCATACCTCTACTACTACTACTACTACTACTACTACTACTACTACTACTACTACTAATAATAATAATAATAATAATAATAATAATAATAATAATAATAATAATAATACTCGATAGGTAGACAAAAATGCTAAATCCAGTGTGAACATCTAGCCGACTATGCAATGATTAATAATAATAATAATGTTCTTTAATATTCTATTTTCCCTTCTTCATGGATATTCTGCAATAACAAAAATAAAATAAGTGATGGAACTATTGAAACAGAATGCAACACTTTCCAGATGCCCCACAAAATTCGGTGAAGGAGATATCTTGATTGCTTAATAATAGCTTCACCTAAAAGCACCCTTTATTTATTGCACAGGTACTCCTGGTCCAACTCCCCAAATATATGTGCTTGCTTGTATATTTGTTTGTTTGTTTTCTCTCTTGTTCATTCCATGACATACATGAACTACTTAAATTAACACTTAATGTTTGGTTCCACGAAATTCTGAAATGGTTATAACAGAATCCTCATATTGAATGGATGAGATTAATTCTTAATGCTCAGCCCAATGCTGAAAGAGTCCCTGGGCACAAGTCTTGCTGAAATGAACAAATTTTATTCTACGGATGCTGTTTAAGGATTTGGGCTTATAAAATGTCATCAGTCTGTAATCAACAGGTTTTCTGGAGTTTGCCATTTGCAGAAGCATTTCAACTAATGGCATTGTGCTAATAGTGTTGTTTCTTTATATCCCAAACCACAGATTGATAGGCAGCTTCTGTAGCTGAAATTCATTGAAACTATAATGAGAGTGCAAACTTTCATGGCCATGAGGCCATAAGCGATGACATATGGTCTTTATACAAGGAGGAAAATTCCAAAATGTTTTTATATTGTTACAGTAAGAATTCACTATGACAAACCCCTCAGGTTTCTTCCACAATTGGCCTGAGGGTGTCTTTTTATATTGTCAGTGACCCAAGGGTTAAGCTGAACTTTGCCCCAGACTGCTCACACCAAAGCATTGAAATTCAGTTACTGAAGCCCTTAGACTTCTCTTCAGTGCTACTCCAGCCACTTATAAGATAGTATCTTAATAGTTATACTGCTCCAGCTGTGATCTTCCAAACTCTTGTATGGCAAAATATACCAGTCATACTCTTCTGCAAATACTAAAACACTAAAAACGTAAATAAATTAATATCAGCAAATGATACGATCCATTTACCAATGGAGATGGCTGGGACAGGGTGGGGGAAGAGGAGGGGGAGGTGGAATCTGTTGTTAATCAACTACCTCCACTGTGATGCTCCCACATTGGGGCCCCAAGTCTTTAGGTCTTGTGAAAGGTTAGGAAGGTTGGGGCCAACCTCACACAAGAGAGGCAAGATGTAACTACTCTACTTGCAAATATATATTCTTACCACAAGTTTGTCATGTTAGACGAATTTATTTGTTGTCTTGATTGCCTTTCATTCAGGAGTGAGACCCATATACACAATACTCTGTCGGCCAATTTCCCTCACAACAGCCCTGTGAGCTTCTTCTCCAGTCCCATTTATCGTGGCTTACCAGCCCTTTCAGTAATCTCTCAAACCACTATAAGAATGTTGGCTTTGCTCTCTGTAGAAACCAATATTTAAAATAATGAAAGAGATTATTATATGTGACAGGGCTGTATTTATGTAGAATAATTTCTTCATATGTGTGAAATTGTAAGCATTGCAGCATAGATCTATTACACATGTTTCAATATAATTGTAAAGCTGGGCTATTTTTCACATAGTATATATAGGCCCTCAAGGAATAATCAAAAACTGGGATAGACAGCATCTAATTTGTTAGTACAATCTTTTTCTTTTTGTTTATTTTATGTCTAATAAAGAGTATATAGATTATAATGAAGATGACATATATGAGTTGCATAAATTGAATATTATTAGACAAGTAGATTATTATAAAGTAAAAGATTTGTATTTTGTCATGTCCTGTCTTCTTCATTGCAAAACAAAATATTTTGGTAAGAACGCAATGCTCAGGCTATATAAAAGATAGCATAGCATAGCATAGCATAGCATAGCATAGCATAGCATAGCATAGCATAGCATAGCATAGTATTTCTGTTGCAGTGGTTAAACACATAATTTTATTAAATTTTATATGAGAAAATGCTGAGTAGAATGATTTGTTCTTTGTCTTCAGAAAATGGTTTTAGGTTATTATAGTAGAATTTAAACATGGAGGTACTAATCCTTAGTCAACCTTGGTTGATCTTAAACTCCTGATAGGAAAGGCACCCAGTAATACCATAGCTTCGATTAGACTAGACTAGGAAGTTGAAAAAACATCTCAGATGAAGAGAATTTCAGACTATTTCCGTAATATTGCCACAAAAATTGTACGAATATAATCAACAGAATTCAGGTATAAATACAGACAACTAGGATATCATTACCTGTTTTTAACAAGCTTTGCAAAACTGATATCTATTGTCTAGATGTTTAAGTTTGGACAGAGAAAACTTCTTAAAATAAAATATCCATGCAAGTTTTAAATAGTCACTTTAAAAATCTTATAAGGCCTTATTAGAAAAATAAGATGCTGCCATGAAACACACAAGCATGAAATAAATAAGAACCAAATGTGCAATTGGTGACCAATGTCATGAGTTTCATTTGCTTAATGATGTCTGATAATATCATATTTGTTTTTTCATTCCCCTTTCTTTGCAGAGTAGAACCATGTGGGACTATTTTTAAACTAAAATCTGAGAGTTAAGGAATGCTACATCTTCAATTCTAAAATCCCTGCAGTTGTTATTCACTTATGGATGACCTTCAGTGATGACAGAATGTACCATAAATATTTTTTTTCAGTTCCATAAGAGCATATTTATTCAGTTCTGTTACATTCTTCCAGTTCTTGCATTCATGAACATATAGCATGTTTATTTTTCATCCAGGTCACATGTTAATTCATGTTATGTATAGTTTAGTCTTCTTACATTCCAAGTCACAGTTGTCCATGTGCCATGGTTAGTCCCAATGATGTTGACTCCTGGTATTCATCGTGATGTTATTTCTAAGTTTCAAACTTTTTATTGGTTTATCAAAATATAAATACAAAGAGAAATTAAAAAAAGTAATAGAAAACTAGGGGGTGGAGGGAGAAGAGGAAAAAAATGGTGTAAAGAGGTAAAAGAGAAGAAAAAGGCACCAACTTCCAACTCTCTTTAGCACAATAGAAGATAACATTACAACTGCAATGTACCATAAATATTAAGGGTAGGAAATAAAATAGCTGCTAGGTTTCTGAAAGTTTTAAGGATGTGGATATCCCAATATTCTCTAGTTGTCAGGTATGCTTCTGTTCATCCATGAGTTCGTATCTAACTATAAAGGCAGCAGTGATCAAGTCCCCTCAAACCGCAAAACAATTTAAGCTAGAGCAGTGCTGTAATTTTTATTTGGTTCCATTTCAGTTTCTACAAAGAGATCATGATTATAAATTGCAGTCTATTACAAGACATTTTACTGACCATAAGAATACAGGACGATAAAAACAGTCCTTACACACATGCACACACACACAAACTGGATTAAAGAAAGAGACAGATCAACAAAAGTACACATTTATTTAAAGATTTTTCAGTGGCACATGGTTCAACTTAATATATATTATAAAATTGCAATATCCAGAAGTCCTGCTTCAGATTTCACAAATGTGGGGAAAAGTTGCCTGTTCTTGGGATAATAAACCCATTCTACCTTGCAGGATGAGGGTTCTCCATCCTGTAGTTGAAGCACACCGAGCACAATGCAAGAGGATTTTCTGTTATAAATAAATCCTGTGACTTATTTTAAGTAGATAGTTCAAACTGTGGCAGATACCCAGCTCTCATTTGAATGCATAAGGGAAAAGGATTTGCAACTGAGTGAAGGATTGTGTTTGTGTGTTGCATATGGAAAGTATAGCCAAGGGAAAGTTTTCTTTAATGCTGAGGCCCTCAAGTTTTTTCCCTGATACGTTTTAAATAATTTGAAAGTGATATTAAGGTGCCCCTTAATCCCTATTTCTTGGTTCCAAATTTATGATGCTACTGGTTGCCTAATTCAGGGACAAGTTGTAATTCTGGTATAAAACAGTATGTAATGTGCAGCCTATAACAGCCTATAACATTGGCAGCCTAAAACATTTGTTAAAATACTATAGGCTTCATAACTTCATAACTATAGGCTTCATACCTGAAAAACAATATATTTTGCAAATGTAAAAGAAAAAAAATAAAAGAAAAAAGCACAAAAACTACTCAATCTGCATGACAACCAGGCCTATCATATGAAGCAGGAAAAGGGCAGCCTTATCTGCTGTTGGCTTATGTTTACTAGCCCTCTCTTCTCTTGGAAGCTTCTCTGGGGAAATAGTTGAAGCCTCCCCAGAACATAAGCTTAGATCCTGCAATTATCTTGTTTGTGCTGAAAGCACACCACTGTCTTGTTCATGCAGGATTTTGATAAATATTATTAGCACAGCCTTCTAACTAGCCTACTATTGCTTCAGATTTTAATAAGAAAAAAAGGATTGGGAAATGGCTACTATATATAATTGCTTTTTACTTTCATTTTTAATCCATTTTTAATTTATGTACAGACAGCTTGCTTTGATGCTTGAAAACGAGGAAAACTGCTGCTTCTCTGTTCTTTCATTAACTATTAGAAGGCTCACCATTTTGCATTTAATGCTGGGATCAAGATCAGATCTGGCTAGATTGGACTTCTCCAATCTAAGTAGAGACTGACTGTTACTCCTGGTCATATTGACTTGAAATTCCAACAAATCTGGACTACTATAATGTGCTTTACATGGAGTTGCAGGAGGCACAGAATGCAATCAAATTGGCATTTATAAGTGCTTCCTGATCAGGGCATTTTCTGTTCCATGAATTGCATTGGTTGCCAATGTCCTTCTATGCTTAATTCAAGTTGCTGGTAATGACCCTTCATGGCCTGGAGCTGTTTTACTTCAGGGATCACTATTCCCTCAGTATGTCTACCCATCCCATTAGGTCTGAGAAGAGAGGCATGATCTGGATTCTGTGAATTAGGGAATGCTGTCTGGTGGGGCCCAGGAAGAGAATCATTTTTGTTGTGGTATCTACCTTTTGGAACATCATCCCCCAAGACAATAAATTGACCTGATCCTGCTGACCTTTCATAATGCCTTAAAGACATGAATTTGTCAACAAGCTAGGGAAGCCAGATATGTGGCAGAGCTCATGTAATGTTCATTGTTATATATTTTATGGTGCTTTTACCTGCCTAGAGGTAGGAAATTGAGATGGGGGGTCATATCAATTGAGATAATGAATGCATAAATGAATAGAAAAATAAATGGAAGTATATAACTGTACAAGGCTGAGTTAGTCTAACATGTAGGTGGTTTTTATATTGGGCTGCTTGGATGCTGGTCTAATTATATGTACAGCAGATACATTTAGATCCTATACAATTAATAAAGTGGGACCATTCATATTTTGTATCCCACATTTTGGGGGTGCTGAGGCAATATATTTTCAGTTGCAAGACCGGATTTTGTTAGATTTCTTTTTTAAAATGGCATCCAATGGTTTTACTTACATAGTTCTTTCTGTTAATCAAGTCTGAAATGTGTCAGAGTGAGTTTGTGTCTAAGATTCCTAACCTTGCCATGTTTTAAAAGTTGCAAGGTTTAAACCATGCAAGGAATGGCCAATTTATATTCTCTCCTTTTTTAATCTCTTATAAACTCTAAAAGTTGCTTTACTTTCAAAATGACATGTAATCTTGGGAAACTTTTGGAGGAATAAGAGGAATTGTAAACAAACTGATTGACCCATTATCTTGTTTTATGACTGCCATTGCTTTAATTCAGTGTAGGAGACTAGTGCAGCAGTCTGAGATGAATGCTGAGATGAAGCTAAGAGAAAGTAGAATTTTCCAAGATTAATAGACATTGCTGATAATGTTGTTCATAGCCATATTGTTCTCAGGGCTCAGTGGTTGTAGTTTAGGTCAAAGGATATCTGAGGAGAGATGGGCACAAGTCAGTCCAAGGATTTGGGTAATTGATTCAGAAGAGATATGAAGATATTCACAAAGGGACCCAGTCACAAACAACAGGACAAACCACACAGCCTCCTTGCCTAGTATCAGGATAACTCACTGTTTCCTGAGTCCATGTCTGCATAGTTTTGCTTGTATCTGTATGTCCCTTCAGTCCTTCAGTGTCTGCCCTTCAATCCTTGTTTGGCTACAAGAGACACTTGAATTACCACTTCTGCAGACCCTTCTTTTTTCTTTTTTTTAATAGGTTAGTCAACTGGTCCAAAGTGAGTAAGAAGCATTGGAGTTGCCTGGCTTCAATCATGTAATTGAAATTAGAATTGAAAGGACTGGTTCCTGTAGTCTGCCTGGCAAAGGATTCCTTTCCTAGAGACTTCTAGCCCAAGGCTTTTCAACCTTTTCGCAGATTGTACCACTTTTAGGACATGACAATATTTGAGTACCACCAGTGCTTAGCAAGGTGTCAAAAAGTTGATGACTAAAATCAAAGGGGGGGGATTTGGGGTTTTACTGATTAGATTCATTTGTTATTATAGAAATGGCTAGTTTATAATATTATGGAAAAGTCAAAAGTTGAGGTTCAAGGTTAATGCTTCCTTCTACTGCAATAGAGGAAGTGTGTTCTTTTTCCCTTCACCCCTCACCTTTCCCCCCTTTTTCCTCCCCATTGTGTCCTACTATTTGCTTTTGTATTTTTGTATTTTATTCTATAATCTAATAAAATATTACAAACTGTAGAAAAAAAGGAAAAAAGTACCAGTTTTAATTTCTTCAATGGCTGTTTCTTTGCTAAATCACTTTCCCTTTGCACTGACAAATGTATGATGAATTTATCCATATTTATTAATATGCACCACTACCAACTAGCTCAGGAGTCTTCAAACTTCGCACTTTTAAGGCTTGTGGACTTCAACTCCCAGAATTCCTCAGCCATCATGGCTGGTTGAGGAATTCTGGGAGTTGAAGTCCACAGGTTTAAAGTTGCTAAGTTTGTAGACCCCTGAGCTAGCTGGTTGGCCCTTCTTCCTCTCTCCCTTCTGAGCTCTTTCCACAGTGTAGTAAAAATGCACCCCCAATCTTTCCCTGTACCCTTAAAGACACAGGAATCAAGTGCAAAGCAAGAAACAAAATAAAGAAACATATAGACTCTATTTTCTTTTCTTTAAGCTGCCTCAGGGCATGTCTCTTGTCACACTGTTGCAATCCGAGACTGAAAGGCTTCGGCAATTGTGAAAAGCTTTAGCTTTAAATTAAGCCTGTTTACCTTCAAACAAAACTTTCTAAAAGCCATAGACAGACTCAAGATAAGGGGGTAAAACTAATTACATTTGTTTAAAAGGGATTAAACCTTTCCCCTTTGTGTTTTTCCCCCTTTTCTGCCAAAACCACCTCCGTTTACAGCGTCTCCTGTCCTGCCCCCTCTTTTTCTTCAGTTCACCTCCAGTTCCCAGCTGCTTCTGGAAGCACCAATCAGCTGGAGCCAATCAGCTGGAGCCCTGCCGGCTCCTGGAGCCCAGACAGTCCTGCAGCTGCAGCTACCTCTCCCTCAGGTTTGGGTCGCTTTGGCTCATTCCCCTCCCCTACTATACTTCTCTAGGATGGTCGCGTACCACCTGCCATGTGGCAAAGTACCACCGGTTGAAAAGCCCTGTTCTAGGAGCTCTGGTTCCTTCCTTCTTCGGATGCAATGTTTTTGGGTAGTTTATATCTTCTACTAGCAACCAATCCCAACAGCTAAATCCATTTTTCAAACTCTACTTCCTCAGCTGCAGTAACGTGTTAGCAACATGTTAGCTGCTCAAATCTAGATGACAACCAGATGAGAACCTGTAATTCTTTGCTGCTACATTCCTCAAGGTCAATTGGTCAACAGTACAATGAGAAAGAAAGAAAAAAGAAAAGAAAAGCAGTGCATGGAGTAATTAGAGCATTGTGCATCATTTGGAAGAGTCTGTATGCTAGTTGATGTAGGTAGGGCTGAAATGTCAGCTGAAGGAGCCATTCATCAGAATTTAATAATATTGTGCATTAAAATTGCAATGAATAGCAACACAGCACAGACTTGCTTCATCTTTGCTCCAACAGCCTCCATTTTGCCTCTCTTCTCTTAGACTCCAAGGAGCAACAGATTCCAACAGTTTATTTCCAGATATATGTGGGGAAAATAATTACCTCAAGCAATCTGGATGGAAGAGGCAGATACCTATCCATTACTGGCAGAGGCCTCAGTTGAATTGCTAATTCCATCCATGAATGAGATTTATTTCCATTCACATGCTGAATCCAGTTCAATACCATTACGTGCCCATGTTACTTCTTTCATGTTTAAAATATAGATTCAGAAATTGCAAGATATCAGATGAAGGATTTGTCTTTCTTCAGAGGACAGTAGGACTTCCTGTTTATAGTCAACATTGTTTGTAGCAACTTCTAGAAATTGCATTTAAATAATATGTTATGGTGTTTAAACAAAAGTCAATAAAAATTCAAATTTCATCTATTATGAACAATGTAATTCTAAAATCAAACTTTTTAAAAAAAATAACATTCTATATAAATAGGATTTTAAAACATAGAACTTGTGGAAAATGCATCTACTTTAACTTCTATGAGGTGGTTTATGGATGACATTCCCACTGAAAAAAAATATTATTTGGGAGTGGCTGGGAACTGGGTGTTTAGACTGATTATTTGATTTCCATGCGGAAAACTTTATTAGTCTTTGTTTTACATCATTACTTTCCCATGGAAGTTTTAGAGTAGTAAATACGATCTGGCATTGCCTAAAATATTAATGAGTTCTGATTGGTCATTTGCATTTGCAGATAAGATTTAAAGAATTCAGTTAAATGCAAAGCACATGATGTATTTAAAATATCTGAAGGAAGTAATCTATTCTGTCTTTAAAGTAGATGACTTGATGGAGTATAGTATAGGAGGCCTCCACTGATGATACACTATGAGCTAAAATGCAGCCAAACCACTGTATTTTGTGAGCACAAATAAAAAGAGCTCAGTAACATCTTTAACATCTACTCTCTTTTACCAATATTACACATGTATGATGATGAGTCTTTTTATTGATCTTGTTGTCTTGTTATACAAGATGTTTTTGCAGAGATTTACCATAATAATGCTCTCTAATGAAGCTGATTATGTCTCCCATAAGGCACATTAATATATGAATAAATTGTTCTTAAGGTAGGTCTATTTATCACAAGAACAGCAATAAGCATAATACAGTGTTCCATAGAGCATAGTATACCTTCTAATATATGTATGCATCTAATATTTATATATTTTTCTTACTCGTTTCAAGAACAATGAACAGCTGAAACTCCTGGTATTAAAAGAAACAGACAGTGAACAAGGAAAATGTTAGATGGCACGTGTAAAAATGCCCATGCATCATCACATAAACTGGTTGATAGTGGTCAGATTAAAAACCATGGGCTGTTTTTTTTTAACAGAAAAACATTAATAGTGGTATAACTGTGCATAATGCAATTGGAGATGTTAAGTAAAGTACTGTCAACATTAAAGAAACATATGTCCCATCGATTTAAGTGAGAAACATAGGAATGCACCACCACTGTAAACACTCTTAAATATTTCTTCTTGTGAATGATCTCTAACAAGTGACAGTCACAATAACAACCTCCTTGGGTGTCATATCCAAGTTCTATCTTGACCAGGATTCTAATTCTCAATTTGACCAATAAAGTGCACTTGAGAAGACTATAATCAGAACATGAGATCAATGTAGTCTCCCAACAGCTTCCAAATTCTGAATTGGCCCTGCCTAGCCAGGCTGGCTCTTGGTTCCTTTTTAGTCTGAAGATTGAAATACCAAATTTCCTTTGTTCCAAGTCCTTAAGTCATCTAAAAGTGTTGTTTATGATTTAGATATAATGATTTTGGTTATAGGTGAGAAATAGGCTAACACACAATCTTGGATTTTGCTCAATTTTTTTTCCACTTGAAGTAAATACATGTGGACCTGGCATGCTGCAAGGCAAACTAGTAAATTCCAACATAATCTATTATTTCTTTTCTTTTTTTACATGATGTCTCTGTTCTCCACATAGGTGCTAGGTGAGATATTAATAGTAGATGGCTATAGCCAAGTGCTTTGTTTCAAAAAGTGCCCAATGATTCAGTAAAAAGACAATTTCAACCAGATTGGTAAAGCACATCCTATAGAGTTAATGAGAACCACTTCATCAGATTTATTTTTGGTAATTAAGTGCTACCGTATGTGACTGGCTAAACCACTGGCATGACAAATTTTCATAGTATAGGCAAACCCTCTAGAACAATCATTTTATAAAAATGTCTACAAAGTGGTTTCAAAATACCAGGTTTGGCCTTGCCCCCCCAAAAAAACAACTTACCTGGCTCAACTGAATTGTCAATTATATCATTTAAAATATGTTCAACAATACAATAGAATGTATAACATGCAAAACCAATGTGTTCTTCATCTTAAATAGTTATAGGATAATCTAGTAGAAAGACAACAAGTAGGAGCATAAATTACATCTTCTGAATCTACTAGTTCATCTTTAATCTTTGAATGACTTCCAATAGATTTAAGATTTCCAAATGTTTAATAATACCAACAATAAAATACACCTCCCCTATATTTAATTATGGTGATGAGATAAAAGAGAGAGATATGGAGATCATTCTTTAAGTGACAAAAAGAAGTCCTGCTCAGTTCTGATACTCAAAAGAAATCTTCTTAAGGCAGCTTAATCTTGAAGGCTGAAGTCTGCTCCTTCCTAAGTTAGTGGCTTGACAGAAAGAAATGCCATCCTTCAACTTATCTTTCATTATTTTCTTACAACTTTAGAACATAGAACAACAGGGCTGGAAGGAATTATGGCAAAACAATATTTGAATGAATGATATCCCACTGAATTACTTTGTCCTCTTGTTGGCAGAGTAGGTTGGAAAGATTAATTTGATTTTTTTTAAATGTTTATTTGCCTAACAATAGCAATGCTGGTTTGTTTTTTCAAAATGCAAAAAGCTAAGCCATGTTAGCTGTAAGAAACAAAAGATTTTCAGTGGGACAGTAGAGCTCACTCAGTATTTTGTGCCATCCTGCTTGCCCCCTAATAAATGTTTACTCTGCTAATTTTCACCCAATTGCATTCATTTACTTTTCATTGTTGATTTGCTTCTGATCAAGTATTTAGAAATTTTGTTGGCATAAGATAACATTCCCTGATCTAGTATCCTCTAGTTGTGCGAGGCTTCATCTCTTAAAATTCTATCTTGAAGCACCTATGCTGGCTGATAACTTGGTAACTTGGTTTAAATCTTGAGAAAGCTAGGTTGGAGAAAGTGGCATAAAATGTTAATGAAGACTAACAATATCCAGGGCAGACAAGATTAACTATTGTCATATTGCCATGATATCACGTTGATTTTGACCTCCTTTTGTTGTGAAGGATTGGAACATTTTATCTTATGTTGATCTCTCTGCTCCTTGTGGGATTTGCTCCTCAGCAGCCTGAATTGTCCATGTCTATGCATTTTACCCATCTGTTATTTGACCTTACACGTTTACAGTTTATCTTTCAATATTTAAGAGAGAATTAATGTGAAATAATTGTGTTAGGAAGGCACTTGGCATCTCAATCATTCTTGGAAATAAATATTTGATTTAAATGGAACTTACTTTAAAAATTAAAAAAAAGTTTAGGTTATCGATTGGATTATTTTATATTATTGCAAACTAGAGACAGTTCCGTATAATGGGAAATGTGGAGGACTATATAATCCACCAACAATAGTCAAACCATTTTAAAAGCTGAAAAAAGGGCTCTGTTTACTCCTCAGACTTAAATTTGTGTAATTCACAGTGTTTGTTTGTTTGTTTTTTTTAACTGCATGAATAATGTGTAATCTGCATGTATGATTGGGAATACCTTTTTCATCTGAGTGCACTCCATTTTGATTTGTTTATCTCTGGGGTGCTAAACAATGAAGATGCCAGTTGTGTGGAGAGGAAGAGATTTGCTGAATCACAAAGAGCAGACTTTATCAGAAAAATCTAACAATGTGCCATGCTTTGCTAAAGTGAGCTAAAGTGTGACCAGCTGGAACTTTGAAATTTAACTGTAACCAACTGGGACTGTTAAATCATAACAGAACTTATCTTTAATGAAGTTTTCTGAAATGGCACACGACTACATAATCATCACAGTATAACTCTTTTTAGCTCTAGTGTAAAGAGAAGGCACAGTAAAGCTTTTGACAAAAACTGGGATACACATCTGAATATTTGAAATTCAGAACTGGTGGATGCAAATGACTCTAAAAAGACAAATGAAGAAGTGAGATAACTTGCTTATGACATGGTGCTACCTTCACTCTATCTCCTGGCATCACTGACTAGTGCTAAATCCTTGAAGAGCATTTGGAAGCTACTGCTAGTGCAGAGTACGGCAGCACGGGCAGTTTTGAGAGCCCCTTGAATGGCCTGTGCAACACTACTGCTCCACGAGCTGCACTGGTTACCAGTCTGCTTCCAGGAGCAATTCAAGGTGTTGGTGATCACCTTTAAAGTCCTTCATGGCATGGGTTCAGGTTGCTTGAGGGTCCCTCTCGCCCCACTGAATGACCCGTACCACTCATGCGGCAGATGAGGCATGCTGTAGGTCCTGTCAGCTCGATTATTCTGGTTGGTGGGGTCCAGGAGAAAGGCCTTCTCTGCTGTGGCTCCTGTCCTCTGGAATATCTTGCCCCCTGAGGTGAGGTTGTCCCCAACCCTCCTAATCTTTTTGTAAGGGCCTATAGACCAGGCTTTGCAACTTGGTCTGGGGCCCCAGTGGGGGAACAGTGCAATGGAGGTGGTTGATCAACTAATAACAGATCCCACCTCCCCTCATTCTGCCCCTGCTCTCCCCATGTGTCCTTGGTTTTAATGTCTAATTTTAACTTTTTATGTTTTAACTGTATATGTATCTATAAGCTGCCCAGAATTACTCTATGTAAGATGGATGGCCAGTAAATTTTATCAATGAATGAATGAATGAATGAATGAATGAATGAATGAATGAATGAATGGATCAATCGATCAATCGATCAATCAATATTAATTCTACAATTTTGAATCATTTTCATTTAATGTTATTAATTTTATTTAATTTCTCATTACACAAAAAATTATTTACATTTTTTTTCAGAAGAGAAGAAAAATGTCATTAGTGTTAGTCTAGTGGCTAAAGAAAATGTAGAAGTGTCCTACCCTTCATTATAACAACTTTCCATTAGACAGTAGCTTCCTTGGCTTGTTGGACATTCATAAATCACAAGGGAGGACACAAAGAGCAGTTGTATTTCAGAGAGTTTTTTCTACTTACCATGTGTGGGCTGCCAGGGAGGATGTAGGGATGAAGAGAAGTCTATCAAGAAAAACCAAAAACCATTACTCAGAAATGCTATTCCAAGAAAGTAATGAGAAAAATTGTGAACAATGGCTCATTGCCCGTTTCTTGGCAATATACAATAGTCTTTATATGATTCACCATGGTGGATAATATCTCTACTAGGCTTAAGGCTAGGTTTAGGGTTACAATCCTTTGTTTAGCAGCTGTAATGGAGGGTTTCAAATTATTTCCCGAACCATCCTTTATGTTGTCTCACATAACTCATACCATCATTATCATTCAGTTTAGTACCTGCAATATATTCTGTAGAGAGTGATCTTTGAAAACCACCTGGCATCTGTAGCTGGTTCAAAATAAAGCATTGGAGTGATCCACTTGCTGACTGGTCCCTGTCACTTTTTGCCTATCACAGCTACACTCTAGATCCTCCATTTACTGCTAGTAGCTTTCTGATGCAATTCAGAATTTTAGTTTTGACTTGCAAAGGTGTCCAATGGTTTAATGGTGAGGTCCCTACAGGACTGCCTGCTCTAACCAGAGTTAACCAACCTGAATTGGGGGTATCCGTTTTTGTGAAGTGTGAATGCCAGGATACATGTTTATGTCATGGCAATGAAAATAAGGGACAACTTACTCCTGGAAATTCGATTGGGCTCTTTAGGGATCACCTTTTCAAAGCTGTCCTGGAAAGCACTCAGAGTGAGTGCTATGTTTGTGTATATATGGACATTTTAATTTTCTTACTGTATGATTTTTATTGCTGCAATTGAACAAAGAGTCTGGGGAAAAGTGGCGGCATGCAAGTGAAATAAGTAAATATACAAATTAAATAATGCCATAAATGGCTCAAGCACAAATCTTCACCAGCAAGAGATGAGAAAAACAAGGGGTAAAAAAGGCAGTTGATCGGACATTTTGTCAGTACAAAAGGCTAGACATGGTACAAAAGCTTCCTACAAATGATTCTGGAGGTATGTAGTGTTTTTATCTATTCTGTTATTCAATAAATTATATTTATATTATTTCGCTTGCAATGTTTCCAAAGGCCTTTCAAGACTTCTTCATCCAGTCTGCATGTCATATTATAATACCAGCAGTATACAGAATTTTAACTTCAAAATTTTCATGATGCTTAAATCTAAACAGTTCACCATCTCTGTCTGAAATGGCTTTAAAAAGAGCTCCAGATAGAGTTAGCCAGTTCCTCGTAATCCAGTTGGGAAGCAGCATAATAGAATAAAATTTCTAGAGGTAATCATACATTGACTTTTACATTCATACTTGAGGGTTAAAGGTTGGGGTTTTTTTTTTAGCCAACAACAACAACACACAAATCTAAGTCTGCTTAAAATTTGGAATAGCTTCTCAACTGTTTAGAAAGCTTGTCCCTGGAGTGTTCAGCCACCATTAAGGCAGCTTTTACTGATGTTTGCACCTTTATTTCAAGAGAATGAAATGGCAGCCTGTCTATCACATGATGAGTGAAAGCAGCAGTAAACAGAGACTGAAACAGAAGTACAATACACCAGGGAAGAACCTGCATGGGTTTAATGTATTCCCACCAGAAATCACAAAAGTCTTTTGGAATCTTATGTATTTATTGTTAAAGATCTACACTGTTTATGTGGGTAAAGGCATCTGTGTACTTTATATTTTGTTGTTACAGAGAGAGGCATTTCATAAGCATTTGCATTGCAAGTAAGTGCTCCTAGCACTTGCAAACATTGACAGAAATGTAAATGCAGTTGGAGAGTGACTTTGGCATATTCTTAATTATGTTGGCACACTTTTGTATTGATTTTTGCTCTGTTAATTACTAAAGTATCAATATGTTGTAAAATAACATGCATTCATTATCTTTGCTTGCAGTCCATTTAAATAATTACAAAAAATCCCCCACCAAAACATCTACTCACACAACACTCGAACATATACGCAAACATACATCCTCAGTCAGCAATTCCATTGAACCAGAAATTAACTTACTATATTTATTGTTACTGTGCACACTTAATTAAATAAAGCATCAGTCATGTAATGTCCATGTCGTCTCACCAATAATAAGCATGTTGAATGTTCCTCTCACTTGGTATTTGTTGAGCTTTTGTAAATGACACAGACTCAGTGGGAACATCTCTGCATTTTTTTAATGCAATTGGAGATGGTTGTGATTTGAAATCTGTTGGGATTTTCTGTGATTTCCAGAGAGGTTTACCCAATATTAATTTTTTCAGTTCTTTTTTACAGCCCTAAAATAGGAGCTAGCAACCTAACAGGGCCATCTTCTGGCCTTGGTCTAATTACCAAAGTTCTTGTACCAAGCTGTCACCCTATTTTTGTGTCCCACAGTTAGCAAGAATATGAGAGGGAGAGAGACAAAAGAGATCAGAAGGAAAACGATTCAATGACTATGCTGGTTTTTAGATATAACTCTGCCTCCAATCATCAATGATATCTACTTGTCTATGATGATTCCCTTGAGAAAGTGGTTCTCAAAAGACAAGAGTAGAGAATCTTCATGCAATGGCCAAGAATTATTAACTTTGAAGGAAATGGCTTGACAGAAGAAAGTGCAAAGTGTAAATTTGTATATAATAATTGAAGGATCTTAAATGTTAAAACACAGATGAAAATAAGTGAAAATAAGATAAACAAAAGAGCACATATACATACCACTATTTCAGAGTCTAATAAAGTACCTCTGAAACTTGAGTTTCTCATAAAAAATTTTGCAAGAGTTTTATCTTCTGGAAAATTATTCTAAATTGATTTCTCTTCGAAAAACAGTTTTTGTTGTTGTTTTTACTGGAAAAATCAAGGCACAGTCTGTGGTCAGGCCAAGCTGGGCTATTTCCTCTAGCAAATCTGGTCTGCACTACAGTCTATGTTCCTCTGTGACTGGGAGAAAATCTGTAAAAAGGGAAGGCAGCTTGTCTGCTATTACTTGTCTTCTTGTCAAAGATAATCTCCTGGATTTACTAAGAACAGAGTTTAAAATCTGGTGAGGTAAGGCGTTCATATCCTTCTCACCAGATGCAATTCGTACAATGTACTATGACCTTACATTACTCGGTATAGCATCTGTGCATGTAGAAACGTGTTCCTGTAAACAGATTGCATTTTAAGGGCAGAGTATTTAGGCACCCAAAGGGCTGAATATAAGAATTTAATAGTAGGTGGAGAGAAGAACAGGAATCATGAAAGAGAGAGAGTGAGAGAAAGAGAAGCTGGTACTAGCCAAACAAATCTCTCTCTCTCTCTCTCTCTCTCTCTCTCTCTCTCTCTCTCTCTCTCTCTCTCTCTCTCTCTCTGTGTGTGTGTGTGTGTGTGTGTGTTTGTGTCTTTCTGTCTGTCTGTCTGAGTATGGGATGCTGATCATTGTTTTTAAATTTACTAATGCAATTGGTTCTGCCCATTTAATGGTTATGTTGCATTAAACTTTGCCTACTGAATAGGCAAAGGAAATATCTGGGTAAACATACAATACATATTATATAGATCATTGATCTTCAATAGTGGAACTGTTGAAGCAACTGCCCATTTATCTATAAAATTGTCATATGCTAACATCACAGCAGAACTGTTTTAGAGTCTAGCAAGAGCCTCTTTTTATTAGACATTGGTCAGCAGAAATCTCTTTGTAGTTGGTGAATCTTCATCCCACAATAAAATATAAAAGTAGTATACAACCTGCAATTCCAGAACCAATATACTATTTTCAAACTTCTTTGGCTTTTTAAAATTATAGTTATAAATTTTAAGTTTGTAGGTGAGAAAAGAGGCGTGCTGTATTTAATTAATCAAACTGAGTTTAATCCTGACCTTATGGACATTTGGTAAAGCTGAATGTAGCTGTTGGCTTCCAGATGTATGTATTCCTGAAGTACAGGAAGCACAAAAGATGCTAACAAACAGCAGAAAATTTAAGAAAAAAATACATTTCATTCCATAATCATATTGACTATTGTCATATGAAAAATACTCAGAGTTATACAAAGACTGGAGTATGCTGTCAAATGGTAGCATGTTTGTTTTCTACTTTATATTGTTTGACATTATGTGCTAGATCACATCAGTTCAGGAAACAAACTTGTTGAATGAGATTTCACATTTGGGGGTAGAAAGCATTCCCAGAAGGAGCTACAGACCCTTAACAGGAAAATCTATGCATAACATTTTGGAGGGGAAAGGGAGATTTTATTGACATATTGACATAAAGAAAAATACAAGGCCATGGAACCAACCAGTGTAGTAATAGGATCTTCTAAGGTTGTGCAAAATATACGGAGACACACACTTAGTTTTGGATAACATGTAAATCAAAATTCTTGTGGGAAAACCCAGCTCTTGAACCAGTCTGGAAGTACCTCCAATGCTCTTTTTCACTTCTCCTGCTTTACACTGCGCTTTTATCTTTTGTCATTCTTATAATATAAGCTCCAGGACCAGCTCCTATGAGTGCTAGGTGGAAGGGAAGAGAAGTGGTGGAAGGGAAGGCAAGACTGGGGCAAGTGGAGCAACAACCACTCTGTAACATTTGGGGAGAAAGAAGTAGTGAATGCTGTTATAAAAGTTATGCAGTACTTGTAGAAGCATGGCAATTAGTTGGAGAGCTTACTTACCTGACTAATAATGAAGCTGAATCTACCCGTTATTGTGATAAGAAAGAAATCTTCAGGGTGGATAACCCAATAGCTTCTCTGTACTATTTTTAGCTACAATAATTACCGTCAAATGCTTCTTGCAATTGGAAGATGACTCACATCATGGTGTAGAGACCCTTCATGACCAACTCAAAAACTCTTGAAAATTTTGTAACAGGAACTGCTCATTTCAGGTCTGGCCTTAGTATTTCTAAAGGACTTAAGTCTGGACATACTGAGTTTGGTTGTCTTCACCAGTTCTTTTGTAGAGTTGCTTATACATTTGGGATCACTGTTTTACTGCATGAATCACTTTTGTTACACCTTAGGATGATGGACAGAGGGCCTGATAGTCTTCTGTAGAATTGTCTCATATGAAGCTGAATTCATATTTTCTCTCATAGTGGCAAGATATCCAAGTCTTGCAGCAAATCATTTCAAGCCTTGCCATTATCACCTCTAGGCTTGACAGCAGGTATGTTATTATGGAAAGTAGTGTTTCTTTCTCATGAAATAGCAGCACTCCTGCAACCTGAAATGTTCAAAATGATTTTGTAATCTTTTTCAGACTGATATGCATTAATGGCTTTTTATAGTTATTTGAGTTGGATTTGAAGGATATTTCAGATTCGTTGGCAAGATCTTTATTTGTTGAGGGGAGCCAAAGTTTGTGAGATTTATATTGGGTAAGGTTGACCCAAACCAACCATAACCATTTAGTGAAATATTCATAACTTAACCTAGATGTTAACTAAATTGTCTGAATTAGGCAAAATTACTGTTTTCATTGGCACACTAATTTTGAATGACTTTATTTATGAACTAATGGAAAATTTTAATATTCTTTGTTTATTTAAATTCCCTTTATCCATCAGTACATTAAGTTCTTCCTTAACATTACCAAGCAGAGATATGCAAGAATTCAGAAAATCAGAAATAGAGTGAATACTTTTTCAAAGAACTAGTTAATAATTACAAGGATACATATCAATTAAAAGATTGCATTGTAATAGTGGGGGTGGGGGTGTTCGAGAAAATAATTTAAACATTATGTTGAGGCATTTAATCATTTATTTATTCAGTCAATTTATCCCCACCTCAATCCAAAGACATTCTAGATCAGGCATGTCAAACTCGTGACATCATGTGATGTTGTGCGACATATCGGGACTTTTTCCCCATTGCTGGGAATGGAGTGGGTGCGGTTTCGGTGTGACGCATACGGCCTGTGGGCCAGCAGTTTGACATGCCTGTTCTAGAGTTTCCTTATAATGAGAATCTTAATTATAATTAAATGAATACAGATATATGTAGTAAAGTTTTTCTCTTTTGAATATAGATATATGTAGTAAAGTTTTTCTCTTCACAGATTTTAAGTAAGATGAAATTGCTCCATATTAATAATCTTGAAAGGCAAATTATTCTTAGGCTGGAAATATACCAAGTGTGTCTGTTACATGCATACATTGTAATGTGGGGTTTTTTTGTAACAACATCTTGTTCTTGTAATAACCGTTTATTGACTGAGTTCACTCCACACAATCTAGTTACTGAATTAATTCATTTGGAAGGTTTGCACAATTTATTAAACCATAAGTTACTAAATAAGCTGAATTTGCATAATATGTTAAACTACAGGAAAGCTAACTAAGGGAAACACTAACCTCATTTAGCATGTTGCACAAATGTAGTTGCTAAAACTGGACTGAATGTGTTATATGAACATGAGTATATAGTTTTGTTTCTATATGATTGCAAACAGAAAGATCAGCAAAAGCAGTGCTTTTTTTGTTAAAAAAAAAAAAGGTGCCAGAACTCACACACGTCATACAACCCGCCTTGCCTACCCTACAAGGTTCCATCCAAAAAAGGTGCCAGAACTCCGTTCTGTGTGTTCTATGACAAAAAAAGCCCTGAGCAAAAGTATTATTTTTATTCCTCCTTCTCCATAACTAGAAGAACAATTGGGGAAGATTAATTAAGTAATAAACACTCATATAATCACTGTGTAATCAACGCTAATATGCAATCCCACTTTCTCATTTCCTCTCCCATACTAGATCTCAGATCTGCTATCATCTCCTTCTCCCAGTAGGCAGGCTGCTTTCAGTTTTTATCTTGCCAACTTCACTTGGAGCCCTGAACAGAATCTTGTATTTTATGTTTGTTTGTGTATGTGTGTGTGTGTGTGTGTGTTTAAAAAACTACTATAGTTTATGGCAGCAATGGGGGATTTGTTGCCCTTCAAATGTTGTCTGTGAACTTGTAAAATTATTAGGGATGCTGGAAGTTGTAGCTGAAGAGCTGAAAACCCTCCTCTGGCAATCAAAGTCTATTTGATTGACTCAGATCGCCTATCTAATCATTTCACAATCCCCTGCTATCACTTTCAAGTGCATATCTGTGACACCATCATATAGTCAAATCTGAGACTTACAGAATTTCATTCTGGTGTTGTTGCTGTTGTTGTTTTCCAGACAGGCTCATCCTGATTGCAAGAAACTGTCCTCTAGTTTCTGATTCCTATCCAACCCCTCAGCCAATCCTAATGCTACACCTGCAGGAATGCTAAGGGGCTTCTCCTCCCTCCACAGACATTTCTAGTTATAAAAAAGCAACACACCTTTCTTGGTTGCATGCTTGGTTTTGCTTTATTTTACAAAATGCATTAAAATGAAGATAATACAGATATACAGATCTGCAAACTGACCTGAATAGGCATGTACTGTACATAATCCCAAGAATACTTTATAGCTATAATAAATTTCCTCCCCCTTCAACCCCACTCCTGGGAGGCTTGCATAGCCTCTTCTATCTCTTTCTGTCTTTCTGACAAGCTGTTTGTTTTTTTTAATGTTGCATTCTAATTCCAAACATACTATTTTAACAATATTAGTTGTCATGTAAAATTCACATGGAGCAGTTCTCTCTTCTTTCTTCTTGGGTCTTCTTCATTCTTCTTGGAACTCCTCTTTGCTAACCCTGATCCAAATCTTGGCAGACTGTTCATTCTCCATCCAGTCACAATCTGCTTCTTGAGGTAACCATTGCACGTTGACTCACAGCTGTCCCTCTTTGTCTCTGTCCTCTTTCCAGTTGATGCACTGGGTTGATTCCCTTCCCAGCAGTTCAGCAGTTCGATTCTCACTGGCTCAAGGTTGAGTCAGCCTTCCATCCTTCTGACGTGGGTAAAATGAGGAGCCAGATTGTTGCGGGCAATATGCTGTAAACCTCTTAGAGAGGGCTGTATAGCGCTGTGAAGGGGTATATAAGTCTAAGTGCTATTGCTATAACTTTTAGGATAGAACATCGACAGCCTTTCCTCTATAGCAGAGGTCTCCATCCTTTCTCAGTTGGTGGACCGGAGGAAAAGGGAGGGAGAAGCATTTTACGCAGGTGTGTGTGACACACACAAACGGGGCTGCGAGCACGTGTGACACAAACAGGGTGGTTCTAGCGCCTGCATGACACTTGTTAGCACCGCCCCATTTTTGCCATGCGGTGCCCCATTTTTGCTTTGTAGCACCTTGTTTTTACCACTTGGTGCCCTGTGTGTGTAGCAGCGGCAGCACTAGCGCAAGTGGGGATGAGTGTGCGCCCACACATGTGTGCACTGGCAAGCCGTGACCTGGTGGCCAGCAGGCCATGGCCCAATAGTGGGCCATGGACCACAGGTTGAGGACCCCTGCTCTATAGTCTACAGTGGTGATATATAGTTGGGTATAATCAACATATTTATAGTATTTCACTCTAAACAGTTATATGACCTTTCCTAGACATTTCATATATATGTTAAAAAAAACAGGGCAGAGATGATCAACCTAATAGCAGTGTGAAAGTGAGGTGACACTCACATCTCCTACCACCACTATAGACTGGAACTGTCTACTCTGGAAGGAGAAGAACCACTGTATCTCTTATCCCCAATCCTGGTATCAAAAGCTGCCAAGAGATCTAAAATGACCATGACACTCTGTCACCATTCAGGGTGTCTTCTAGAATAAACACCAATATCATCTTAACTCTATACCAAGGCCCAATGCCAGACTGAAAGAGTGCAGATAACCCACTTTTTCTATCTGCTGCATAGTGGATCCACCACTGTTTAAACAGCTTTTACCAAATATAGAAGGTTGGAAACTGGCAGATAGTTATCTAGGACCACAGGTCCAGACATGGCTTCTTCAGAAGGAGATATATCACTGCCTTCTTAATGGCTGCTGGCAGTTCCTCTCAAGCAGGGAGATGTGAACAATCCAGGTAGTCATTCCTCCCCACACTCTTTGCAACAGTCAGTATTACAATGGTCCAAACTGCATGTGGCAAAAGACAATCTAGATAGATGTGTGGGAAGTCAGCCCCTCAGAGAAGGAAATATTAAAAGGGCAGAATAATATATTTCCTCAAAGGATCTTAAAGAGGCAGAAAAGCATACCCAGTTTTCTTAATAGCCCCAAGCCTCCCTCCCCCAAGCAGAAACCAGCTCTGTAGAAATGCAGATGTAAACCATTCAGGAAAGTTGAAACTAGAAGATTAAGAAGATAAAAACACCTAAAATCTACATACCCCACCCAGACTCTAAGACAGGACATAATAGAATTAACCCACAGATACCAAAGGGCACACTCAGACTCAGGTCAAAGTTCATGCCACAGGAACAAATCCAAACAAAAGGCTGCAGAGGAAATAAAAAAACACTCCCTACATGTGCTCACTCTCTTTTCTTCCTGTCTGGCTCTCCTCTTCAATAAACTGCAACCTTCTTTCTAAAGCAGTCACCGTGTTGTTTATTCCCGGCTTGGACTGAACCATGATGATGACTTTTCCTTCAACAGATTCTATCTGCTTCCTTCAAATCAAGTTTTATTTCTTCCTCTCACTCTCTAGGCTGACCTCCCTCTCCCATTGGAAGGGCCCAATTGAGATTTACTTGCAACATCCTTGAAATCTGGGGTCAACCTCTTTAGCTCATTCTATGATTTCTTTACTATTTCCCTTTATTTACTTATACATCCTCTTTCCTCTGTTCTGCCTTCAGTTAATTACAAACTCTAATTTATAGCACTGCTTTATTTCTTTACTTCTTATGGTAAATTCCTACCAGTTTGCACCAGTTTTGCTAATTTCCTCAACTTGACAGCAAACCCCTGGGTTGCAATAACAAAGGAAGTTGTGTTTAAGAAGCTTACTTAGTTAAGAATTAATGTATAAAACTACTTCCTATATCTCGACATTGTATTTTAATACCTTGCTCAGCATATCCTTTTATTCTTTTTACCTGCAGCTACATCTTCCTAGTAATTCTGTTCTCGTTGACATTTTATGTTAGGCTTATTTCTGCTTTAATCCACTGCCAAACCAGTTCAAAAGTTCTTAATGTGCAACATATAGTTAGGAATGCTGGTGCTGGCTAATTAGTACTTTATTTACCTCCTACTGAGTTGTTGCAAGGCCATGCTGTCTAGGAATATTGAGAGTTGAAATCCAACACATCTGGAGGCACCAGATTGAAGAAGGCTGAGTGAATGTTTGAGAAATAATTGGCAACCTTTTTAATGTATTTCAATGAGATATTGAGAAAGGTATCATATTTTCCATCTACTTAGATTTAGAGTGCTAATATAACTTAAGTGAGGGCAGGGGGTGAATGGAAAGAAAACACTGTGAGTTATCTGAAAGCTGGAAGTCTCTTGGAGATGCACGCACTCAGTGTTTTGTGAATTCATCTGCAGAAGTTTCCTAAACTGATTAAAGTAAAACAAATATTTGAAAGATTCCTTATGCATCCAATGTTTTCTTATCCCAAAGATATAAGACTCAACTTGCATTCTCCTTGAAAGTCCTCATTCAGTTCAGGATAGTGGAACAATATGTCTTTGATTATAACTCAAAGTTCATTCAAACCAATCATAAAATTCTTATGATAATTTTATGATCATCCATGGGCTCATTCACATCAGATTTCAATCCAAATCTTTACTGTAATGTTAATAAGAAAACCTGTTTTTCTCTGAGTTTTCATTATGTGTTAAACACTAGCACATTATGTCTCGGGCATTGCAGATTTAATTGCTGATGCTTCATGAGTCTGCTGAATAGTTTCAGACTTTGATGAGAGGGTATGATATGCAGCACCCTGCAATCTGTACATAGTTGTAATGACTGCATATATTAATGGCATAAGAGTATCGTCTAATTCAGTATTCAGTATAGTGTAATAATAAATCAGCTTGAATCCAATTTATCCAAAGGCTAACTATGAGCAGGATATGGCTTTGACTTAGGTTTTTCCAACAGATGTTGATCCCATATGTAGAGTTGGAAACTGAGCAGGTCAGTGCCAAAATGTAAGAATCCTCCCCAGAACATTGCTATCATTCTGCTTTTTGTGCTTGTGTTTTGCTCAGAGGGTCCATTCTGCTATTGAGAAAGAAGTATTGCTTTCCCAGGGTCTACGTTGCTGATAATACTATTTGCTTGGTGGTGGGCACTCATTCTTAATTACAGGACAGGCTCAACTTGACTAAATCAGCTGAGTAGGAAAGAGCCCAGCTGAACTTTTCAGAAGATGCTGTATTATCAAGGTACTTGCTTGGCATCTTGAAGACTTTTTATGCAATTTCTGTTATCCCCATTTACAAAGAAATAAAAACGAACAGGTAGCAATTCATTGAACAATTTTCACTGAGAACCCTAGACCAGGAGTCCCCAACCTCTGAGCCACAGACCACTACCAAGCCGTGGCCTATTTGCAATGGGGCCACGTGAGTGGCGGGCCAGTGCGCATGCATGTGTGCGCAATTCAACTTATATGAGGAGCATACATGCGCACGCGAACATGTGCACAGCTTAACTTGTACAAGTTGAGCCACAAGAGTATGCGTGTGCACACTGGCCTGCCCTCTCATGTGCATCGAGCTACGTGTGTGCACACTGGTCCACTGCTCACCCATCCCGGTTTCCCTTCCTCCCCCAGCCAAGCTGCAAAGGTTTGGGACCGCTGCCCTAGACAGCTACTTATGGATGGAATACACAGTATTGGATGATATGCAACTTTGGTTTGCTTTCATCTCAGGCAGCTTCCTAGGCTACATATAAGGCTGCTGAATATATTAAAATCCTATTCACATAATGCATGCTTAACACACGACTTGTCTTGAGATTGCAACTGGGAACCCCAGCTTTATTTTATATGTGGGTCATCTTTAAATATTTGCCCTTTTATAAAGGGCATATCGATACAGAGGGTAAGATCAAGCTGAAGAAAGTAGCTCTATAGGATGATTGTTAAACAGGCTTCATTTTCTCTGACTAAATCAGAAGACGGTCTCTTATGCATCTGTTTCCCCTTATTTCCACTGCATGAATGACACTTGCTTTACACTAGCATTAACTGTCAAAATATTATTTAGCTAGTGGATACCTTCCAGAACAACTTTTATTAATAAGAGATCAAAACATGTTGTGATAATTGAATCTCTTTATAATCCCTCTATTACTGAATGGAAGATGCCGCTGCTCTGCCAGAGTGAAAAACTCATCTGGGTTTCTTCTCTGCCCCTAAGACCATCTCTTCTCCCATACATTATAATAGATTTGATTTTCAGTACCATAGAGGAAGTTAAAATTTGCAATGGGTGCATACAGTCACAGTGAGGCAATAGCATCTGTCTATTTCTGTCTTCTTTTAACCCCTGCAGGAATCATGTTAAATAAATATATAGCATGCTGCATTGTCACAATAAGCTGATGTACAATTATGAGGCCAAATCCCCAAAGGAAATCAACTTGAGACTTATTAATATCCAGACCCTACAGAAGACAACTGTCAGACAATTGGTCAACACAGTACATAGTTTCTGTTAAGTACTGACTAACCCATTACGATCTTTATGGAGTGTCCTTTTGGGGTCTAGATCTTCAAATATGAGTTGGAAGACCCTTTCCTTTTATTAGTTGCTAAGCTCTTTATACTTTTACCATATTGCAGCACGTTAGAAGTCTGGGCTTTATTGTCTTATGTTATTGAAAATCCAGATTCCCTCAGCCTTCTCCCTCAGGTCAAGATTTGTCTGCGAATACATTCTCATTTCTCCATGTACAAAGGCTGTCTGGAGAGAGGCTGAAAAAGATTATGACTGTAATATACTTAAATCCAATTTATTTGCCTGACTAGAAACTTCCACACTTCACAATTGCTTCCTACAGAAGATTTTGTACTTAATTCTTTCTTGGCAGTAAAGAGCAAGCTTGATTCAGCTCATCTGACAGGTATATACACAGCACACACATCTGAGCCCCATCCTGGAAGGCACTGGAAGAGACAGGGTGAAAATAGCGAATTTGCACATTTACCATTATGTGTTCACACTTTATTTTAATTTAAACATGATTAATTTGCTTCATAGAAACAGCTCTTTAAAGCTCATGTGAAAAGCCAGCATGATAGAGAGAGGAATGTGGCTTTTTTAAAACAACAACAACAATTAGATAACTAGCAACCTGAGGTAGAGGAATTTCAGAGAGATGTACAACTGTTTGTATTTCACCTGAATACAACCCCTTTTTCCATCTGTTTTATAATGCAATACTCAAATTATTGCTGAATTTTCACTATGCCTTAAAGGAGTGCATCTAAATCATCAGCATTACAGTTGAGAAAGTGGGGAAAAGAGAGTTTTGAAAAGGATTAGCCTGTCAAGAACACTAGAACTCAAATTGGGCCTGTAGATCTTTCTGGAAGCAGTTGTGTACTTAATCTGGGTCTACAGAGTTACATGGATGTAAGCCACAAAGCACACTGAAATCTGTAACCTATTGGATGGAAACTTCTCTTTTAAAGATAACAGCTGAGGTCTACTCTGAGCAATAGTCTCTTTTTCTTGTGATACCTAGTAAACTGCAGTGCAGTTCATCTATGTTTAGTTCCAATCTATACTCTTGTACTACTACTTTGTCTTCCTCTGCCAGAGGCCTATGGCCCTGACTTAGATGCTTAAACATTAAAAAAGGCAAGTGTTAGCAGAGGCCTGGTATCAAAGATTGCAGAAATCTAAGTTACAGCTTCACAGAGATAGCTGTCTTGCTTCCACTAGAGTACATCCAGTGAAGAAGAGGCTACCATTTCTCTAAGTAATTGGTCTTATACTGGTCAAACTGTCAAATTGGTCTTATATTGTTAGGAATGTCTTTTTCTAACATTTTATCAGAATATGCTTTCCTGAAACTATAATTCATTATTCTTCTATTTCTAGTGCTCAGGGGCAACAAAGGACAGATCATGACCTTGCAGGTGACATTCCTTTGGCTATCTCTGTCCACTCCCCCCACCCCCGTAATCTTTTGAATATTTTCTTAAGGTTAAACATAACCTTCTCATTCAATTGCTGTTGATAGGACTTTGTTTCTTATTCCATGATCATCTTCATTTTTCTTTTTGAACCTGTTCCAGTTTAAGAGCCGTGGTGGTGCAGTGGTTAGAATGCAGTATTGCAGGCTAATTGTGCCGACTGCCAACTGTCCGCAGTTTGGCAATTTGAGTCTCACTGGCTCAAGGTTGACTCAGCCTTCCATCCTTCTATGGTGGGTAAAATGAGGACCCGAATTGTTGGGGCAACATGCTGACTCTGTAAACTGCTTAGAGAGGGCTGTAAAGCTCTGTGAAGCAGTATATGAGTCTAAGTGCTATTGATATCTAACTGGACATAGCACTCAAATAGAGGTCTGATACATGCAGAATGGAATGGAACAATTTACTTCCTATGATTTGGAAATTGATTGTGGTAGTCTAAAATTGTATTTACCTTCTTTGCAGCCCCATCATGTTTCAAACCCATCAGATGTGGTTTGTGGTCAAGTACTATTCCAATATGTTTGACAGCCACGGTTAGCAAACCATGTACTTTTACATCCTTTACTCATGTAATCTGATTTTGTTTTGTAATGAAGTACTTCATTCATTCATTTATTCATTACATTTATATGGCCACCCATCTCACAACAAGCTACTCTGTGTGGCATACACTTTCCACATGTTCCTATAAATTTCTATTCTGCTATGTTTGCATTTCTGGTTGCTTATTTTAAAATGTGTTCCTGACATATTGCTGTTTTCAATTTTCTGAAAGCTGTATTTTATTTTATTGTATTGTTTGAACTTTGAATTAACTTTAGCTATTCTTATTTTACAGAAATAAATTCTATGAAAACTATAGTGTACCATAGTGGTTAAGGAACCAGTGTGGCATAATGGTTAAGGTGTTTGATTCAGATCTAAGAGGCAAAAATTCAGCATTACCTACAGCTATGAGAACCTGTACTTGTCACTCAACACAACCTATAGCTGCCCTGTTGCTCAATCTAACCCTCATAGGGAACCACTGGAAAAGGCAGTTTATTTATTTATTAGCATATGGCATATCATACATGGACTAGCAATATATATTAACATTTCATCTTCAGATTAGTAAAACACAATAAAATATAAATGTTTAAAAGATCTCTGTTCAAATACCATAGTCTAGACCATCTAACCACTGAAGCAGGAAAAGGCAGTGTTACGTATGTTTACTTGAGCTCCTGGAGAAAAAAAGGAATATAAATCTAATAAATAAATAATAAATAACTTTTCTTCCTTGGGAATAGTATATCTAGATTGCAAACTCTTTGTTCCTATTTCATGTATTGTATGGTTCCTTAATTTCTTTTTCTGTTACCTCTCTACCTCCAGGTTATATTAGTTTCCATATCCTCGTGGCTTGCTAGAAACTAAATTAGTACTAAGCCATCTAGAAAAACTAGATGTCCATTTAATGGCAAATCACAGTTATCCAGACTTTTGCAGCCAGATCTTACAGCTCTATTTATTAAAAACTACATTGTAGCTAATATTTCTATCCAAAACCTACAACAAAATAATTTAAGATCTCCAATTGGGTCTGAGATCTGAAGAATATTCTGATTCATTTTCCATTTGTCATGCTGGATAAAAATAATGTTATGCTTATCTGAAACCAAAACAGTAGAATTGCTTCAGATAGCTTTCTTTCAAGATACTGTTTCCAGAAGTAATAGAGATGGCCAGGTGAAATCAGTGCCATCATATTTTGTCTTTAGAGCAGTGGGCCCCCCAACCTTTTGGGCACCAGGGACTGGTTCTGTGGAGAGAGGTTTTTTCTGTGGACCGGAGGAGGCGTGGTTTCGCATGCTGCCTGCATCCCGTGGATGGGGCTTTGCTTGTTTGTGTGGTCCATTTTCTGGCATGCTGGGGGTTGAGGACTCCTGCTTTAGAGTCTGGCTTTTTATTGATAGAGGTGTGTACATCTTTGTTTTGCAGTCAATATAGAAGGATCGCAATTCAGTGCGGTATACATCTAATTTGCATGTGGAATGTCTTAGGTTTAATCTCCGGCAACCCCAGATGGAACTTAGAAAGATTTAAATCTGCAACTCCATGAAACTTTATTGCTTAATTTGAACAATATGAGCAAGATAATAGTCAGACTCAATATATATATATATAAGCTTTTCAAATACTTTTTTTAAAAAAATCTTCTTCTGACACAATTTTCATGAGTCCTTTCTCTTCTCATGCAATTTGCAGTGAAAGGTTTATGTCTACTTTTTTCACTTTCACAATGTAAGACAGAAAAAAAGCCCTGCTTAATAAAAAAAATATTTTCATAAATTTCTTTTTTATACTATGGTATTCATAAGGCCCCCTCTTGTGGTGACTGTATTATGTGACTCACGTAAAAACTAATGCTGGATATTTAAAAGTTGCACTATTACTTTTCTCCCAAAATTCACTTAACAAATATTTCCAATCTTCTTTGTTTTTGAAACAATCTTATAAATCTTCCCAAGGGATTCTCAAGATCCTCCAAATCTTCTTAAGGGAGCTGAAAATATCAGTTGATTTACAATATTCTGTTAGGCCAAAAGTACTCCTGGATGTATTCAGTAATAAATGCCTAAGTCACAATAAAATTCCAAGCAAAGGATATTTAAATAATGCTGAAATATTTAAAACGACTGAAATCAGTATGGCTTTGAAAAGTGACATGTTACTTATCCCATAAGAAAGTGTTGTGGCTCTTCCCTTTTCTTCACCTTTTTTAACTATAAGGATCAGTGCATTTCAAAAGGAGATTATTGCTTAGAGTCCATGATTGATATAAACAGGAGCCAGAGAATGATCAAAGTACAGAGACAGGGATTATGGCACTTCCTTGTTTCAGAATTTATGGACATTGGCCACATTTGCTAGGACTGTTGGAAATTAGGCCAAGACATTAGGCGGGCACTAGTTGCTTCCCTTTGGTCTGATGTTATTAAATGAATGAGATTTCAAGCTTTTACAATGCTATTCCAAGCAATCGGGGGAAAAATGCTTGAAGTAAAAAGAGTGGATAAATGGGATTTTAAGCGCGCAAACATCTCTGATATGAATGCCTGGATTATACGCACAGCATAAAATGATTGAATTGGATCCCAATTCTAAATTACAACTTAATAAATGATTAAGAAGCCTTGGCAATGCCAGACTACACATGTCAATAGTAACTGTGAATGATTTCAGTGGGTTCTACTCTTACATAAGCAAATCACACATTCTTCAATGACACATATGCCAATATTCAATCTATTTCTTCAATAGACGATAATACAAAATTCATATACATATTAATGGCCAAGTTCTTACATAGTAGCATACAACACAAGAGAGAGGGAAACAGTCTGTTACCATGATGGCTGTTTTTGAGCTCAATAGAAACTTGCAAGCAAATCACACATTATTTTAAAAAACATTTTTCTTTGATTGCATTTCTATCCCATTGCAATCAAAACAACTCTTAGTGAACGAATGTGTCATCAAAATAGGTGAACTCTTAGTCTCTCAGTGAGTGGATGGATGGACGGATGGACAGATGGACGTAGATAGATAGATAGATAGATAGATAGATAGATAGATAGATAGATAGATAGATAGATAGATGATAGATATTTGGAAATCTAAATAAACATTAATTTACATATTTTTAATTCAAAAACTGTCAACATTTGTCATTTGTCTACAAAATAAAAATAACAAAAAATAAAACTATTGTTAGAATATATACTGTTCTTATGTACAGTCATTACAAAAATAACCCCAAAAGCATAGATTAGGATAATGATCAAAACAGTTGTCTCCTTGTATGCATTGCTCATTGTTTTTAAAACAATACAGAATTCTATATAATGTAATGAATAGCCCTGGGTTTAAGAACTACCAGTACATTTCTCAAATCTGTTACCTCAACTGATGAGCTCTAAGGAGAACTGGAAAGAGAATAGTTGACTTGGTTATACAGTAGATGGAAATGTTGAACTTTGTGTTTGCTGTCAGAATCCAATCATATTTCATATCAAGTTATCAACTATGAAAAACTCCATCCCTGCCTTCCCTGGATTCTGTCATGAATGAAGGGAAGGGGGTGAACAAAGGGGCTTTATGGCCCTCACTTCCTTCAGGATACTTCAAAGGAACTGGATGTGGAATCACCAAAAGGACTAACAATAACAATAGGGGGTCATTAGCTTTCATGTGATCCTTCCTGAAGTTTCCTCTCGGTAGTGAGGAAAGGGGTGGGGATGAAATGCCTGAGACTGTCTCTGGGAG